>NC_091305.1:37974157-38017577 GCF_038502225.1 Cherax quadricarinatus
CCTAGGTACGTTACCCTCTTCCATACATTTATTAAATAATAGCACCAACCACTCCAAAACTATATCCCCACCTGCTTTTAACAATTATATCTTTATCCCATCAATCCCGGCTGCCTTACCCCCTTTCATTTTACCTACTGCCTCACGAACTTCCCCCACACTCACAACTGGCTCTTCCTCACTCCTACAAGATGTTATTCCTCCTTGCCCTATCACAGCTTCCCTATCTTCATCAACATTTAACAATTCCTCAAAATATTCCCTCAATCTTCCCAATACCTGTAACTCTCCATTTAATAACTCTCCTCTCCTATTTTTAACTGACAAATCCATTTGTTCTCTAGGCTTCCTTAACTTGTTAATCTCACTCCAAAACTTTTTCTTATTTTCAACAAAATTTGTTGATAACATCTCACCCACTCTCTCATTTGCTCTCTTTTTACATTGCTTCACCACTCTCTTAACCTCTCTCTTTTTCTCCATATACTCTTCCCTCCTTGCATCACTTCTACTTTGTAAAAACTTCTCATATGCTAACTTTTTCTCCCTTACTACTCTCTTTACATCATCATTCCACCAATCGCTCCTCTTCCCTCCCACACCCACTTTCCTGTAACCACAAACTTCTGCTGAACACTCTAACACTACATTTTTAAACCTACCCCATACCTCTTCGACCCCATTGCCTATGCTCTCATTAGCCCATCTATCCTCCAATAGCTGTTTATATCTTATCCTAACTGCCTCCTCTTTTAGTCTATAAACCTTCACCTCTCCTTCCCTGATGCTTCTATTCTCCTTGTATCCCATCTACCTTTTACTCTCAGTGTAGCTACAACTAGAAAGTGATCTGATATATCTGTGGCCCCTCTATAAACATGTACATCCTGAAGTCTACTCAACAGTCTTTTATCTACCAATGCATAATCCAACAAACTACTGTCATTTCGCCCTACATCATATCTTGTATACTTATTTATCCTCTTTTTCTTAAAATATGTATTACCTATAACTAAACCCCTTTCTATACAAAGTTCAATCAAAGGGCTCCCATTATCATTTACACCTTTCACCCCAAACTTACCTACCACACCCTCTCTAAAAGTTTCTCCTACTTTAGCATTCATGTCCTCTACCACAATTACTCTCTCACTTGGTTCAAAGGCTCCTATACATTTACTTAACATCTTCCAAAATCTCTCTCTCTCCTCTACATTCCTCTCTTCTCCAGGTGCATACACGCTTATTATGACCCACTTTTCGCATCCAACCTTTACTTTAATCCACATAATTCTTGAATTTACACATTCATATTCTCTTTTCTCCTTCCATAACTGATCCTTCAATATTACTGCTACCCCTTCCTTTGCTCTAACTCTTTTAGATACTCCAGATTTAATCCCATTTATTTCCCCCCACCGAAACTCCCCTACCCCTTCAGCTTTGTTTCGCTTAGGGCCAGGACATCCAACTTCTTTTCATTCATAACATCAGCAATCATCTGTTTCTTGTCATCCGCACTACATCCACGCACATTCAAGCATCCCAGTTTTATAAAGTTTTTCTTCTTCTCTTTTTAAGTAAATGTCTACAGGAGAAGGGGTTACTAGCCCATTGCTCCCGGCAATTTAGTCGCCTCATACGACACGCATGGCTTACGGAGGAAAGATTATTTTCCACTTCCCCATGGACAATAGAAGAAATAAAGAAGAACAAGAGCGATTTAGAAAAAGGAGAAAAACCTAGATGTATATACATATATATGCATGTGCGTGTCTGTGAAGTGTGACCAGAGTGTAAGTAGGAGTAGCAAGATATCCCTGTTGTCTAGCGTGTTTATGAGACAAAAAGAAGCCAGCAATCCTACCATCATGCAAAACAGTTACAGGTTTCTGTTTCACAGTCATCTGGCAGGACGGTAGTACTTCCCTGGGTGGTTGCCGTCTACCAACCTACTACCTGATGTATATTTAAAGGCTATATTGTAGCTAAGATTATATTATTGTATATTTAAAGTTTATATTATAATTTACTTACATATAATTGCTAAGCTCAAGTAGCTAGGATTTATTCAAGGTAAGTTGTAATATTTACCTTTATAAAATCCATAATTAAGTACATAATCAGTGTTATTAATTAAGTTGAATTTAATACATTGCATCATGGGTGAAAATGAGAAAATTAATGTAGACGACAAACACATGGAATATAGACCAAAAAAAGCATCATCGCAGGCTAGAAAGGGTCATGTAACAAAGGCATACAATAAATGTTTGGAATTAATAAATCAAGAAACTGTGAATACTGATGATTTAAAATTGTATTTAGATGGTTTAGGGAATATATATGATTCATACAAATTATATTATAAAAGATATGAAGGAGATTTGTTAGTAAATTGTACAGATGAGACAGAAATAGATCTTATGATTAACCATTATTATGAATTAGAAGAAAAAATCTTTCTTGTAAAAGTCAGGCTTTGAATAAATTAAAAGATGTAAACCAGGCAGTTGATCAATCTGTTCCAATAAATAAGATGTCTTTGCCAAAACTCCCAGAATTATGTTTACCTGTATTTAATCCTGGAGAAAACTGGGAGGAGTTTTGGTCAGTTTTTAAAGCAGCTGTGCATGATAGGAGTGACCTAGCATGTGTAACTAAATTATTTTACCTCAAAGGACAGATAAGAGGAGATGCTCACATGCTCATACAAGCCTTTCCCAATGTAGATGATTCTTACATAGAAGCAGTTGACTTGTTGAAGGTCACTTAAGGTAATATAGAACAAAGTAGGCTGGATCTAGTGACTATCTTTGTTAATTTAAAAACTCCAGATCACACTTACAAAGGTTTACAGCAGTTTAGAGTTAAACTGGAGATCACTCTCAAAACATTAAGTAATAAATATATTCTGAAGGAATCAGACTGGTTATTGAGTGCCATTGTACAGAAAAAATTCAGCTATAAAACACTTGAATGACTCTCAAACAAGTATCACAAAGGTTATTTTGGTCTGGAGGAAATAAGACTAGGTCTACAAGAGTTAATTGTTCAGTTGCAGACCAGCCAACCAACTCATTTTAAAGATGCAGCACATAATAACTTTGAGGTATCTGTCAAGTTTCACAAAGGGAAAAGTTATCCCAATGTTAATAATCAAAATTCATTTCCTAAAAAGAGTTGCATAGGTACATATCGAGTAGCAGGAATCAGAAACAATGATTCTCCACAAGGTAAGAAGAACAAGTACCTTCCTAAGAGTAGCCCAGTTAATAAGAAACCAGTCAAAGAAAAGAGAGATTGTCTCTTCATCAAGGGTACTCATTTTTCTAAGAATTGCAATGCATACAATTCATGGAATGATAAAGTTGAAAGATTGGAAGAACTTGACAGATGTATCAGATGTCTAAGTAATCACAATGTAAATTTTTGTCATGCCAAATTAAACAACTATTATCAATGTCACAAAGGAAGACACCATATAGTTATGTGTAAGGATCTATATGATAATTTTGATATCAATGATAATGTTGACAATCCTGACACAACAGTAGCTAAAGTAAAAATTGCTGCTAATGTTAAAAATGATGGTTTTGTTGAAGTAGCCTTACCTGTGTTAGAGGTAAAAATTGATGATAAAAGGCATAAATCAAAAAATATAACTGCGTTATTAGACCAGGGATCACAACGTACTTTCATTCAGAGTAAATGTCTTAATGGGATGAAAGTACAAATGGGAGATCCTACAACTCGAAAATTATCTGATTTTTCTCTCAGATAAAAGGGCTCAATTGTATGACACTGTTTATGTAACTGTCAGTTTCGCCAATGAGAAAAAACGTTTTAATGCAGTAATTGTAGATAGACTCCCAGATAAAATATCAACAATAGGACTTAGTAAAGCTACAGGAAGACTTTCACATAATGTAAATTTAGCACCTTCTGGTGTAAATGATGATTCTGTAGGCCCAATAAATATTTTGATAGGTAGTGACTATTATGCCTCCTTTGTAAAGGGTATGGTATAGAAATATGGTGTCACCCTTTTAAAGACTGCAGGAGGCCATGTAATGTATGGTAGGATTCCTCGCAATAATAATGCATGACTAGAGGAAACTATAAATACTATAACTGTGTGTCTTACTCATGAAATCGTACCCCAATATAATTCTTCCATAGAGGATGGTGTTGAGCCAGTACATAAATTGTGGGAATTAGACAGCATTGGAATAAATGTAAATGAAGAAAGTCCAGACAATTCTTTTACTCAGGAACAGTACCTGAGAGATGTAAAATTTGAATCTGGACAATACTGGGTACGACTTCCATGGAGACTGAACCATCCAGAATTGCCCACTAATTACAAAATGGCATATGGACAATTAAAGGCTCAGCTCCGCGAACTGAGTAAGACACCTAAATTGTTGACTGTCTATAATGATATAATTGCTGAACAATTAATTAATAAATTTATAGAAGAGGTACCTCCTGAGCAAGCCAAAATTTATGGTCACTATTTGCCACATCACGGAGTGAAGAAGGATTTTAAGACCACTCCTCTGAGGATTGTGTTTAATTGTAGTGCCAGGAGTAACAAAAATGTACCTAGTTTAAATGACTGATGACAGGTCCGTCATTGACAAAAAAATTAGGAGATATTAAATTTCAGTGTGAAGAATTATGCCTTTACGGCTGACATAAGTAAAGCTTTCCTAAGAGTGGGTTTACAAGGGGCTGACCGGGATTGTACCCGCTTCTTATGGCCTGAGAATCCTAGTGGCCCACTTAACTCTCTGAAAACCTTTCGCTTTAGGAGCATATTATTTGCTGCTACATCCAGTCCGTTCCTACTTCAAGTGACGATAAATGCACACCTTAAACTTACGGGAAGTCCATTGAGTAAAGTAATGAGCAAACAATTTTATGTGGACAATTTCCTGGGTGTGACGTCAACTGAAGAGGAACTGTTAATGACTTATGGAGAGGCTAACAAAATAATGCAAAGTGCAAATATTCCTCTGAGGGAATGGAATAGTAATTCGTCCAAATTAAAGGACAAAATAAGTAAAGATTACCCTGGAGATCAGCGCTGTATAGCCCTTGTGGCTTAGCGCTTCTTTTTTATAATAATAATAATAATAATACCCTGGAGATGAAGTGCCAAAATGTAGTAATGTATTGGGATTAACTTGGGATACTGAGAGAGATTTGTTAATGTTAAAACCTAGTAATTACAGTATGTCAAATAAATTAAATAAGAGAGTCTTGCTTGCTGAAGTTTCCAAATGTTTTGATCCACTAGGCTGTGTCACCTCTTACTATAAGAGGGAAATTATTAATACAAGAAGCACGGAAGCTTAAATGTGCTTGGGATGAAACTCTACCTGAGGAATTCATTAACAGGTGGGATGAATTAATTGGTGATTATGAAAAAAATCCAATGTTGGAGTTCCCACGCCAGGTGATCAATCCAGATAGGAAAATTATACTCCCCACATCTTTTACGATGCTTCAAAATTGGCGTATGGAGCAGTTGCTTACCTTCAATGTAATAGTGTTATTTCTCTTGTTATGTCTAAGGCTAAAGTGTCTCCAATTAAATCACATACCTTACCTCAGTTGGAATTAACAGCCATTTATGAAGGTGTCAAATTAGCTAATTATATAAGAAATAAGTTGCATGAGATAAATATTAGCGACACTGTAATTTGGTCTGATAATGAGGTATCCTTACAATGGATTCATAATGGAAACAGTAAAATTGTGTACGTACAAAACAGAGTCGCTGAAATTAATCAGATGCAAGAGAAGTATAATAGTTTGGGTCAGCATATGTTAACATTTAATCATATATCTGGTGAGGAGAATCCAGCTGATTTCTTGTCTCGAGGTTTACCTTATGCTAAATTTGCACATGCTGTATCATGGTTTGAAGGACCGAGCTGGTTGGTAAATAAAGCTAATTGGCCTGTACAAAAGGTGTATATTACTCCTGTTGAAATTAATGTGACCACCACTCCAATAGTTTGTCCTTCCTTAGCCATTGATATAAATAGGTATTCTTCTTTACCCAAACTAATCAATGTAACTAAGCTGGTGTTTAAATTTCTAAACAAAATGAATATCTCATATAAGTTTACACATCCTCTTGAATATTGGATACAGAGGGTACAAGAAGAAATCTATGGAAATGAGATTAAATTGATGATGGAAAGAAAAATTGTGAAAGGTTCCATAATAGAGAAATTGGGGCTGTATTTAGAGAACAATGTGCAGAGGTAGGTTACAAAATGCTGAATTGGGTGATTATGCTAAACACCCTATCTTACTGCCCAAAACTCATCATCTAACAAATTTAATTGTTTTAAATGCCCATAAAAATGTAATGCATGGTGGGGTACAAGATACCTTAAATTGTATTAGGGAAACTTTCTAGATTACACAAGGATGGCAAAATGTAAAAAGGGTGATTAAATCTTGTGTAATATGTCGCCGTGTGGACGCCAGATCCTATATGTACCCAGGTCCTCCACCATTCCCAAAGGAGCAATTTGAGTCATTTAGCAACGAACTCTGCCCAGCCGTAGTGTGGAAAATACTGTATATTCTCCAAAAATAGTGTATTTTGTATATAAATTAGTGTAATATATTGTAGGTAATAAAACTTAATTTGTAAATAAATAAAGAACCAGCAAAAATGGTGAGCGTCGCTGGGGGGAGATGCCATTGTTTTTGAACTGGCAAAAGGCATGCTTGTGAAATGTGCATAAATTTTGTCGATCTGGAGGTTAAATTGTGGTTGAAACCTCTCAAATAGGAGCCAAAATTGTTGGATTTGCAGTCCTGCATAACGCAAGCATTAGGCGAATGGACAGGACATCTTTGGAACCCCAGCCAGTATTTTCTTCATATTTAGGCAGGGGTTTGTGTATGATACACCAAGTAACTTCCAGACAAATTGGTGAGTCTTATTATTATAAATTCTCCTTCAATGTATATGTATTCATTTTTAAATTTAATGTACAGTCCACATATTTATATTAATGTTTACCAGAATTCCTGGTAATGTATATTTCATTAGAAATTAATATAGGTCTAGAGTGACTTGTGGAGATGTGACAGTAGGTATCGAAGGGGGACATTTTTGCGACCTAGGTGTCCTAAAATTCCTACTTGTCTCTGTAACCTTGATAAAGAATAATTATCTTTGTTACCATTTACTGGTATGTATCCTATGAGTTACATCCAGGTAAATTTAATTTTCCACACCTCTTCAGGAGGGGGGGGGGCACTCGTTGCTGTGTCAAAGAGGCTATTGGTCTGAGGAATTGGACCATTCGGTCTTTCTTCCTCCGACAGAACTTAATTACCCCCAATCCTCCCCTTCCCAATCCCATCCTCCTCATTCCACCTTTCCCATTCATCTTCCTCTCCCCAACCCTACCCTTTCCCTTTCCTGTTTTCAGCCTTTGGCGTTCTTCCCTCAGGCATTCTAGTTCCTAGGTTGGGGGAAGGGTACTGTGGTCCATCCCATCCTATTCTGTTGAGGTCCATGGTAGTATTGTAGTTTGCTGTGGAATCTGGATCATCTGGAGATCTCGATCCCTCTCAGATCTACTGGGGGGGGGGGAGAGGTTTTGGGTGTCTTTCAAGTGACAGGTACATCTCTGGAGAGTGCCTGTCAGATTCCATTAAGTGGTGGCCAATGGCCCTCTCTTTTTTCTGCCGAAGTGGTTCAGTAGATGTCAGGTTGCTATCCCGGATTGCTGGATTACTGGAATGAAGGGTATGGTATGGCACGGGTTCCATGATGCATCTGCACTACTGGCTGTGCTGAGGTCCTCTTGGGTGTGGAGGAGGATTTATGGCCCTTTCATTCCTACTAGGAGCTACTCCTCCACGTTTCCCCCCTTTTTTTGTCTTTTTTTTCTTTTTTCTTAAAAACAAAAAGAAAAGAGAGACCTAACCATGGAGTACCAAATCCATGAAATTGCTCCTCTTGGGCCCCTTTCTGTAGCAGCACCCTCTTACGACCCTGCCTTGTTACTGAACCATCCTTTGGAAATTTCTAATGCCCCTGTATCTTCTGTGGGTGACAATTCGTCGCACGCTCCTGATACTGTGCCTTGGCCTGACTCCTTTGACACATCGACCTTCGCACTTCTTTGACTATGCTTTCGGCTTCATCCCATATGGTGGGACTATTTTCAGATTGCCTGCCTGCCTCAAAAACGGACCACATCCGGTCCTGCATCTAAACGACCACGATCTTTCTCTGATGACACTGCTTTCAATGCATCTCACTCTACTCAGAAAAGACCAATATAACAATCGCTCCCTTTACATACTATGCATCATAGTACACAATGGACTAAGTTTTTCACTCTGCAGCCGACATCTTCCTCAGACTATCTTTCTGATCATAGTATCAGGAAGACGCTCCTATGCCATGTTGGTTGAAATATTTCATTTCATGCTCTCAAGAGCAGTACATGCATCGTCACGGTGCAAAATGTTATCCAAAATCACGATCTTTCTCTCCTTACCACTATAGATGCTATTCCTGTAACAACTCAGAAACGCCATTCTCTCATTTCTTGTAGTGGTACTGTCATTCTACCTCCCTTATACCATTGTTCAATGTAATTTCCATACATGTGGTGATGACATTCTGGAACAGCTAGAGCTCAGGAGGATTCTTGCTAGAATCCTCCTGAAAACAGTAAACCCTGCCATCACATAGTCTCTCCTGTTAATACTACACAAAGCACATTACAGAGAATGAACACTGAAACAGGCCTTCTCTATCCAGTCTATATTTGTCTAACCTATTTTTATGTTACCCAAGTAATAGCTTTTATATCCTTTTACTCATAAGAACATAAGAACGAAGGAACACTGCAGAAGGCCTACTGGCTCATGCGAGGCAGGTCCAAGTCTCCTACCGGCATAAGCCAATGCACCCAACCTAGTCAGGTCAGGTCACATTGACTTAAGGGAGGAACACGGCAACCGACCTGGTAGCACAAGCTATCAGGTCTAACTCACACCCACCCACATCTACTCATGTATTTATCCAACCTATTTTTAAAGCTACACAACGTTCTGGCCTCTATAACGGTACTTGGGAGTTTGTTCCACTCATCCACAACTCTATTACCAAACCAGTACTTTCCTATATCCTTCCTGAATCTGAATTTTTCCAACTTAAAACCATTGCTGCGAGTCCTGTCTAGGCTAGATATTTTCAGCACACTATTTACATCCCCTTTATTTATTCCTGTCTTCCATTTATACACCTCAATCATATCCCCCCTAATTCTACGTCTTTCTAGAGAGTGCAGTTTCAGGGCCCTTAGTCTATCCTCATAGGGAAGGTTACTGATACATGGGATCAACTTTGTCATCCTCCTTTGTACATTTTCCAGAGAATTTATATCCATTCTGTAATACGGTGACCATAACTGTGCAGCATAATCTAAATGAGGCCTAACCAAGGATGTATAGAGTTGAAGAACAACCTGAGGACTCATATTATTTATGCTTCTTGATATGAAGCCAAGGATTCTATTAGCTTTATTGCGAACACTTATGCACTGTTGTCTTGGTTTCAGATTACTGCTAACCAGAACTCCTAAATCTTTATCGCAATCCGTAATATTAAGATCTACATTATTTAGTTTATATGTGGCATGATTATTGTCCTGTCCAACATTTAGAACTTTGCATTTGTCTATATTAAACTGCATCTGCCACTTCTCCGACCACTGCATCAGTCTATTCAAATCTTCCTGGAGTGCTCGAATGTCCTCGTCAGAATGAATTCGACGGCCTATTTTGGTGTCATCGGCAAACTTGCCGATGTCGCTCTTTATGCCCTCATCTATGTCGTTTATGTAGATTGTGAACAGCAGGGGGCCCAACACTGACCCCTGTGGAACACCGCTCGTGACGCTTCCCCACTCTGATTTCTCCCCATTTATGCAAACTCTCTGCTGCCTATTTGTCAACCATGCCTCTATCCAGGAAAAAATTTCTCCTCCTATTCCATGTGCTTTAATTTTCCTCAATAGTCTCTGATGTGGGACCCTGTCAAAAGCCTTACTGAAGTCCATATACACAATATCATATTCATTACCATGATTTACCTCCTCAAATACCTTAGTGAAAAAAGTTAATAAATTCGTAAGGCAGGAACGCCCCTTTGTAAAACCATGCTGAGATTCGTTGATTAATTTATGCTTTTCAAGGTGGCTACGAACTGCCTCGGCATTTATTGATTTCATAAATTTTCCCACTATGGAGGTTAGGCTTATTGGTCTATAGTTCGAAGCTAAGGACCTGTCACCTGTTTTGAAAATAGGTATCACATTTGCCATTTTCCACTTATCTGGCACCATGCCAGTTTGTAGTGATATGTTGAAAAGATTAGCCAAAGGTGTGCTAAGCTCCTCTTTACATTCCTTTAGAACCCTTGCATACAGTTCATCAGGGCCTGGGGATTTGTTAGGTTTTAATTTATCTATTTGCCTAAGGACCATGTCACTTGTGACCCTAATAGTGCACAGTTTATTATCGTCCTGTTCTACATAATTTATCATTACTGGAATATCGCTGGTATCCTCCTGTGTAAAAACTGAGAGGAAGTATGTGTTAAAAATTCTACACATTTCCTTATCACTGTCAGTGAGCTGACCCGAGGAACTTTTGAGTGGGCCTATCTTGTCCCTGATCTTACTTCTGTATACCTGAAAGAATCCTTTTGGGTTAGTCTTCGATTCTATTGCAACTTTAACCTCATAATCTCTTTTTGCTTTTCTAATTCCCTTTTTTATTTCTCTCTTTAACTGAATATATCGATTTCTTAATTGCCCCTCTCCTCTTTTGATTTGCCTATATATGCCTCTCTTTTGACCAATCAGATATTTTAATCTATTGTTCATCCATTTAGGATCATTTTTGTTTGATCTGATTTCCCTATTTGGAACATAATTTGACTGAGCAGCTAGAACTATGCCCTGGAAGGCATCATATCGGCAACCATCACCACCTACCTGACCCTTGGTCAGGTCATTCCAGTTCAGCCCACCTAAGTAATTTTTCAGTCCTATGAAATCAGCCAAGCGAAAGTCAGGGATGGAGACTTGATTGCCATTATTAGGGGAATTCCATGATATATTAAAACTGAGTGATTTGTGATCACTTTCCCCAAGCTCATCATTAACCTCAAGATTATTAATTAGTGTTTCCCTACTGGCAAGAACCAAGTCAAGGAGGTTATTTCCCCTAGTTGGCTCTGTCACAAACTGTTTTAAAAAACAATCCTGGATCGTATCAAGAATGTCACCTGACTCTAAATTTCCTGTCAAATTGCTCCAGTCAATCTGTCTATAGTTGAAATCTCCCATTAGCACAACATTTTCGTATGTAGATGCCTTACGAATTTCGTCCCATAGAAGTTTACTGCACTCCCTTTCAAGATTTGGGGCCCTGTAAATCACACCCAAAATTAGTTTTTCTCGGCCCTCGAGAAGCTGTAACCAAACAGATTCAGTGGCTGACGCTTCTAATTTAATATCTTGTCTAACACAACAATTTAAATTGTCTCTGACATACATCGCTACTCCACCACCTTTCCTGTTGACCCTGTCAGTGTGGAATAATTTATAACCTTGTATGTGACATTCAGAGGGCATCTCTCTATCTTTCAGATTGAGCCAGGTCTCTGTTATAGCAATAATATCTATGTTTCCTGCACTTGCAATTAATCTTAGCTCATCTATCTTATTTCTTACACTCCTGCTATTAGTATAGTAAACCTTAGAGGAGCTAGTCCCTTGCTGCCCTCTGCTGTCCCCCTTTGTTTGCTGACCTGATCTATTGTCTTTATTTATAACTTCATGCTGAATGCCTTTTATACATTTACTGTTTCCAACCCAAGTGTTGCAACCTGCTTGTTTCCCACACACACCCATACCTCTATCTTCCATCAGTTTAAAATCATAGGCATTTCACCAATGGCCTTCTCAATCGAGTCTGCAAGTGCTACCACCCCAGCCCCAGAGAGATGTACCCCATCCCTTGCATACATATCATGTTTGCCATAAAAGTTGTTCCAGTTGTCAATGAATGGGATTGCAAGTTCCTTGCAGTATCTGTCTAGCCAGCAATTTACACCAATTGCCCTAGACAACCATTGGTTTCCTACTCCCCTTCTAGGCAAGATGCTACATATGATTGGGATCCCTCCCTTAGACTTAATGAAATCTATAGCTAACCTGTACTTATCTAGCAGCTCTTCTCTCCTACCCTTCCCAATATCATTTCCACCAGCACTGAGACAGATAATGGGCTTGTTCCCATTACCTGACATGATATTATCCAGCCTGTTGACAATGTCCCCAACACCAGCTCCAGGGAAGCACACTCTATCTCTCATCTTCTTATTCCTATTACAAAAAGCACGGTCAATATATCTTACCTGAGAGTCACCAACCACAAGAATGCGCTTACCTCCATTAGCAGGGGCAGTAGTACCCTTACCTTCACTGGCCACTGAAGTACATTCATCCTGAAGAACAGAGAAGCGATTTCCTACCTTCAGATCTTCACTCTTAACTTTCCTTACTCTGATGCGCCTCCCATTACTGTGAACCACTCGCCACTTGTAGCAGGTGCTGGACTGCACCTCACTGCTGGTAGCAGTTGCTACCTCCCCAACTACAGCCTCCTCACAGCAAGAGACAGACTGCACCTCACTGCTAGAAGCCTCATTCCCCACAACTCCAGCCACCTCACACTCTCTCCCAGACCCATTGAGGTGGACCTTCAGCCTCCTAATCTCCTCCTGGAGAAGCAAGACCTCCTCCTTCAACTCTCCAACCTCAATTTTTAAAACACTGCAGAAGCAAGCCATGCTTTGTAACCGTCCACACTAATCCCCAAAGCAGCTCAGGGTCTGTGACCTCACGTGACGACTGACCACTGACCACTCATGTACGGGTTAATTGCTCTACCATATTGTATTATTACTACTACTGCAACTTATGTCACTACTACTACTACTACTACTACCACCACTAGTATTGCACCTCACTCTGAGCCTATATATACCCTCTGTGTCCATGTACTGTTTGTAACGGCTTGACAAAGTTCCTGGAGAGCGAAACGTTGCCACAATAAAATGTCACACTAGTTGCACTTGTGTCCTTTTACTTTACATAGTGTAGAAATTGCTGGCGTTTTGGCCATCCAGCGAAATATTGCAGGTCCATGACAGAATGCCCAGTCTGTGGTACCGACGACCATACCAATACATCTTGTAGTCTGGTTTAGAAAGACACGTAAGCAAACACTATGACATATTTATTAGAAAACGTTTCGGTCCTGGGACCTTGATCACTTATAACATACAGAGGTAGAAAGGCATTATATATATAGGCGGAGAGTGAGGTGTGACGCACGTGACCTGAGGAATGTCATAAGAACATGAGAGCATAAGAATGGAGGAACACTGTAGAAGGCCTACTGGCCCATGCGAGGCAGGTCCTTATCAAAACAACCTCTGCCTACGATGAGGACGGGTAGACGTTGAAATCATGTGACTCCTGTGCTGTTGGGTTGGTGGTGCTTAAGTATCATGTATGCCAATGTTTTTGAAATTTTGTAGTTTCCAGTGTTGCGTTCTATAGTGTCGGTGACTGCGATTAGTGAGGCTTCTAGGCACCGTCGGCGTCTGAGGTCTGGTTCGGTGAGAATGAGTTGTGCCTCATTCCAGTTCATCAAATGTCCCGTGGAGTCTCTGTGGGGGACACAGGCGTACCTTACATCGTCTCTGTTAGAGGCATTTCGATGCTCATTCAAGCGGACTGCAAGATCTCTGCCTGTCTCGCCTACATATTTCTTGGGACAGAACCCACAGGGGATAGTGTAGACGCCTGCTGTAGAAGTTAGAGGTGTGGGGCTGCGTAGTGAGGTCTTTGATAGATGATGTGTTTATGGTGGAAACGTTGATGTTACTCATAGCAAGTGCCCGGAGAGTATTCGTGGCAACATCACCACATGGGAGTACTATGAACTGCTTAGGGGGCTGTTCCATGGGCGGTTTGTTGAGAATAGCTTGTGCCTTAAGTCTGCAATCTCGGATGAAGAAAGATGGGAACTGAAGACGTGCAAAGGCTTGTGTTATGTAAGTGCATTCTTCTAGAAAACAAGGGCTGGAGATGCGAAGAGCTCTCAAGAAGAAGCCAATGAGGACTCCTCTCTTAGTGCGGGTGTCTTGGTGTGAATAAAAGTGTATAAGATCGTCCTTGTTGGTAGGTTTTCTATACACTTTGAAGAGAAGTTTGTCACTGTCGGGAGATCTGCACAGTAGAACGTCGAGGAAAGGAAGTTTGCCATCATTTTCGAGTTCAAGTGTAAACTTTATTGATTGTTCAACTGCATTGATCTTGTTGAGAAGGGCCTGGATATTGAGACGTCTCGGATAGAAAACCAATACATCATCAACGTATCTTAGCTAGGTAACGGTGTTGGGAATGAGGGTGCTGAATTTCTCTGTCTCCAGGTTTTCCATGAAGAGGTTGGAAAGCACAGCACTGAGCGGGCTGCTCATTGCCATCCCAAAGCACTGTTTGTAACAGTGGAACAAACTCCCGAGTACAGTTATAGAGGCTAAAACTTTGTGTAGTTTTAAAAATAGGTTAGATAAATACATGAGTGGGTGTGAGTTGGACCTGACTAGCTTGTGCTACTAGGTTTTGATTCTCAGTAGTATCAGTTACCAGTAGTATCAGTTAACAGTAGTATCAGTTGCCAGTAGCGCCAGTTACCAGTAGTATCAGTTACCAGTAGTGTCAGGCGATAAGGAACTATTAGGAATGTTCACAGGGGCAGCAGTAGCCTGAGGGACCTGAATGATGCCATTCACTAAAGTATCACTCGAAGGTATGTGAGACATAATGGCAAAGAAGTTGCACAAAAACAATTAAGAGAAAAATATTGAATATGAAAAATTATATAAATAAGACACAAATGCTAAAACAGAAATAAAGAATATTTAACGAATTCTGCACATGTAATTAGAAGGTTGAGAACGCACTGCATGAAAAAGGACAACTTACTAAAATGTTCTTAGCGAGAGAAAATACTGTGAAAATACAAGAAAATGAAATATTACTGTAATTTGAAATGATTTCAAGAGTGAGCTGTCTTTACTCTTAATTCAATATGGAAATTTGATAATAAAAAAAAATTGTAAATCAATGCAAAAAGTTTAAAATAGAATCACTAAATTGTATGCAATTGGAAATAGGTTGAAAAAAAAATTGTCAAAAAAAATTGGCACTAAACAAATGAATATGTAATGATAATGCAACAAATTTAGTATACTGTAATACTGAAAAGATAACACTGAATTACAATTATCATTCTTTAAAAATTAAACAATGATTAAACAAAATAGAGCACACGATAATATTAAAAAAAATATGAAAAGAAATTAATCACTGCAGAATAAAAATTTTCACGATGCAATTAAGTGGCAGAATAAGTCAAATTGTTAATAAAAAGGTACACTGGGGAAATGTAGTATATACTGAACACTTTAACTCTTAATGCAAATTAAACAAAACAATTTACTACAGAACAAGGATAACACTAATTTAAAAGAAGTTAAAATTACACTAAGAGTGAATTTGTTCAAAGAATTATGAATAACATGAATAAAAATGAATACAGGAAAGAGTAAGGTTATGAGGATAACAAAAAGATTAGGTGATGAAAGATTGGATATCAGATTGGAGGGAAAGAGTATGGAGGAGGTGAATGTATTCAGATATTTGGGAGTAGATGTGTCAGCGGATGGGTCTGTGAAAGATGAGGTGAATCATAGAATTGATGAGGGGAAAAGTGTGAGTGGTGCACTTAGGAGTCTGTGGAGACAAAGAACTTTGTCCTTGGAGGCAAAGAGGGAAATGTATGAGAGTATAGTTTTACCAACGCTCTTATATGGGTGTGAAGCATGGGTGATGAATGTTGCAGCGAAGAGAGGGCTGGAGGCAGTGGAGATGACATGTCTGAGGGCAATGTGTGGTGTGAATATAATGCAGAGAATTCATAGTTTGGAAGTTAGGAGGAGGTGCGGGATTACCAAAACTGTTGTCCAGAGGGCTGAGGAAGGGTTGTTGAGGTGGTTCGGACATGTAGAGAGAATGGAGCGAAACAGAATGACTTCAAGAGTGTATCAGTCTGTAGTGGAAGGAAGGCAGGGTAGGGGTCGGCATAGGAAAGGTTGGAGGGAGGGGGTAAAGGAGGTTTTGTGTGCGAGGGGCTTGGACTTCCAGTGGGCATGCATGAGCGTGTTTGATAGGAGTGAATGGAGACAAATGGTTTTTAATACTTGACGTGCTGTTGGAGTGTGAGCAAAGTAACATTTATGAAGGGATTCAGGGAAACCGGCAGGCCGGACTTGAGTCCTGGAGATGGGAAGTACAGTGCCTGCACTCTGAAGGAGGGGTGTTAATGTTGCAGTTTAAAAACTGTAGTGTAAAGCACCCTTCTGGCAAAACAGTGATGGAGTGAATGATGGTGAAAGTTTTTCTTTTTCGGGCCACCCTGCCTTGGTGGGAATCGGCCAGTGTGTTAATAATAAAATGTTAATAATAAAAAAAATTATGCAAGATACAGAACGGGCAGAAATGGCAGTTGACAACAAGGATCTTACTGGATAATTGTTCTTGCAACAAAATCTTTGCTGTGACAGATATGAAAAGAATGCATTTGCTTGCATACGAAATAATGGTACAAGATTCTGCTAAAAATCAAAGGACTGCTTAGCATAGAAAAATGGTACACACAGGAATAAATGGGTAATTTATGATACTGGGGTAAATAGCACCACATGAATTTATACATAGAATTAGCAGAAAACACTAGGAAAATGCTGGGAAAAAATATAATAATTATGAAAGGACTGGAGGAAATGAATAATACACAATACTGAAATATGGTGCAGAACACACCACTGAAGAACACAAGTAAAAAATTAATTAATCACTTCACAGGGATTGAATGACTAAGGCAATGAGTTCAATACTGCACACAAGAAAGAAAAAACTTGTAACAGAGTTTGATCCTCCAAGAGATGATACCCATTCTGCATATGTAGATCTTACCCTAGCTGAGTTGGGGTTAAATGTAAATAACCTGTATAGATGAATAATATAGTTTAAAATGTATTTCTGTTGTCTGCTACAATATCAGCTTATTAATATTCAAGAATTTTTTTTTGTATGTTCACGTTCTCTCCAAATTCTGAGATTTAACAGTCTAGATTTGAGTGCATCAAGTCTGCCTTTTCTGTTAAACACTTCTTTCTTTGTACATACCCTTCCTCAGAATCCGTAGATCATGTGAATGCAGATCGATCAATCAATTTTCCTTTTCTCATCACTTTTATTGTATATTCTCATAGTTGAGCCATAGAATGAGGCTCAACTATGATATAGCACAATTCTATGAATTGTGCTATATCATACCTTGTAATGCATTACAATACGTTCCATTCTATTAACATTCACTTTAATAATATCATTACATATGTTATAATGTTCAATTGTTGTGTACTTTGACATTGTATAGAATGAGCCCCAAGCCGTATGCCTGTTGCCTCTAGTTTGTATTAGCTGTATGTCGAGACACCATACTTTAGCGTCGCCAAGCTGCCACCAAATTTGTCGTGTGGGGTTCGAAACATGGGCTGGGTAATAAACACTCACGTTGGATGTTCTAGTATATTGGATGGAATATGTGGGGAGCACCACGCCTGACCTGCCGTCTGCCCTAATGTCTCTATTTGAACTGGCTTGCTGAGTGCCTCAGAGGGCGAGCGGCATTCAAATAATACTAGGTCAGCAGTAACAGTCAGTGATATAACAGTCAGTGATTCACGCAGGAGGCATTGAATCAGTAACGGTTGGATAAATCATTACTACTGACACTACTGGTAACTGATACTACTGAGATGATGCCGTGCTCCTTCCCTAAGTCGGAGTGACCTGACTAGGTGGGTCATTGGGCTAAGCCGGAGGGTAACATGGACCTGCTTCACATGGGTCAATAGGCCTGCTGCAGTGTTCCTTCGTTCTTATGTTCTTCTTATGTTCTTATGTGTTGTGATAACTGTTTTTTAAGTGTTGTGGTGACTGTGATCATGTGTTCTGGTGATTGTGGCTAATTTGGGTGACTCTCCAGATGTTGTGATGACTTTGGCCAGTGTTGTGGTGACTATGGCTAGGTGTTGTGGTGACTGTGGCCAGGAGTCGTGGTAACTGTGACCACGTGTTCGGGTTATTGTGGCTAGTTGGGGTGGCTGGCATCGTGTTGTAGTGACTGTGGTTAGGTGTTGTGGTGACTGTGACCAGGTGTTGTGATGACTGTGGCCAGGTGTTGTTGCGACTATGACCAGGTGTCGTGGTGACTGTGGTTAGGTTCTGTGGTGACTATGGCTAGGCGGTGTGGTGATTATGGCCAGGTGTAGTGGTGAATGTGTCCAGGTATTGTGGTGACTATGGCTAGGCGTTGTGGTGACTATGACCAGGTGTTGTGGTGACTGGTTAGGTGCTGTGTTGACTATGGCTAAGCGTTGTAGTAGCTTTGGCCAGGTGTTGCAGTGACTGTGGCCTTGTGTTCTGGTGACTAGAGCCAGGTGTAGTGGCAACTATGGTCAGGAGTAGTGATGAATGTGGCCAAGTGTAGTGGTATAGTGGTGAATTTTTCCAGGTGTAGTGGTGAATGTGGCTAGATGCAGTGGTGAATGTGGCCAGGTGCATTTGTTCAGTGGTGACTGTGGCCAGGTGAAGTGGTGAATGTTGCTAGGTGTAGTGGTGATGTGGCCAGGTTTAGTGGTGAATGTAACCAGGTGTAGTGATGAATGTGGCAAGGTGTAGCGGTGAATGTGGCCAGGTATAGCGTAGTGGTGAAAGTGGTCTTGTGTAGTGGTGAATTTGGCCAGGAGTAGTGGTGAATGTTGCTAGGTGTAGTGGTGATGTGGTCAGGTGTATTGATGAATGCAGTCAGGTACAGTGATGAATGTGGCCAGGTGTAGTGGTGAATGTGGCAAGATGTAGTGGTGAATGTGGCCAGGTGTATTGGTGAATGTGGCCAAGTGTAGTGGTAAATGTGGCCATTTGTAGTACAGTGGTTAATGTGACCAGGTGTAGTAGTAAATGTGGCCAGTGCAGTAGTGGAGTGGTGAATGTGGCCAGGTGTAGTGGTGTTGTGGTGAATGTGGCCAGATGTAGCGGTGTATTGGTGAACGTGGCCAAGTGTAGTGGTGAATGTGAGCAGGTGTAATGGTGAAGTGGTGAATATGGCCAGGTGTAGTGGTGAATATGGCCAGGTGTAGTGGTGAATGTAGACAGATATAGTGGTGTAGTGGTGAATGTGGCCAGGTGTATTGGTGAATGTGGCCATATGTAGTGGTGAATGTGGCCATGTGTAGTGGTGAATGTGACCATGTGTAGTGGTGAATGTGGCAATGTGTAGTGGTGAATGTGGTCATGTGAAGTGGTGAATGTGGCATGTTTGAGTTGTAAATGAGGTTGCGTCAGGACCTCTGTTTCTTCACAACTGTCACGTACAAATTTCACTTTATCCAAGTTCTCTTATTGGATAAATCCATTAGCTTAATCCCTGATTCTGAAATAAGTTTTCTCCAAATGTTCTGTTACAGGATATGACCCAAGAAACTTCTTAATTAAGTTGGTCATTGGCTGCAGTATAGTTATCATTCTCCTGTATTGGTTTTGATCCTAATTCAATATTATTAGTCTCTGCATATTCATTCCCTAAGCTGACAACAAACTGAATTAAACTTTTCTAAACTGTATTTAACTCTACAGCAATTGTACTGATTATGTACTAAACATCGGAACTTACTTCATCAAAAGTTTGAATATTTCATTTCATAATCACAAGGGGCGTATCCAGACCATTTTGACAAGCACCTTTCAGCCTGGCACCTATTTATAGGAATATCTGACTACTATGAAAGAGGAATAATAAGGCACAGTACCGTGACTGGAACAATACACAGAAGTAGGTGTGATTTTTACAGAGCGGTCTCTGCGGCTGAGTGGCTCCCACAGTATGGTCTTCACAGTACGGTCTCCTCTGAGCGGACTCCTTTTCAAACCTTCATGCTAATGACCTTGACCTCACCCTCGACCACCTCACCCTCGACCATCTCACCCTCGACCACCTCACCCTCGACCACCTCACCCTCGACCACCTCGCCCTCGACCACCTCGCCCTCAACCCCCCACCCACACCCCCACCCGCCCAGCCCTCGCGCCGAACCACCCGCCCGCCATGCCCTCGCGCCCGCCCGCACCCCTCGCGCCTGTCTGTCGCACCCGCCCGCGCCTTCTGCAGCGCCTTCTGCAGCGTCGTCCGGATCGCCCCCGCGCCACGAATTTTTTTCCGATTTTTTTCGAATTTTTTTGAATTTCATTTTCTTATGATCTCCATCTCCTCGGATCAAGTTTTTCTCGATATCGAAGACTCCATCTCCTCGGATCAAGTTTTTTGGATTCCCCCCCTCTGGGTGTAAGCATTCAAAATGGACTCCCACTTTCACCCCAAATATTCCTGCTCTACTTCCTTGGATCAAGTTTTTCTCGATATCAAAGACTCCATCT
Organism: Cherax quadricarinatus; assembly: GCF_038502225.1. NCBI lineage: Eukaryota > Metazoa > Arthropoda > Malacostraca > Decapoda > Parastacidae > Cherax > Cherax quadricarinatus. Next base: position 37,994,860 of record NC_091305.1, read on the forward strand.
CCTTGGATCAAGTTTTTCTCGATATCAAAGACTCCATCTCCTTGGATCAAGTTTTTCTCGATATCAAAGACTCCATCTCCTTGGATCAAGTTTTTTTGGATTCCCCCCTCTGGGCGTAAGCATTCAAAATGGACTCCCACTTGCATCCCAAATTCCCTGCTCCATCTCCTCGGATCAAGTTTTTCTCAATATTAATAATACAAAGATTTTCCCCCCACACCTCCCACCACCCACTTCTACCTCAAATATTCCTGCTCTACTTCCTTGGATCAAGTTTTTCTCGATATCAATAATACAAAGACTCCAACTCCTCGGATCAAGTTTTTTGGATTCCCCCCTATGGGGTTTCGAAATTCTTATGATCTCTTCGGATCAAGTTTTTCTCGATATAAATAATACAAAGATTTCCCCCATCATCCACTTCTACCCCAAAATTTCTGCTCCAACTCCTTGGATCAAGTTTTTCTCGATAATACAAAGACTCCATCTCCTTGGATCAAGTTTTTTGGATTCCCCCCTCTAGGGTTAAGCATTCAAATGAACTCCCCCTATGGGGCATGGTACTTTCTCTTACTACAGGTCTAAACAAGTGTGACGTCACCCCACCTGTGTTTACTCGGCGATCAGTGACGTCATGTGATGACCTCACACACACAAGGTTGAATCTTGTCGACTTCCCCCTACGTCAGTGACGTCACGTGATGACCCCACACACAGGCTGAATGTTGTCGAGCAGACATTAAAATGCAGGATAACACTATTTATTATACAACCAATGCATTTCATATACATCCAACAAAAAAAAATTCATTGATAAAAGGTACAATTCATTGACTAAAATCAACATATTTTTCTCTTGAAGAAATTCTATGCATTTTTGTTCTGGATCTTCTTCGTCGTCACCATCTCAGCATTACACATTTCATATACAACATAGGGAAAACATTACACATTTTCACTCTTAACCCAGGATAACCCAAATAATTCCACATTTTTTCGTTAATACCCACAACAATTCACAATTTCTTTACAAAAGATTCACTCTCCTCAAGTCTAGATAATTTTCTCGTTTTAACTATTTCATCAGAAAAAGTCCGGCGAATCTTAACTGACCGATCTCAGATAACATCTCAGGTCACTCCCCCACGAAGTAACCTTCTCTCCTTACCCCTTCTCCCCGCCCTCCCAAACCCTCACACTCCCACCAACATCTCACAATTTTCACTCATAACCCACAATTTTTCTCGTTTTAACTATTTCATCAGAAAAAGTCACCACAACACTTACAACTTATAACCACTTTTCGATAAATTCACTAGACACAATTTTACATATTACGAAGTTAATACGCACACACACACACACACACACACACACACACACACACACACACACACACACACACACACACACACACACACCTCACTTTACTTTGAACACCTTCAAAACACTCTCATAAATCATTGAATACTCACAAAAATACCTTTGAACATTTTCCAAACAACACTGAAACACTTCCAAAATATCATTTTGAATACTCCCAAATAAGATTTGACATCTCTGATTTATCTACACTTATATTATTTCATTAAATTACAACTCATCCCCCAAACTCCTCCCTCATTCTCCAGATTTTTACAACAGTATCACAAAAACTAACTCAAACACCATCAATTACCTTTGAATACTCCAAAAACATCATTCGAACACAGCCAAATCACCACTGAATACTCCCAGAACACCTTCATAAATACTCTTGCACATCATTTGAACACCTTCAAAAACACCTTTGAATAGTCTCAAACACCATTTGAGTACTCCCAAATACACCACTGAATACTACTAAAACAAAACTGAATACAGTCAAAACACCACCAAAATCACCATAAACTAAGATCAACATCACAGACTAACACCAATTTTCACACAAATCCCCTCAAATCACTATAACCAAGACGATTACCAATTTCTATGAGTACACTCACCTCCAACTAAGATATAACATGAATGCAAAAAAAAAAAATACATGAATACAATCCAAACACACACGAACACTTATAACAGAATCACTTCTTTTTCGGTATCTCTAGTTCGACAACAACGCCCACAACCCACAACACCCACATCCCACAACACCCACAACCCACAATTTTTTCTCGTTTTAACTAATTTCATCAGAAAAAGTCACAACAACAACCCGCAACTTATAACCACATTTTCGGCATCACTAGTTCGACAACAATACCCACAACCCTCATCACTTACCAATTTATTCACAATTTATTCGATACAAATTTTTCTCCTTCTTTTTACTGAATCTTAAATGTAATGCACATTCCTCCCTACATTACTAAAATTCTAATAAAATCCTCTCCATACCCATCTCCTTGTATCCACATAAATTGATAATATACTCACAACAACTAATCATCTCACTACCCAACTACTGCGACATGTTTCTACACCCTCCATTCTTTTCCAATGCATCATAACTTTTCACTTCTATAATTTCTTTTAAAATATTCACACATTACCTTTATTTTCAGTAAAATCCCCCCCATATTTCATTAAATTTCTAATACAACCCTCCCCATACCACTCTCCATCTCACCCACATTTCTTCACATCCACTCACCCATCTCCCTACACACCTCTTCAGAACAAACACACAAATCACATTTCACATCCACAAATGCATCTCATCACCCATCTCAAATCCACTTAAATCACTGTAACCAAGATATTCACAAAATTCTATGATCACCTAACACACACACAGACAACTCACTTTACTTTGAACACTACCAAAAACACCAACAATTACCTTTGAATACTCCAAAAACATCATTCGAACACCCCCATCATTTTTTTTATAAATATATCACAAACACATCCAACTAAGATATGATATAAATCACATTTTCAGTCACATTCCCTCGATTTCGGTAATATGAACAAAATGATTGGGATAACATTAGAACATTTCCAAATTACGTTGGAGCACATTCAAAAATATAATGGAACACTTCCAAAATACAGTAGAGTACTCCAGAATTACTTTGAACGTCTCCATTTTTGGATATTTCCAACTTAGTTTTGGAGACTTTATCTTACAATCGAACATTATTTTTCTTGTTGGCAAACACACTCAATGGTAGAAATATTCACTCGATTTCTGGATAGAAACACAATCCTCACTCTGAGAGACTCCTTGAGCTTATATGGCTTACCTCAAAGTATTGCATCATGATTTTTTTACAATCCCCTCCAGCGACGCCATGAAATAGTGTTCACACCCAAGGTAGATTTAAGATAATCATCTCTTTCCAGACTAACTGTGTCCTCTTGTGCTAAAATTTGGTGAGGTCACAGGGCTGACAGACACCATGAAATTAACTTAAATGAGATATAACACTTGTATTCTACCTCAATACTTTTTTCATGGTAAGGTTTGATTGATTTAAAATTTATCATGTCTTAAATTTTTTTATTAAACATTTCTCTTTTTAATGAATGAATCATCATATATTATTAATCTTGGTGTAACAACACGCTCTAAACATTATAAATCCTCCTCTCTAAGTCTTGTTCTTCCAAGCCCCGTCACATCAGTACCTGTAAATGTTAATATTTTTTTTATTTCATTAGCACATAATGGGGAGAAATTTGCATCATCACATGTAAAAGATATAAACCAACTAAAAGTTACATATTTTTTTCACTTTCCCAAACATATGCCTCTCAAGTGTTACATCAGTATTCTTCTCGTTAACTTAAATATCTTCCCATTATTGACTTAAAAGCATAATCATACTGTGTCCCCTTATTAACTTAAATGAATTAAAAGCGTCTTGTTAACTTAAATGATGTAAGTATTATGGTAGACATGATTCTTGGTGTTCAGGTAGAGAGAGAAGGCCGAAATGGTAAGTGACACATTTCACGAAGAGGTAAATATGAGTTATATATATTAGTTCAAATATATCTCTCTCTCTTCAAGTTATAATTACTTCCTCATAATAATTTAAATGAATTAAACCACTGATACAAGGTAAATAATTTTGCTTACCTTATAAGTTACTCACACATTAGGTTCAATGTTTTTAATATATTGTTTAATATCTGTGAAAAGTTCTCTCCAAATTAATTTCCACTTCTTTGTGTTGTACCATCTATGCAAAATGCACAGATTGTACTGTCTGTTAAATATTTGACTGACAAAGTTTTCAGATATATTGTTTTCCAAAAATAATATACCAGATCGTCACTCCATTCCGTTACCATTTCATCAATGAATTCATGCAAATCAAGTTCATTTTCTAACCAATTTTTAACTCATTGAAAATTCTTTTCACTCAATGATTCACCATCTTTCCTTAAGAGTTGATTGACAGTGTTGCAAAATTCCAACCAAGGAAGATCTTTCACCGTTTCACAAATAACAATGAAATCGCCAAGTTTCCCCATATTAGATGCTTTCCATGCGGTTCCCTGACAATGTCTGGGGGTGACTTACACACAACTCTCCCATACACATAAAGAGTTGCTAAATAGTATTAAATGAAAATTTCATTAAACTTACCTAAACTAGGATCAGCCATTTCAAAATCCATTTTCATAATTAATTTTTTGGGCTTTGGTATAATAAAAGTTTGAGATAAATGACTACTCCATTCACATTCTCGTAACAATAAATTTTCCAATATTTCTTCACTCCATCGTTGAGTCATTTCTCGTACCTCAGCTACAATCACTTCTTTTGAGAGAACATGTTCCGCATCAACTCTTTTTTGAATGGGTTCGACTCTCTTAATTGTATATAACATTTCTATAAACACCACACTAGTATGTTTTGTCGCAACCACCTCCATATTTCTTCTTCTGCTCAAGTGATTCCTTACCATTTCACTCCAAATATTTATACCAAAAATTTCAATCGTTGTCATCATCGAATATCATTTTTTTTAATAATACAAATACACATTACAGGGGATTTCTTCAAAGCATATATATTATCCATTGTATATTTCAAATAATATGTTTAGCCATTGTTAACTTTCCTTATTTTTCAGTAAAAAGAAATATTCAGACAATATTTTTTTTTGGCAACACTTACTACTTGCTTGTGACGTCACTATCCAGCAACATGTTACAACAGGATAACAAGAGGTCACGGAGTGATGTCACGATACTCATTGATCAAATTATCTTACCTTTAATTGTCTTCATGCATTTCCAAGTATGTACCATCGGTATAGTAATAACAAGTCATAATACCATTGAAGTAAGTTATGATTACACTCAACAGGACCCAACAAATGCATTACCAATTCCAATCATTTGCTAGAAATCAACACACTTGACGAAGTTCCCCTATGGGGGTTTGTTCATCTATCATCCACGATACAACTTTTTCTTGCTAAGATCACCTCCTCCTGATATTAAAGGTTTATATTCATTCCACTTAAGATTTTTCACCTCATAAAAGAAATCCAACAAATGTTTAACTCTCCCCATCCTGTATGACACTAAACTCGTGTAGGTTCATTCACCTATCGTCATGGTGATGCCACGTAGTGTTTTTCATGGAACAAATTTCTCTACACATATAGTTATAAAAACTACTAACTCGACAACCCTCGTGGTGAAAAGAGTATAAGAAGACACATCTGTATTGAGTTACAAGAGTATTTAGATGGAGACTTCAGATCTACGTAAGTTCCCTGGACTGTAAAAAATCAAGTGAGATTTTTGTTATAGTCTAAAAAAAATTTGTGTTAGAGTCATCTTGTGTTTAAGTTAACAAGAGTGAAAAGTTAATTTAATAAGTGGAAGTTACATGTGAAAAATTTGTTACAGAAGCAAAAGTGTCTACACATCACTGATCTGATAAAGAAATGATTAATTCGATAGAAGACCTTGATCACAACCCTCCAAAACTAAGGAAGGTGACTGAACAATATCTCACCGATAAAGAAATGCTTATAGCAATGGAAGATTTTGAACATGAGTTTTTAATGAGATATTATTGAGTAAATTCACCCACAATGTAATTTTTAGAAATTCTAATGAGAAATATTTTTTTTTTCATTTGTTGAGTAACAAACTTAATTTTTGGGATATAATACTATATTTTATCAAAATTACAGGTAAAGAAGCAACAAAAGATGAAGAAAAATATCTTTTGTTAATGAAAGGTAATATTACAAAAGATTTTAGTGGCAGTGATAAAATTCTTTTAGTACAACAAGCAAATTGTTGTGCTGTTAAATTGAAACAGGGAGGTCTTGCTGATGCTTTAAGTCAGGTTTTACCACTTAGCAATCCATATTTATTTAGATCACCTGGATGTCATAAAGCAAATCTAGCTAGTGAAGTCATTCATGATAAATTTGGGATCATTAAATTTGTAAATAATGGAAAAAATATCCCCATGATTGCCAAAATGTTCACACAGTATGCGATGGGACCTCCACATAAGTATTATATGAACTGTAAAGTTCAAATATTTAGATACAAAGAAAGGTTGTGAGATTATATTCAAAGAGTGCATGAATGATCTTGTTAAGTGGTTATTAACAGATCCCAATGGGATTATAATGAAAAAAGTTGTGTTTCCAGAAGGAATTGGATGTGCTTCAGCCAGAGGTGATTCGCATGCACACTTTTAGTTCATTTAAGTTAGCAAAGGGAAAGTTCATGATTTTGCAAAGGAATTAAAAAAAGTCGTAGAAATATTGTTGTCATTATTGTAAAATATGACAAATAAAATATCTCTATAATACTTATTTTTTGTTTTATTCACCATCACTCTAAAACCTTATTAGGCAACTGAATAGAGATCATACGTCTGGCAGGAATGGTGATGAGTATAAATATCTCTGATCATTGTTGTTCATACATTAGTACCTCTTCCACCAGGGTGCGACTAACCATCTCAAGAAAATGGAGACAGACAATAGGTTGGAAAAATATTTTAAAATTGAATAAGGAAAATTGTACGATGAAAAATATTGTCGTGACAACGCCTGCATTATTTTTCATGCGAATTGTGTTGCTATAAAAGGATATGGTGCAAGTTATTATTTGGGTAAGAAATATCCTTATGCTGATGTGTATCGGAGTAGAGAACCATTATTTAATCTGAGAAGATGCAGAGTTGAAGATCGTGATACTCCTGGAACTGTTATCGAGTTTGAACCTTCACTGGATCAAAGAAAATTGAATCTTCCTTATTTAGCAGCCATAATAAGCCAATTTGGTATTGCTGGACCATTAGAGGAAAATACCATTTCTCAAAATTTAATTGAAAAATCAAGAGATTCCCATTTGGTGTATGGTTTAAAGAAAGATACTATCACAGACAGAATAAGATATTTCAAGGAAGCCATTGAGAGAGTCATAAAATGTGTGAAAGACAATAAAAATATAAGAGAAGTTATCTTTCTGAAAGGTATTGGGAGGTATGAAACTTCAAATGATTATATCTGGAATACACATTATAAACCCATACTCGAAGATATGATAATGAAATTTAAGGAAGAAGGTATTCGTACAACAATGGTTGTCAGAAAAGAAATGAAAAACATTAACCAAGGTCAAGAATTAGAAGATGATTCGAAGTTATTATCTTCTAGAATTGAAGAAAGTGCTTGGTATCCCTCATGAGGTAAGCAAAATTATTTACCTTGTATCAGTGGTTTAATTCATTTAAATTATTATGAGGAAGTAATTATAACTTGAAGAGAGAGAGATATATTTGAACTAATATATATAACTCATATTTACCTCTTCGTGAAATGTGTCACTTACCATTTCGGCCTTCTCTCTCTACCTGAACACCAAGAATCATGTCTACCATAATACTTACATCATTTAAGTTAACAAGACGCTTTTAATTCATTTAAGTTAATAAGGGGACACAGTATGATTATGCTTTTAAGTCAATAATGGGAAGATATTTAGGTTAACGAGAAGAATACTGATGTAACACTTGAGAGGCATATGTTTGGGATAGTGAAAAAAATATGTAACTTTTAGTTGGTTTATATCTTTTACAGGTGATGATGAAAATTTCTCCCCATTATATGCTGATGAAATAAAAAAATATTAACATTTACAGGTACCGATGTGACGGGGCTTGGAAGAACAAGACTTAGAGGGGAGGATTTATGATGTTTAGAGCGTGTTGTTGCACCAAGATTAATAATATATGATGATTCATTCATTAAAAAGAGAAATGTTTAATAAAAAATTTTAAGACATGATGAATTTTAAATCAATCAAACCTTACCATGAAAAAAGTATTGAGGTAGAATACAAATGTTATACCTCATTTAAGTTAATTTCATGGTGTCTGTCAGCCCTGTGACCTCACCAAATTGTAGCACAAGAGGACACAGTTGGTCTGGAAAGAGATGACTATCTTAAATCTACTTTGGGTGTGAACACCATTTCATGGCGTCGCTGGAGGGGATTGTAAAAAAATCATGATGCAATACTTTGAGGTAAGCCATATAAGCTCAAGGAGTCTCTCAGAGTGAGGATTGTGTTTCTATCCAGAAATCGAGTGAATATTTCTACCATTGAGTATGTTTACCAACAAGAAAAATAATGTTCGATTTTAAGATAATGTCTCCAAAACTAATTTTGGAAATATCCAAAAATATAGACGTTCAAAGTAATTCTGGAGTACTCTACTGTATTTTGGAAGTGTTCCAATATATTTTTGAATGTGCTCCAACGTAATTTGGAAATGTTCTAATGTTATCCCAATCATTTTGTTCATATTACCGAAATCGAGGGAATGTGGCTAAAAATGTGATTTATATCATATCTTAGTTGGATGTGTTCGTGATATATTTATAAAAAAATGATGGGGGTGTTCGAATGATGTTTTTGGAGTATTCAATGGTAATTGTTGGTGTTTTTGGTAGTGTTCAAAGTAAAGTGAGTTGTCTGTGTGTGTGTTAGGTGGTCATAGAATTTTGTGAATATCTTGGTTACAGTGATTTTAGTGGATTTGAGATGGGTGATGAGATGCATTTGTGGATGTGAAATGTGATTTTTGTGTTTGTTCTGAAGAGGTGTGTTGGGAAACGGGTGAGTGGATGTGAAGAAATGTGGGAGAGATGGTGAGGGGTATGGGGAGGGTTGTATTAGAAATTTAATGAAATATGGGGGGATTTTACTGAAAATAAAGGTAATGTGTGAATATTTTAAAAGAAATTATAGAAGTGAAAAGTTATGATGCATTGGAAAAGAATGGAGGGTGCAGAAACATGTCGCAGTAGTTGGGTAGTGAGATGATTAGTTGTTGTGAGTATATTATCAATTCACGTGGATACAAGGAGATGGGTATGGAGAGGATTTTATTTGAATTTTAGTAATGTAGGGAGGAATGTGCATTACATTTAAGATTCAGGAAAAAGAAGGGGAAAAATTTGTATCGAATAAATTGTGAATAAATTGGTAAGTGATGAGGGTTGTGGGTATTGTTGTCGAACTAGTGATGCCGAAAAAGTGGTGATAAGTTGAGGGTTGTTGTTGTGACTTTTTCTGGTGAAATTAGTTAAAACGAGAAAAAATTGTGGGTTGTGGGTGTTGTTGGTTGTGGGCGTTGTTGTCGAACTAGAGATACCGAAAAAGAAGTGATTCTGTTATAAGTGTTCGTGTGTGTTTGGATTGTGCTCATGTTTTTTTTTTTTTTGCATTCATGTTATATCTTAGTTGGAGGTGAGTGTACTCATAGAAATTGGTAATCGTCTTGGTTATAGTGATTTGAGGGGATTTGTGTGAAAATTGGTGTTAGTCTGTGATGTTGATCTTAGTTTATGGTGATTTTGGTGGTGTTTTGACTGTATTCAGTGGTGTTTTAGTAGTATTCAGTGGTGTATTTGGGAGTACTCAAATGGTGTTTGAGACTATTCAAAGGTATTTTTGAAGGTGTTCAAATGATGTGCAAGAGTATTTATGAAGGTGTTCTGGGAGTATTCAGTGGTGATTTGGCTGTGTTCGAATGATGTTTTTGGAGTATTCAAAGGTAATTGATGGTGTTTGAGTTAGTTTTTGTGATACTGTTGTAAAAATCTGGAGAATGAGGGAGGAGTTTGGGGGATGAGTTGTAATTTAATGAAATAATATAAGTGTAGATAAATCAGAGATGTCAAATCTTATTTGGGAGTATTCAAAATTATATTTTGGAAGTGTTTCAGTGTTGTTTGGAAAATGTTCAAAGGTATTTTTGTGAGTATTCAATGATTTATGAGAGTGCTTTGAAGGTGTTCAAAGTAAAGTGAGGTGTGTGTATGTGTGTATGTGTGTGTGTGCATATTAACTTCGTAATATGTAAAATTGTGTCTAGTGAATTTATCGAAAAGTGGTTATAAGTTGATGAAATAGTTAAAACGAGAAAAATTGTGGGTTATGAGTGAAAATTGTGAGATGTTGGTGGGGGTGTGAGGATTTGGGAGGGCGGGGAGAAGGGGTAAGGAGAGAAGGTTACTTCGTGGGGGAGTGACCTGAGATGTTATCTGAGATTGGTCAGTTAAGATTCGCTGGACTTTTTCTGATGAAATAGTTAAAACGAGAAAATTATCTAGACTTGAGGAGAGTGAATCTTTTGTAAAGAAATTGTGAATTGTTGCGGGTATTAATGAAAAAATGTGGAATTATTTGGGTTATCCTGGGTTAAGAGTGAAAATGTGTAATGTTTTCCCTATGTTGTATATGAAATGTGTAATGCTGATATGGTGACGACGAAGAAGATCCAGAACAAAAATGCACAGAATTTCTTCAAGAGAAAAATATATTGATTTTAGTCAATGAATTGTACCTTTTTTCAATGAATTTTTTTTGTTGGATGTATATGAAATGCATTGGTTGTATAATAAATAAATGAAAATATTGTGTATTAGTGTTATCCTGCATTTTATTGTCTGCTCGACAAGATTCAGCCTGTGTGTGTGAGGTCATCACGTGATGTCACTGACATAGGATGAAGTCGACAAGATTCAGCCTGTGTGTGTGAGGTCATCACATGACGTCACTGATCGCCGAGTAAACACAGGTGGGGTGACGTCACACTTGTTTAGACCTGTAGTAAGAGAAAGTACCATGCCCCATAGGGGGAGTTCATTTGAATGCTTAACCGTAGAGGGGGGAATCCAAAAGACTTGATCCAAGGAGATGGAGTCTCTGTATTATCGAGAAAAACTTGATCCAAGGAGTTGGAGCAGAAATTTTGGGGTAGAAGTGGATGATGGGGGAAATCTTTGTATTATTTATATCGAAAAAAACTTGATCCGAGGAGATCATAAGAATTTCGAAACCCCATAGGGGGGAATCCAAAAAACTTGATCCGAAGGGTTGGAGTCTTTGTGTTATTGATATCGAGAAAAACTTGATCCGAGGAGATGGAGCAGGGAATTTGGGATGCAAGTGGGAGTTCATTTTGAATGCTTACACCCAGAGGGGGGAATCCAAAAAGCATGATCCAAGGAGATGGAGTCTTTGATATCGAGAAAAACTTGATCCGAGGAGATGGAGATCATAAGAAAATGAAATTAAAAAAAAATCGAAAAAATCGGAAAAAAATTCGGGGCGCGGGGGCGATCCTGACGACGCTGCAGAAGGCGCTGCAGAAGGCGCTGCAGAAGGCGCTGCAGAAGGCGCGGGGCGGGCGCCGGTCGGACGGGTCCCGGTCGGGCGGGGGCGGGGCGGGCGCGGTGTGGAAGGAGTCTGCTCAGAGGAGACTGTACCGTGGGAGACTGCTGGGAGGAGACCGCTCTGTAGAAGGCCTTTCGGGAGGAGACCGTACCGTGGGAGCCACTCAGCCGCAGAGATCGCTCTGTAGAAGGCCTTTCGGGAGGAGACCGTACCGTGGGAGCCACTCAGCCGCAGAGACCGCTCTGTAGAAATCACACCTACTCACAGATAACCCGTACATAGGAGAAAGAAACTGGATGATGTTTCGATCCAACGTGAACCATTAACTAGTCACAATGTTTGTGATTATTTAATGGTCCAAGTGGGATCGAACGTCGTTATAAGTTTTTTTCTTCTATCTGCTTGTTATTTCTGTACTATGAGAAGGGCTTTGAAATGAGCCGAGATAAGATAGCAGCACTTAGCCTACAAATTCTTTTTAGCAAAAAATTATTAATTGTGTTATTTGATTGGAAAGGTTAGCTAGATGTACATCTGCTACGACAGACTTCCTATTCTACGTTTTTGTAAACTATTGAAGATCTCTTCCGCTCTCATGTCTGGTATTGTTCCTCTATTTGTCAGTACTACTGCAAATAATCTTACATATCAAACAAAGGGTTATTGTCATTCGCTAACAGTTAAAAGTTAATTGATCAACGAAATCCATTCCCATGACTCACATGAAACTGAGTACAAATAAAATGTCAGTGGTTCTAACCGCTGACATATTATTTAGGATACAAGCTAAACACTTATTTAAATTATCTAAATATTCCTGTCATTTTTAATAAAAATAATTTTTTGTTTAGCAGTTTTAACACACTGTTCTTCCCACGAGAAACGACGCTTGGAATGTGACAAAATTTCATTGATTTGGGTAAAACAAAAAAAGTTACACTGTAATACATTCCCTTCGATTCTGGGGACTCCTTGATGTTTATGAAGGATCATTCCTGATTCCAATTTCCCAGGTGTTATATAACCCCTGCAGGTTTAGTGCGTTTCCATAAATACAGTAATATTAATAATCCAGTTGATAAGGCGCAGGAAAAAAATAGCTGCATAACCTGGGGTTATTAACCTGTCTTTCATTGACAAGTCACTAGCAGGCATGGACAAGTCCGAATCCTCTTTGATAAGATGGAACGTCATCGGCAATGGCAAATACATAGTCTGGAAAACCCCACTATGAAATTTTATCTACTGAATAAGGGCTCAAAATGACGATTTTACATCTGAATAGTTAAATGTTATTTGCTTTATTTTCCAGAAATTTCCTATGACTATATGTGTTAATAAAGTATAATCAGTTATAACCGAAACATGAGAGAGACCATAGGGCCAGGCAACTGATGAACCTTCTTGTTAAATGACTGCAGTTCTTTTCCGAATGAATACTCGTCAATCATGCGCTATTGATAAAGTTTACCTACTAGCTGGAGCACTTTATTGGATAGTTAGCTAGGCTGGCTTGGGGTTGAAGTGGATGATGTATCAAATTAGCATTATAACATCTTTCTAGTTTGAGTGAAGAATATTTTGATGCCTTTATCCAGTACGTGGAGGGTAAATGGAGGTAATTACTGGTTTCATGTCTCCCCATTACATAACAGTTCTAATATTTTGGTCTTGTAGGCACTATTAGTAATGACTGCGCCACCCTGATCGGTATTGATGATCCTGATGATTCAGGTATATCTTACTACTTCTACTACGTCACACTACACAGGCATGCACATGCATATATATACATACACACATCTAGTTTTTCTTCTTTTCTTAATAGTTCTTGTTCTTCTTTATTTCCTCTATTCTCAATGGGGAAGTGGAAAAGAATCTTTCCTCTGTAAGCTATACATGTCGTATGAAGCGATTAAAATGCCGGGAGCAATGAGTTAGTAACCCCTTCTAATGCAGAAAATACTAAAATAGAGAATAAGGAAAACTTTATGAAACTGGGATGCTTGAATGTGCGTGGATGTAGTGCGGATAATAAGAAAGGGATGATTGCTAATATCATTGAAAAGAAGTTGGATGTCCAGGCTCTAAGCAAAACTAAGCTGAAAGGGGTAGGTAGTTTCAGTGGGCAGAAATAAATGGGATAAAGCCAGGAGTATCTGAGAGTATTGCACCTAAGAAAGGGGTAGCAATAATGTTCATGGAAGAGACAGAGGAAAAAACTGTACTGACAGTAGGTGCTCTGACTCCTGACATCGTAGGAAGGGGAGGAGGGAGGGGAATCTGTACTGACACTGAGCACTTTGACTCCTGAACTCTGATAATAGTTTCTGAAGGGTTATTTATCAACTTGCGAGAATAATATGTTGGTTGAAAGGCGGAGGAAATTGATGAATGGGATGTTGGGGGCATCAGTGGAGGCGGAAGGGAAGGGGTGATGGATGAAATGTGTTGGTGTGGGAAGAAAGGTGAGAGGGTGATGGATGAGGTGTGTTAGTGTGGATGGGAAAGAAGGGGAAGGATGGTGTTAAATATGAAATATGTGCAGTGTTAGGATATGTAAATTAGTAAATGTTTCGCCATGAGTGACTTCTTCAGCTCAGAAGCAATCTATGACGAAGCTTTTTTCTCATTAAAATATCCTAAAATTGCGTGTACCTCATGTTTCACAAGTGTCGGTATTTTCAACCAGCACTTATCCAGGGTAGAGGGCGCAATGAATGAGGTGTGGTAAGTGGGAAGATGCAAGGGGGAAGGGGGGTTGAGGGATGAGTGTTTTGGGGTGGGTAGGAAGGAGGGGAAAGGGTGATGGATGATGTGTGTTGGGTGCATGTGTGTCAGGCTGGGAGGGTATGATGGAAGCTGTATGTCAGAGAGGGTATAAGGAAGGGCATTATTAAATAAAAATTGTCCACCCTCACTATTTTTCTACGCTATTTTATAAGGGATTGACAAATTGGAAGTATCGACATTGTGGCTACTTGTACAGCAAGTCACACTGGAGGGATACCCGGAGTGTGCTGCTAAACTATTTTTAAGAGAGTGGTACTGTGCGATTGAAGAAGAGCTATATCTCGGTGTCATTCGATCACACATGATAAAATGCATGTGTAGCTGGGGTGAAGAAGGGAGGTGTGACTGGGATGAGGAGATGAAAAGCTGGGGTGAGGAGAGGTAAGGATAGGCCGAGGAGAGGAGGAATGTGATTGAGGTGAGTAAGGGAGATATGGCTGGGGTGAGGAGGAGACATGTAACTGAGGTGAGGAGAGGTGTGGCTGGGGTGAAGAGAGAATGTGCGATTGGGGTGAGGAGATGATGTGTGACTAGGATGAGGAGAGATCTGGCTGGGGTGAGTAAAGGTGTGACTGGGGTGAGAAGAAGATGAGTGACTGGGTTGAGGAGAGGATATGTGACTGGGGTGTGGAGAGGACGAGTGACTGGAGTGAGAAGAGAATGTGTGACTGGGGGTGAGGAGAGGATGTGTAACTGGGGTGAGGAGATGTGTGGCTGGGATAAGGAGAGGACGAGTGACTGGGGAGAGAAGAGGATGTGTGACTGGGGGTGAGGAGAGGATGTGTAACTGGGGTGTGGAGAGGACGAGTGACTGGAGTGAGAAGAGAATGTGTGACTGGGGGTGAGGAGAGGATATGTGACTGGGGTGTGGAGAGGACGAGTGACTGGAGTGAGAAGAGAATGTGTGACTGGGGGTGAGGAGAGGATGTGTAACTGGGGTGAGGAGATGTGTGGCTGGGGTGAGGAGAGGACGAGTGACTGGGGAGAGAAGAGGATGTGTGACTGGGGGTGAGGAGAGGATGTGTAACTGGGGTGAGGAGAGATGTGACTGGGGTGAGGAGAGGATGTGTGACTGGGGTGAGGAGGGGTGTGACTGGGGTGAGGAGAGGATGTGTGACTGGGGGTGAGGAAAGGACGAGTGACTGGGGTGAGAAGAGGATGTGTGACTGGGGGTGAGGAGAGGATGTGTAACTGGGGTGAGGAGAGATGTGACTGGGGTGAGGAGAGGATGTGTGACTGGGTGTGGAGATGATGTGTGACTAGGGTGAGGAGAGGATGTGTAACTGGGGTGAGGAGAGGGTGTGTAACTGGGGTGAGGAGGGGTGTGACTGGAGTGAGGAGAGGATGTGTGACTGGGAGTGAGGAGAGGATGTGTGACTAGGGTGAAGAGAGGTGTTGTTGGGATGCGGAGAGGTGTGTTAGAGATGAGGGGAGGTGTGTCAGGGATGAGGGGAGGTATGTCAGGAATGAGGGGAGGTGTGTCAGGGATGAGGGGAAGTGTGTCAGGGGTATGGGGAGGTGTGTTAGGGATGAGGGGAGTTGTGTCAGGGATGAGGGGAGGTGTGTCAGGCATGGGAAAAGTGTGTGACTGGGATGAGGGAAAGTGTGTCAGGGATGAGGTAAGTGTGGTTGGGATGAGGGAAGGTGTGTCAGGGATGGGGAGAGTGTGGCTGGGATGAGGGAAGGTGTCTCAGGGATGAGGGGAGGTCTGCCAGGGATGGGGAAGTTGTGGTTGAAATGAGGGAATGTGTGTCAGGGATGAGGGGAGGTGTGTCAGGGATAAAGAAAGTGTGGCTGGGATGAGGGAGGTGTGTCTGCATCACTTTTTTTTTATTATGTATGATTTTCATACCTATTTGCATGATTAAATACAGTGTAGGCCTAAAGGTCAAAGTAAGAATTTAATTTAAAAAAAATGTAAAAATTAAGGATAACTCTTTGAACTGTACAATTTAATATTTATCTAATATACGATATATTATAAGTTTGGTTGACTTGAGGGTTAATTATTTTAGCCGTTCTAAACATGTCTCCAGCATTTTAGCCGTTTTATTGTTGATTATGATTTGAATTTTTTAATTTTTTTCGGGTAGGGGAGAGCAGGAATAAACCAAAAACCAAAAGCGTCCTAGCGGACTTACGATGCAAGTCTGAGAAAATTTGCATCCATTCTGACTCACACTTGTCTTCACTACAGCAGCTTTAGAAATAAAAAAAATGTCTATAAAAAAAGAAGTTAACTTGCTTGACATTACCCGTTAATTCCCGGGTAATGTCACATCGTCTCCAGGATGAGGGACTGATTACCTCAACTCCTCCTCTCCTTATACCTTCCTGCTTTGTATAAGACTGATGAAGCCATTGTGTGGCGAAACGTTTCGTCAATAAAGATTCCCATATGTTGCATAAGTGTCTCAATTCTTCAATTCCTGTATATTCAGAGACTTTCGGCTCAAGGGAAAAGACCTCATTCACGTTTATGGACAGGAAAGTGACTACTTGAGTTTAATCCTTATAAGTGTAAAATAATAGAAACGTGAGAGGGAGTGAAGGAATAGAGCGCAGGATACAGCTCGGGAGAAATGATACTCCAGAAAATGTGCACGTCCAAGAAGGTATGGAAATAAACTTTGCACCAGAGATATCACCAGAAGTACATATTAACTGTGTAACTACAGTGTTATATGCAATACTAGCTAACCAAAGAAAGGTTTCCAAAAGACGGAGGAGTGATTTATTTAAGACATTGTGGAAGAAATCACAAAAACGAGTGATTGCAAGTATATAAAAATACTTCATTGAAAATAGAAAAACATCTGAAGGCTTTCATTTGCTTACGAAGGTTACATTATATGTAACCTTCTTTTAAAAATGAAGGTTACATTATATGTAACCTTCATTTGTTACATATAATGTAACCTTCTCGGGTCCCCGCTGGTGTGTATTGCTCCAGCGTGGAGCCCCCACCTGATCAAGCATATAATGAACCTAGAGAAGATCCAGAGGTTATGATTATAATAACATAGATATGAGTAGCTTGATTATGATTATAACATAGCTATGAGTATCTTGGTTATGATTATAATAACATAGATATGAGCAAAGATAAAAGAGCTGCCAAAAAATATTCAAATATTTCTCGTTACAAACCCGCGCGTTAGAACAATGAAAAGGGATACAATAGGAGGAAGCATCTAAACGTACTGGAAATTAAAATATTGCGTAATAAATGCCATACCAAAGACTAGCACCCCCAGCATAGCTGTTTTATTGAAATTACAAAAGAGTAAATAAAATTTGTTAGTAGGCAGCCAAGCGTAACACAAGCCCAAATGAAAATTAATATCTGGTAATCCAAGGCTTCCTATCACAGAGGTGTAGAACGGAAGACTGAGTCATAGCGTCATAACGCGTGACCTCAACAATGCAGCAGGGATTGAAAAAGTGACTGAAATTACAACTAGATGAGCAGAATAAACTAAAACACCTGTTAGACTATTGACCAACAGGTGAAGCAAAGCCGAGCTGAAAGAACTCGGTGTGATAAGCGAAAACAACATACTTCCGGGAAAGGACATTCGTGGTCATAGAGCCTCAGAGATTAATTTCAACCTCATCATGTTCGAGCCTTCACGAACAGTCTATATATCAATGAAATCACGAAACGAGTGATTTTGAACCACTAGCAGAACTGCGGCTGGCCAGGACTCGATCCTACATTCCCTTCCCCAGCCCCATGAGAACAAAGCAAAGTATGCATCCCTCATCCACTGGTCCAATAATCTCTGCTAGTGAAGGCTTGTACCCCAAACAGGATAAGGTTGAAATTAGTCTCTGAGGCTCCACGACCACGTACGTCTTTGCACCAGGGAAAACATGCTCAGTACTGCTGAGCACCTGGTGTATAAGGATTGTTGGTTCAATGGATAGAGGGATGCCTACTTTATTCAGTTCCCAAGTGACTGGGCATGGGAACACAGGATCGAGTCCTACCCAGTCGCAAATCTGTTAATAATTCAAAATCACTTGTTTCGTGATTTCATTATATAAATATAACTATATATATATATTCTTTCTTTCTTTCAACACACCGGCCGTATCCCACCGAGGTGGAGTGGCCCAAAAGGAAAAACTAAAGTTTCTCCTTTTACATTTAGTAATATATACAGGAGAAGAGGTTACTAGCCCCTTGCTCCCGGCATTTTAGTCGCCTCTTACAACACGCATGGCTTACGGAGGAAGAATTCTGTTCCACTTCCCCATGGAGATAAGAGGAAATAAACAAGAATAAGAACTAGAAAGAAAATAGAAGAAAACCCAGAGGGGTGTGTATATATGTGCTTGTACATGTATGTGTAGTGTGACCTAAGTGTAAGTAGAAGTAGCAAGACATATCTGAAATCTTGCATGTTCATGAGACAGAAAAAAAGAACACCAGCAATCCTACCATCATGTAAAACAATTACAGGCTTTCGTTTTGCACTCACATGGCAGGACGGTAGTACCTCCCTGGGCGGTTGCTGTCTACCATCCTACTACCTATATATTATATATATATATATATTATATATATATATTATATATATATATATTATATATATATATATATATATTATATATATATATATATATATATATATATATATATATATATATATATATATATATATATATATATATATAGTATACTTATATATAATGTTACCAGCAGTGAGTTGGAGAGTGGCAGCCGCTTTAATTAAGTGGCAAGTGGTTCACAATTCAGGAAGAAGGATTTTAAGGAAGGTTAATAGAGAAGATGTAAAGGTAGGAAATAGATTCTCTGTTAACCAGGACGAGTGTACTTCAGTGGTTAGTGAGGTTAAACGTACCACTGACTCCTCTGCTAATCAAGGTAAGAATATTCTGATAGTGGGAGACTCCCAGGTAAGATATATGGACCGTGCTTTTTGTAACAGAGATAGGAAGGTCAGACAGAGAGTGTGCCTCCCAGGAGCTGGTCTTGGTGACATAGTCAGCAGGTTGGATAATATTATGTCAGGTAATGGGAACAAGCCCATTATAAGTCTTAATGGAGGTGGAAATGACATCAGGAAGGGCAGGAGACAGGAGATGCTTGATAAGTACAGGACAGCCACAGATGTAGTCAGATCTAAGGGAGCAATCCCAATCATATGTAGCATCTTACCTAGAAGGGGAGTCGGCAATGAATGGATGTCTAGGGCAATACAGATATAAATTGCTGGCTAGACAAGTGCTGCAAGGAGCTTGCATTCCCTTTCATTGATAACTAGGACAACTTCTATGGCAAACGTGATATGTATACAAGGAATGGGGTTCATCTTTCTGGGGCTGGAGTGGTTGCATTAGCCAATGCGATTGAGGGGGTTATTGATGACTTGTCGAGGACTTTAAACTGATAGATTATAGAGATATGGGCGTCTGTGGGAAACAACCAGGCTGCAGCATTAGCGTTGAAAACAGCAAATATAACCAGGATGCCTCAGAGATACGTTTAAAAGACAATATTCAAAATAAAATTGCTGGCAAAGGCAAAGCAACTGTTCAACAAACAGAGATAGTAGAGGGCAACGAGTGACTAGCTCCTTTAAGGTTTACTATAGAAATAGTAGGAGTTTAAGAAATAGGTTAGATGAGCTAAGAATGCTTGCAAGTGCAGGTAATATAGATATTATTGCTATAATGGAGATCTGGTTCATCCTGAAAGATAGAGAAATGCCTTCTGAATGCAACATATAGGGTTATAAACTATTCCACACTGATAGGGTCAAAAGGAAGGGTAGTGGAGTGGCGATGTATGTCAGAGATAATTTAAATTGTTATGTTAGACAGGAGATAAGATCAAAAACATCGGACACAGAATCTGTTTGGCTACAGTTTCTCAAGGGTCGGGAAAAATTAATTTTGAGTGTAATTTATAGGCCCCCAAACCTTGACAGGGAGTGCAGTAAGCTGCTATTGATTGGAACAATGTGACAGGAAATCTTGAGTCTAGTGACTTTCTTGATACAGTTCAGGATTGATTTTTAAAACAGTTTGTGACAGAACCAACTAGATGAAACATCCTGTTTGACTTGGTTCTTGCCAACAAAGAATCACTAATTAATAATCCTGAGGTTAATGATGAGCTTGGGGAAAGCAATCACATATAATTTAGTTTCCATATATCACGGAATTATCCAGATAACTGCAATCAAGTCTCTGTCCCAGACCTCCACTTGGCCGACTTCAAAGGACTGAGAAATTACCTGGGTGGGCTAAATTGGAGAGATATAAAAAAAGAAAAAAGAACAGCAACAAGGGATTCGAAGACTAACCCAAAAGGGTTCTTTCAGGTATACAGACGTAAGATTAGGGACAAAATAGGTCTACTTAAGAGTAACTCAGGTCAGATCACTCACAGTGATAAGGAAATGTGTGGAATTTTTAACACTTACTTCCTCTCAGTTTTTACTTAGGAAGATACTAGCGAGATTCCAGAAATAATAAATTATGTAGAACAGGACGATAATAAACTATGCACGATTGGGGTAACTAATGACATGGTCCTCAAATAAATAGAGAAATTAAAGCCTAACAAATCCTCAGGCTCTGATGAACTGTTTGCAAGGGTTTTCAAGGAATGTGAAGAGGAAGTTATCGTACATTTGGCTAATCTATTCAGTATATCACTACAAACTGGCATACTGCTAGACAAGTGGAAAAGGGCAAATATAATATCTGTTTACATGGCAGGTGACAGGTCCTTTGCTTCGAACTATAGACCAATAAGCCTTACCTCCATTGTGGTAAAATTTATGGAGTCAATAATTGCCGAGGCAATTCGTAGCCATCTTGAAAGGCATAAATTGATTAATGAATCTCTGCACGGTTTTACAAGGGGGCATTCCTGTCTTACGAATTTACTAACTTTTTTCACTATGGTATTTGAAGAGGTAGATCATTGTATTGAATATGATATTGTGTATATGGACTTCGGAAAGGCTTTCAATAGAGTTCCACATCAGAGGCTGCTGAGGAAACATAAGGCACACAGAATAGGAGAAAAAAAAAATTCCCGGCTAGAGGTATCGTTGACAAATAAACAGCAGAGAGTTTGCATAAAGGGGGAGAAATCAGAATAGAGGCATGTCACAAGCGGTGTTCCGCAGGGGTCAATGTTGGGCCCGTTGTTGTTCACAATTTACTTAAACGATATAGATTAGGGAATAAATAGAGACATAAGCAAATTTGATTATGTCGCTATTGAATCCCTCATCTAAATAGGCCGTCCAAATCATTCTAATGAGAACATTAGAGCATTCGAGAATGATTTGACTAGACTTTTGTAGTGGTCGGAGAAGTGGCAGATGCAGTTTAATGTAGACAAATGCAAAGTTCTAAATGTTGGTCAGGAAAATAACCATGCCACATATAAACTAAATAATGTAGATCAAAATATTACTGATTGCGAAAAGGATTTAGGAGTTCTGGTTAGCAGCAATTTGAAACCAAGACAACAGTGCATAAGTGATCGCAATAAAGCTAACACAATCCTTTTCTTCATATCAAGAAGTATGAACAATATAAGTCCTTAGGTTGTTCTTCAGCACTATATATTTTTGGTTAGGCCTCATTTAGATTATGCTGCACAGTTCTGGTCACCCTGAATCTGCATTCTATAGGAAGGCGTAGAATTAGGGGGTTATGATTGAGGTGTATAAATGGAAAACAGGAATAAATAACTGGGATGGAAATAGCGTGCTAAAAATATCTAGCCTAGACAGGACTCACAGCAATGGTTCCAAGTTGGAAAAATTCCGATTCAGGAAGGATATAGGAAAGCACTGGTTCGGTAAAAGAGTTATGGATGAGTGGAACAAACTCCCGAGTACCGTCATAGAAGCTAAGACGTTGTGTAGTTTTAAAAATAGTTAGATAAATACATGAGTGGGTGTGGGTGGGTGTGAGTTGGATCTGACTAGCTTGCGCTACTAAGTCAGATGCCGTGCTCCTTCCTCAAATGAATGTGACCTGACCTGTTAAGTCAGGGTGTTGGCTTAAGCCGGTAATAAAATTAGACGTGTCTCGCATGGGCTAGTAGGCTTCCTGCAGCGTTCCTTCTTTCTTATGTTCTTATATATATATATATATATATATATATATATATATATATATATATATATATATATATATATATATATATATATATATATATAAATATATATTTAAACGTATAAGAGAAAATTTTAGAAAAG
>NC_091305.1:38017677-38022677 GCF_038502225.1 Cherax quadricarinatus
ATCGAGAAATTTTGGGGTGGGAGTGAAAGTGAGAGGGGTAATCCAAAAATTTGATCCAAGGAGATGGAGAGCACAAGAAAATGAAATTCAAAAAAAATTCGAAACCCCATAGGGGAGAATCCAAAAACCTTGATCCAAGGAGATCATAAGAAAAAAAATTCGAGGCGCGGGGGCGATCCGGATGACGCTGCAGAAGGCGCGGGCGGGTGTCGCGAAGGGTGCGGGCGGGCGCGCGGGCGGGCGCGCGGGCGGGCGTGCGGGCGGGCGCGCGGGCGGGCGCGCGGGCGCGCGGCGCGACGGGGGTCGCGAAGGGGGGGGGTCGTGGGTGGGGGTATTGGTTGGGGGGTCAAGGGTGAGGTAGTCTCGAGGGCGAGGTCATGGTCAAAACCGGAAGTAACACCTAGGTGTGAAAAGGTGACCCTCCAGCCACTGGTCCTAGACCCGATACACCGCCCAGTGGAAGGCCAAAACCGGAAGGAGCCTCCCAGCCGCATGCCTTTTTCCGGAAGGAGCCCCCCAGCCGTTTTTTTGACTACTTATATATATATATATATATATATGTATATATTCATTTCAATTCAAAGTTTATTCTCTATAAAGATTACAATGTTGAATTTACAGAATTTGGTTGTTGTGTGGTTTACATGTAGTTAAATAATGATTACAGAGTGTACCACTAGAACGCCTAGCATGGCTAGGCATTTCGGGTAGACTTAGTTTAATTCTTTATTTTAAAATATTACAAATTATGAGGTAAATTGGTATTATGGCTAAGTGACTAAATACTAGTTTGTGAGTTTAGCAATGTGAATGCTTTTGTTTTGGCACAGTACATAGTTTCAGTATTGGAGTATCATAGGATTCATTATTTTAAGATTGAGATTAATATTTCTGTTTATGGTCAAATGGGTGAGTGAGTGTAAGTGTGAACCACCAGGTGGTATTCGTGTAGTTAGTTGATGGGGTGTATCAGGGAGATAAGATGTTTTCTAATGGTAGTTTTGAAGGTGATGAATGTGTCTGCAGTTCTAGAATTCTCAGGTAGGGTGTTCCAGATTTTAGGGCCTTAGACATACATTGAAATTTTGTAAAGGTTTAGTCGGACACGGGGAATGTCGTAGAGATGTTTGTGTCTGGTGTTATGCCTGTGGGTTCTGTCACAATTATCAAGAAAGCATTTTAGGTCAAGGTTGATATTGGAGTTTAAGGTCCTGTAGATGTAGATTGCAAAGTAGTAAGTGTGAATGTACTGAACAGGGAGTAAGTTTAGATCTGTGAAGAGTGGGGGCGGGGGGAGTGTTGCCAGGGATGGGATTTTGTGATTATTCTTACTGCAGCTTTTTGTTGGGTTATTATTGGCTTTAGGTGCGTTGCTGCAATTGATCCCCAAGCACAAATAGCATAGGTGAGGTATGGATAAATAAGTGAGTGGTATAGTGTGAGAAGGGCATTTTGCGGCACGTAGTATCGTATCTTGGAGAGGATCCCAACCGTTTTGGATACTTTTTTGGTTATGTGTTGGATATGGGTGCTGAAATTCAGGTTGTTGTCAAGGTATAGGCCTAGGAATTTGCCCTCATTATGTCTGGTAATTAGAGTGTTGTCGATCTTAATGTTAATTTGTGCATCTCCTGCTCTGCTACCAAACATAATATAGTAGGTTTTGTCAGTGTTAAGCGTAAGTTTATTGGCTGTCATCCAAGTCGATATTTTGATCAGCTCCTCGTTAACAATGGTGTTGAGGGTGGCAAGATTAGGGTGAGAGATGACATAAGTCGTGTCGTCAGCAAAGAGAATGGGTTTCAGGTGTTGGGATACGTTTGGAAGATCATTGATGTATATGAGGAAGAGCAGGGGACCAAGGACACTTCCCTGCGGAACTCCAGTATCAAGTGGCCGTGTTGTTGATGCTGTGTCTTTAATGGTGACATACTGATATCTATTAGTAAGGTAAGATTTGAAATAAGCAAGCGCATGGCCTCTTATACCGTAATGGTCAAGTTTGTGGAGTAGGATGTCGTGGTCTACTGTGTCAAAAGCTTTTCTTAGGTCAATAAAAATTCCTAGTAGATATTCCTTATTTTCCAATGCTGTGTAAAGCAGATCTAGCATTTTTATGATTGCATCATTAGTGCTCTTATTTTTCCTGAATCCAAATTGGCAGGGGTTGAGTATGTTTTTTGCTGTTATAAGTGAATATAGTCTCCTGTGCATGAGTTTCTCAAAGATTTTGGATAGCAATGGTAAGTTTGATATTGGCCTATAGTTGTTTAAGTCTGTAGGGTCACCACCTTTATGTATTGGTGTAACCCTTGCCATCTTGAGTAGTTTCGGGAAGGTGCTAGTTTCTAGTGACTTGTTAAGAAGTAGTGAAATAGCATGCAAAAGGATATGGGCCGCTCGCTTGTACAGTAATGGTGGGACATTAAACAGATTCCCTGAGTTGTTTTTAAGAGACTTTATAATATCGGTGACTTCCGAGGGCTCAGTTGGTGCAAGATAGAAGGAATTTGGGAAATTCCCATCTAGGTAGTCCCCGGCATGGGCATTGGTATGTGGGATTTTATTGGCGAGATTAGATCCTATGGTTGAGAAGAAGTCGTTTATCTTGTTAGCTGTGTCAGTGGGATGTAGTGGTGTTTCATTAGGTTTAGTTAGGACAATATTCTTGTTTTTTTTCAGTTTGTGGGTCTCTAGAATCTGAGAGAGTGTTTTCCAGTCTTTTTTATATCTCCTCTAGTGTCTGTGAATCTACTGGAGTAGTATAGTTGTTTGGCTTTCTTTATTACTTTGGTGAGAACTGATGAATAGTGTTTAAGAATATCTTTGTGTATTAAGCCCTGTCTATATTGCTTTTCATATTGGTGTTTCTTGTCAATGGATTTCAGAATGGTGCTGGTTAGCCATGGGCAACCAAGCCGTTTGTTTGTGATCTGTTTCGTTTTTATAGGACAATGTTTGTTGTATAGTCTAAGTAATTTGTTAAGAAAAATGTCTGTCCAGTCATCAATACCATTGGCCTTGGAGAATTCTGTAGGCCAGTCAACAATCTCTAGGTCAGCTGTGAACTTCCTTATTGAGGCCTCGTCATGGAGTCTAAATGAGACTTTGTTGTATTCAAGTGGTGGTTTACTAATGTTTGTCAGGAGGAACGTAGGATAGTGGTCTGTAGTGCTATCTGTGATTATCCCTGATTTAAGGGGGGCAAGTATATTGGTCCAAATGTGGTCTATTATGGTTGCACTTGTTTCAGTGAGCCTGGTTGGTTTAGTTATTGTTGGTATGAGAAGTGTGTTGTTCATATTGTTGATGAAATCAGTTACAGGCTGATCCTCTAGTAAGCCAAGGTTGATGTTGAAGTCTCCAGCTAAGAGAAGGTGGTGCTTATTCATTTGTCTGTTTGTTATTAGTGACTTTAATTTCTCACTGAAATTTGGGATGTTTGTGTGAGGTATCCGGTAAATGGCACCGATTGTTATAGGTGTCTTAAGGTTTTTTACAGTAAAATTAGCAAAAATGTATTCCCCATATTCATCACTAAAGCAAGTGGAGCTAATACAAGATAATTGGTTAGAGTAATAGATTGCAATACCACCCCCAACTTGGTTTGGTCTGCAGTTGTGAATTGCTGTGTATCCTGGTAGAGGGTAGATATCTATTGTGTCCTGCTTAAGCCAGGTCTCAGTAAGAATAATGCAGGAGAAGGGTGTCTTTAGTGATTCAAGGAGTTCCAGGAGGTCATCATAGTGTTTGCTTAAAGACCTGATGTTGTAGTTAAGTACTGATAGACTTTTAGCATTGTTTAGGATAGTGCTGGCTTGTGATGCTGTGTAATAAAGGCAGTTACTTTCCAATAGGTTTTGATTGGGTGTCAGATTATGGAGGTTTAGATCAGGGTCAACGTGATCAATCATCTTCTAGGTTTAAATTATGGTTATTTATATCCTGAGTTGTGTGTTGAGTTCTAGTACTGATATCTGTAGTGGTGGGAAGTTTGGATAAGTATATAACTAGAGTATTTTGGTCATATAGAGTATAGTCACTACTACACATAATGAAGTTGATGTTGTCTATGTGTTGTGCTGGAATGAACTAAGGTACAACTAGGTATAAACTAGTAATATAAAAATACAAATTTAAAATAGAACAAGACTCTCACTTGTAATTGCACTAAGGTCTAATATAATGACTTTTGTGGAGTCTATGTTTTGAGCTAGAATGAGCTATAGTACAACTAGATTTAATCTAATAATATAAAAATACAAATTAAAAATAGCACCAGTCTCTCACTAGTAATTGCACTATGATCTAATATAATGAATTTGGTATTGACTATAGTACAACTGAGTTTAATCTAATAATATAAAAAAGGCACAAGACTCTCAATTGTAATTGCACCAAGGTCTTATATAAGTTGTTTACAAGAATTAGAGTATAACTAGATTTCAATTGACAAGATAAAATATACAAGTCAAGGTAGCAAAAGAATAATAATAAAAAAAAATGATAAAAATAAAAATGGCAATGACTTGGTTATAATATGCTAGTAAGATGGTAGACAGGATAATATAAAAGTTGTAGTTGAAAATGTTAGTTTAAAAAGTATAGAATAAAATGGTCAATAAAAGAAGTTTACAATAAGTTTGATCAATATAGTTTAAAGCAAAATTGGGCAATAATAGGGAGTTTAGAATAAAATTGGGCAATTGAGTATTTCTTAAAGTGAGGTAGAATTATTGAGGACAAGTTATGGCTAGTTTATAATAAAATAAGATGGAACAGTGATGCGGTAAGTTGTAAAAAAAGGAGATAGATTCTGGAGATATTAAACAAATTAAGACTATGAGGTAGAGTGGTCGTTGAATACAACAATGACAATCAAAAGTAGTTGGGGTATTAGAATTTTAGGGGGGTACAAATTTATGACAGTATAACACTAACTGTGGACTGTGGGTATTATCTGCACTTTACTCTGATTCTGTTAGTCCAGCCTCACTTAG
>NC_091305.1:38027677-38047677 GCF_038502225.1 Cherax quadricarinatus
ATAAAGTGTCTCGCAGAACACGATAAACATAAGAGAGGTGTGATCAGCTTCTCTTGTGATACATTGTGAACAATAAAAACAAATCTTGTTGAACATAGTGTACCAGTGTGCGTTTCCTAGACAATGGAAGACGTGGACATCCAAGGACACTTCAGCTTCTATCAAGTCACCGATATCTGTCGAAGGTGTTGAGAACACCATAGCTCACGTTACAAAGAGCAAGGTATGTTACGAATTTCTTGTAGATCGGGGGATTGCGCAATTCTTGAGTCACAAGGAGTTTGTAATCAACCTATAATCGGCAGTAAGGTGTGGACTTTTGAGTCCAAACAAGTAAGTATTCGTCAGCCATCATCGAATGAAATATGCTGACATAACACCCCCTAGGGGTAATATACTTACAAATTGTATCTCTTGACAGCCCACTGTTGTGATGGTTTCGACAGCATCTAGACCTCGTCTGCAGGGACGGCTGTGTAGACGATTTGCTGTCATTTATCAGCTAAGTGTTCATTATATAATTATATCTTAGCTGGTAAGGCCAAATTCTCAACAGAGCTTTGGTCGTGCTCGAACCGGATAAAGACCACACTGTGGTCCAAATATGTTGTACTACAGTGAACAAATAACCTATGAGCCAAGGTCCTTCGAAAAAAGCTGTAAAACTAGTGTTTTACAATATAAATCAGTATAAATGAGTCCCTCCAGACTCAATCACAGAGAATGGGCAGCCAAAAGAAAACGGGCGCTCACCCAGCGTTCACCCAAAAGAAAACGGGCTCTCACCCAGCGGACACCCAAAGAAAACGGGAGCTGGGTGACTCACCCACACCCTGCATCAACTGCTCCAATCTCGAGAAATTGCTGACTTAAGACAACACCCAAGTTGTTTGTCTGAGAGTATATACACACAGTGTTTATAATGTTTATAGACAGAAATTAAGAGAAGATTGTGTTAAAGTTTGTTTCTTATAGATCTACCTGTTATATTAAAGGAACTTATATATAAAGTGTAAGCTTTCAAATATATATTAACAGTGAAATTTATATATGTGTAAGTAATATTCACGTGTGATTACAGTTATACAGTGACATTTATAGTGTATAGTGAATGAAGTGTATAACATCGTTATTTACGATTAATCATCATGGGCAGGCTGACACAGCAAACAAGTCATAAACACCAGACACATGTACCCTGAACCCTTCATGGTCATTGACCCTGAGGTTAAGCTTAGTGGGTCAGTAGTGTCTGGCTCGATTATTGCTGACTTAAGCATAACAAAAACTCAGCTGTTTATAGCAGTACAGTGTTTTATAAACACTCTAAGTGTGGTGCTAGAATTTTCAGTATACCATTAAAATGGCTTGTTTGAAAACTCAGTTTCAGTCTTTACAGACTAAGATTACACAATTAGAAAATCTAATTTCAGTCTGTCTAGGATTAACTCAAGATACAAACATAGATTTTGATGATCTTGAGGTCAAGTTTGGATTATTTACACAACGTATGAAAATAATTAATTCAGACTATACACATTATGAAAATAAATTTCTTGAATCAGATCCATCTGAAGATGAAATTAAAAATGTTTTGGATACTTTTAGTGATCAACAATTAAGGTGGACAGGAGTACAGGCTATCTGCCGTAAAACTCTGTCACAGAGACCTACTGTAACTAGTGGTCAAACGCCTGTTACACCTGTAACAACAAGTGTCCCATTACCAAGCTTACCTACATTGTCATTACCTATTTTCCAAGGTCATAATTATGAAGAATTCATTAGTGGTTTTCAATCCATAGTAAATTCACGAACTGACATAGATGAGATTGCTAAGTTCAATTACCTTAAATGTCTTGTGAAGGGAGAACCCTATGAACTGATTAAGTCATTTCCGGTGGTCAAAGGCAATTATCAACTAGCCTTACGTGTCTTAGCAGACAATTACTTTGATGATGACAAGGCTAGAGTTAGACATGCAGTCTTAATATCAAGCTTGAAGCCACCCAAACATTGTTTTTCAGACTTACAGGCATTTAGAATTACATTAGACAATAGTCTCAGATCTCTAGATGCTAAATATGACCTAAGACAATGTGATTGGTTTATCAGTGGTATTGTACAGGATAAGTTGTCACCACAAACTATTGAACGATTAAATATTATGTTCAATAAACGCTATTTCACTTGTGAGGAAATTAGCAATGGTTTACAAACAATAGTTTCATGCATGCAAGCAACGAGACAAGATGAAAAATCCACAAATCCAGTGGATAATAAACCTTCAACTCAGTATAAAAAGAGTATACCTACTCCCACTAAACCACATAATGGGAAATCCCATATAGGCATTTATCAAGCTGTGAATACAACAGACAGTAAACAAACTGTCACACATAAACGTACTCCAAAATGTGTACTTTGTGATGGAACACATTGGGCACAGTATTGTAGTCAATACACATCAATGGAGGCACGTAAACAACGTGTTCATCAGCTGAAAAGATGCATCAAGTGTTTAGGTGAACACAAGGGATGTAAATGCTCACTGAAGAAGTGTTTTAAATGCAAGGGTATGCATCATACAGCATTATGCCCAAATACTTTTGCTGAACAGCAGCAGACTTCCACAGAATCAGGAAGTCAACAAGCAACAGCATTAAATGTGAGAGATAAGTTTAAAGCAACTGCTCTCCCGATAGCTCGAGTTGAGTTATCTAATAAATTACACAAAACCAATGTGCTAACACTATTTGATCAAGGCTCACAAAGGTCCTTCATAAGAAGATCAGTGTTGCAGAAACTGAATAAACAACCCTATGCCAAAATACAGTTAGATATAGCTGGTTTTTTCCACAATTCTGGTAAACAGACATATGACCTAGCCAAAATCACTGTTGGTCTAGGAAACAGGAAAAAGACAGTAGAAGCTGTGGTAGTAGATGATTTGCCTAAGTCTGTGCAGATCCAGGGATTAAAAGAAACAGTTGCAGCACTGAAAGCAGCTAAGGTCAAGTTAGCCTGTCCTGACATACAGACGGACACAATTAGTCCAATTGATTTAATCATTGGAAGTGATTATTATCACTGTTTTGTGCAAAATATAGTAAGTAAACATGATGTTCACTTGCTGAAAACAGCAGGAGGCCACATGATATGTGGTCCCATTCCCTCTCAAAGTGGGAAAGAAGCTGATATTGATTCAGTGGAAAATGTACTAGTTACGAGAATAACCGCTGATCATGTACCACAGCAAAAATTATCATTACTGGAAGAAATGAATGAACCAGTTGATAAGTTGTGGGATTTAGATGCGATAGGTATTGATGTAAATAAACCAAGCCCACAAGAGTCTCAGACTTATAACCAATATTTGGACACTGTCAAATATAAAGATGGACAGTATTGGGTTAGGTTACCATGGAAATTAAATCCACCACATCTGCCTAGCAATTATCGCATGGCTTTCGGACAGATGAAAGCACAAATACATGAGCTCAGGAAGAATCCAGAGTTACTGACTGTCTATGATAATATCATACAAGAACAGTTGGACAATAAATTCATTGAGGAAATAGTCGAAGATAAGTTGAAGACAAACGCTCATTATCTCCCGCACCATGGAGTCAGAAAAGATTCTGAAACCACTCCACTACGTGTTGTATATAATTGCAGCGCACGTGCAAATAAAGATGTAGCAAGTCTTAATGACTGTCTGATGACCGGACCCTCACTAACTGAGAAGCTTGGAGACGTGCTTATGAAATTTCGCACAAACCCATATGCCTACACGGCTGATATTTCCAAGGCTTTCTTAAGAGTAGGACTACAAGAAATAGATAGAGATTATACTCGATTCTTGTGGCCTGAAAATCCACATGATCCTCAAAGTCCTGTGAAAACTTATCGTTTCAAATCAGTATTATTTGGTGCAACATCCTCTCCATTCTTACTAGAAGCTACTCTAAATACACATTTGAAGAAATCTGAAAGTCCCTTCAAAGAAGTCTTAAAGAAAAGTTTCTATGTGGACAATCTTCAAGGTACTGTGAATAAAGAGGAGGATTTGAAATCCTTATACAGAGAAGCTAACAAGGAGATGAAAGAAGCAAATATGCCTCTAAGGATGTGGAATACAAATTCAAAGCAATTAAGGGAACTTATCAAAGAAGATTTCCCTGAAACTGAAATTCCTGATTGCAACAATATGCTGGGACTTAATTGGAACACACAGGAAGATACTTTGAGTCTCAAAAGGATAAACAATAAATCATGCAGTACACTCACTAAACGTAGTTTACTGTCAGAGGTATCACAATGTTTTGATCCTCTAGGACTCGTCTCACCAATTACCATAAAGGGTAAAATGCTTATGCAAGATGCATGGAAACTCAAAATTGGATGGGATGAGAACTTGCCTCTAGAAATGAGTCAAGCATGGGATGAAATATCCAGGGAGTTTAAACAACTTCATCAAATTAAATTTCCCAGACAAATAGGTCAAGAGGGAAACAATTACACATTACATGTGTTCTGTGATGCGTCAACCAGAGGTTATGGCGCTGTAGCTTACATGAGTAATGCTGAAGGAAGTACACTAATTACTTCAAAGGCCAGGGTAGCACCCTTGAAGGTCAGAACAGTACCACAATTGGAACTGACAGCACTCTATGTAGGTACAAAATTAGCTGTCTATCTCAACAAAGTACTTGATCATCTCACTATTGAGAAAACCGTGATCTGGAGTGATAATGAGGCAGTTCTCCAGTGGTTAAGAAATAATAAGAGTAAGTTGGTCTATGTACAGAACAGAGTAGCAGAAATAAAAGAGATGCAGAGAGATTATCTCTTTCTTCACGTCTCTACCCAAGAGAATCCAGCTGACATGTTGTCACGTGGTGTCCCACTCAAGAAATTTGTGAATAATAAATTATGGCTCCACGGACCGAACTGGCTCTCTAATGAAAATAACTGGCCTCAGCAAAAAACTCACATTATGCCAGAAGAAACAGTCTGCTTAAACACAGCAGAAATAAGTTGTGTAAATACTGCAGACACAACAGAAATAGTCATTGATGGATCTAAATACTCATCTTTGGGTAAACTCTTAAGAGTTACAGCTCTTGTCTTTAAATTCATTAAAGGAATTAAACCTGATTATGAATGTCTTGAACCCATTAAATACTGGGTGAAACTAATACAGAAAGATGTTTTCTCTACAGAATATAAATTTCTAGAAACACAAGATAAATCCCCAAAGAAACTTGTCATGATTAATTCTTTAGGACTTTATCTCGACTCAGAAAAGATTATAAGATGTCGAGGAAGAATTCATAATTCTTCACTACCTAAAGAAGCCATACATCCAATATTGATCCCCAAGAATCATTGGCTAACAAAACTGATTGTGCAAAACGCCCACAGTAACGTGTTACATGGTGGGGTAGCTGACACACTTTGTCATATACGACAATCCTACTGGATACCTCAAGGTCGACAAAGTGTGAAAAAACAAATAAAGGACTGTATTACTTGTCGTCACTACGATATGCGAGTATGTCAGTATCCAGGTCCACCTCCATATCCCTCTGAAAGAGTTTGTCATATCACTCCATTTGAGGTGACAGGTGTAGATTATACTGGACCAATAATTTTAACCAAAACAGTTGACAAAGTTCCCATCAAGGTGTACATCTGTTTGTTCACTTGTGCTACAACTAGAGCAGTACATCTAGAAGTAGCCACTGACATGTCTGCTGAAACTTTTATCAAATTATTCAGAAGGTTTGCAGCCAGAAGGGCATGTCCCAGACTGATGATTTCAGACAATGCAACGAACTTTGTTGCTGGTGCTGCTTATATAAGCAAGATCTTTGATCAACCAGAAGTACAACAGATGCTGAATCAACGCAGATGTCGTTGGAGATACATTCCTCCTAAATCTCCATGGCACGGCGGATTTTATGAAAGAATGATCGGCATTGTAAAACGTTGTTTAAGGAAGACTCTTCATCGTCAGAGAATAGACTTAGAAGAATTCCGTACAGTTGTGACTGAAATAGAAAATAGAGTCAACAACAGACCTCTAACTTATGTTACCGATGATCTGGACAATTTAGAAGTGTTAAGTCCATCTCATTTACTCCATGGCAGAAGGCTCGAACCTGTTCCTCCCATGAATGATAAAGAAATCATAGAGGATCCTACTTATTTCGAACCTGAGCAACTCAGACGTAAATTCAAACACCTTAATAAAGTGATTGAACGTTGGGAGAAAATTTGGCGAGAAGACTATCTCACCTCATTGAGAGAACACTTCTATGGAGCTGGTGTTCCTGAAAATCATAAGTCCTTAAGACCTGGTGACATAGTGATTATCGACAATGATGGTCCGAGGTCCCAATGGCCACTTGGAAAAATTGTGACCATATATCCTGATGCAAATGGAATCATCAGGACAGTTGATGTTTTGAGCAAAGGTGTAGTGAATAAGCGGACAATAAATAAACTAGTGCCGTTAGAATTACACAGTGTTGAAAACAAAATTAGTGATTCTCCAGAAACCACACAGACTAAAGCTGTTCAGAAAAGACAAGCAGCAGTGGTGGCGAGTGAGAAAATTAAATTAATGTTAAGTGATGAATAGTTCACCTGCAGCGAACCTCCGCCGCCCCCCAGTGTGGAGAAATTTTCTCCAGGAGGGGGGTATCAGCCCCCTTCAGCCCCCTTCAGCCCCCTTCAGCCCTGAGGGGCCAAGCCCTCTCAGCCCTGAGGGGCCACTCAGAAGGGGCGAGCGTCTTGTTTACTGCTAGAGTGAGTAATTGATCACAGATGCTATGCCACAGTCAAGTGACCTCTGATCCTTGCAGCAGTGTTGCAGAGTGTATTTTTATAAGAGACAGTACATCTCTTATTTAGCAGGACAATTAAGGAAAATCCTGCTCCCACTATTACCATAGTAAAACTAGTACATTGTTGTCTATGATTAAGACAGCAAGAAACAAACATTCTGCTTTGCTTCATCGAGGAGGTGACAAGGATGCAAGGTACTAGGTCAGCGTTTTTTTTTTGTGCTGGGGCCAGTGACGGGATGGAGCCCTGTGGCGTCTGGCCAGATTACTTTTGACTCTAGAGAGAGTCACACTGACGCCAGGATAACCAACAAAGAACACTGATCTGTGCGTTAGTGTGAATAAAGTGTCTCGCAGAACACGATAAACATAAGAGAGGTGTGATCAGCTTCTCTTGTGATACATTGTGAACAATAAAGACGAATCTTGTTGAACATAGTGTACCAGTGTGCGTTTCCTAGACAATGGAAGACGTGGACATCCAAGGACACTTCAGCTTCTATCAAGTCACCGATATCTGTCGAAGGTGTTGAGAACACCATAGCTCACGTTACAAAGAGCAAGGTATGTTACGAATTTCTTGTAGATCGGGGGATTGCGCAATTCTTGAGTCACAAGGAGTTTGTAATCAACCTATAATCGGCAGTAAGGTGTGGACTTTTGAGTCCAAACAAGTAAGTATTTGTCAGCCATCATCGAATGAAATATGCTGACATAACACCCCCTAGGGGTAAATACTTACAATTTGTATCTCTTGACAGCCCACTGTTGTGATGGTTTCGACAGCATCTAGACCTCGTCTGCAGGGACGGCTGTGTAGACGATTTGCTGTCATTTATCAGCTAAGTGTTCATTATATAATTATATCTTAGCTGGTAAGGCCAAATTCTCAACAACTTAAATATGTTTTCGAAAAGTTAATCCCACCTTTAATACTCGTAAAAAATATCAGTGAGTAGATATTCTTTAATCTCACGAATGTCATATTCATTAGAATTATATGGTTATTTTGAACTATACCGATTTCCAAAGATTATTCTTGGATAAACAAGGGCACATTAAGCTTCATTCTAATCCTTTAAGCAAGATGCAACGTATCTGCAATGTTAAACTGCGGAGATTATTAAGTAATTATCCTTATTTGCTTAACATATTTACATCCCATTTGCCTAAGCTTTCCTCTATGTATGGGCATCCAAAGATATTTAAAAATTAAGATTCCTCTAAGACCTTCACTCACTGGCCACTTTATTACACATTCTAGTATTGGGTAAGGCCATTATTTGTCCCCAGAACTGCCTGAATTCTTCGTGACACGGATTCAACAAGGTGCTGGAAACATGTCCATATTGACATAATAGCATTACACAGTTGCTGCAGATTGTGGGCTGCACATTCATGCTCTGAGTCACCTGTTCCATTACATCCTAAAGGTTTACGCCAAATTTTTGACTCGACCAGCTGCACGCCACAACAAAAATCGTGATCCTTCAGACCAGGTGACGTTCCTTCATATCTTCAATTGTCCAGTTTTGGTGAGCCTGTACCCACTGTAGCCTCAGTTTCCTGTTCTTGGATGACAGTGGAACCCGTTCTGGTCTTCTGCTGCTATATCCCACCCGCTTTCATGTTCGACGTGTTGTGCATTTGGAGATACTCTTCTGCATACTACTGTTGTAATAGATATTAATTTGAATTGCTGTTACCTTTCTGCTCAGTATATCACCATTAGTGAACGAGACTCAAATCATTATTTCTTGTATCCCATCCAGGTGGGATATTAAATATATGATGTCTCTATCCACTCCACCATCGATTACCTAATAGTTCGAGTCAAAGGTATTCAGCCTTCACTTTTTAAACAAAATGCAGGAACATTCGTGGTGTGTGATCTTATGTGAAAAATTTCTTTTCACACACATTTCATAATGTCAGCCTCGGGTTTATTAGAGAACCTTTGGTGGAGTGGGTAGGTCAGTCTCTCTAGTATCACTCTAGAATGGGATGCAAGAGATATGGATTTGAGTCTCGCATGTCGATGGTGAGATTTAAAAATCTGTGTTAATTAATATCCCACTGGTTTGAGACGTCGAAACATCTTTAAAATCTCTTGATGCCAACGGCATGCAGTATGTGAATTATCTTCCTGGTACGTAAGCCATGTAAATAAATTTAATTGTCTGGTAAGGGGCAGCAGCTCATTCTCGTATTTCTTATCCTTGGTCTCAACCTGTTTGGAGACCAGAGACTTTAATTTTAAATAAATACTCTTAGTTTGAAATTTGGGATGTGTAATTCCTTTCTCTTTAAGCTATTCAAATGGTTTATTTTTCTTGGGGTTGCATCTTTTATTGCTGTATTACATACAATAACCAGTTCGAATACCGCATACATTTGGACATAAGGAGGGATGTTTTTGTCTTGAAATATAGTCGTTCTACTAATTAGATACTCCGATCCTTTCCAGAGTAAATCATTACGTTTGGCTTGAGACGAGTGTCTCGGAGACGATGGGGGCTATGTATGTCTGCACTTTGTCTTTCCGAGGACAGTGTGTAATACATGCATACGTCCGAAATTGTTATTATTATAAATGCATTGTTTATCGTAATATACTAGAGGAAAAATAATGTCGGGTCGTCTGCGCACCAGTTGGCCAAAAAAGTGAAGCTCAAATATTTATTTTTTTTTATTATCACACCGGCCGATTCCCACCAAGGCAGGGTGGCCCGAAAAAGAAAAACTTTCACCATCATTCACTCCATCACTGTCTTGCCAGAAGGGTGCTTTACACTACAGTTTTTAAACTGCAACATTAACACCCCTCCTTCAGAGTGCAGGCACTGTACTTCCCATCTCCAGGACTCAAGTCCGGCCTGCCGGTTTCCCTGAATCCCTTCATAAATGTTACTTTGCTCACACTCCAACAGCACGTCAAGTATTAAAAACCATTTGTCTCCATTCACTCCTATCAAACACGCTCACGCATGCCTGCTGGAAGTCCAAGCCCCTCGCACACAAAACCTCCTTTACCCCCTCCCTCCAACCCTTCCTAGGCCGACCCCTACCCCGCCTTCCTTCCACTACAGACTGATACACTCTTGAAGTCATTCTGTTTCGCTCCATTCTCTCTACATGTCCGAACCACCTCAACAACCCTTCCTCAGCCCTCTGGACAACAGTTTTGGTAATCCCGCACCTCCTCCTAACTTCCAAACTACGAATTCTCTGCATTATATTCACACCACACATTGCCCTCAGACATGACATCTCCACTGCCTCCAGCCTTCTCCTCGCTGCAACATTCATCACCCACGCTTCACACCCATATAAGAGCGTTGGTAAAACTATACTCTCATACATTCCCCTCTTTGCCTCCAAGGACAAAGTTCTTTGTCTCCACAGACTCCTAAGTGCACCACTCACTCTTTTTCCCTCATCAATTCTATGATTCACCTCATCTTTCATAGACCCATCCGCTGACACGTCCACTCCCAAATATCTGAATACGTTCACCTCCTCCATACTCTCTCCCTCCAATCTGATATTCAATCTTTCATCACCTAATCTTTTTGTTATCCTCATAACCTTACTCTTTCCTGTATTCACCTTTAATTTTCTTCTTTTGCACACCCTACCAAATTCATCCACCAATCTCTGCAACTTCTCTTCAGAATCTCCCAAGAGCACAGTGTCATCAGCAAAGAGCAGCTGTGACAACTCCCACTTTGTGTGTGATTCTTTATCTTTTAACTCCACGCCTCTTGCCAAGACCCTCGCATTTACTTCTCTTACAACCCCATCTATAAATATATTAAACAACCACGGTGACATCACACATCCTTGTCTAAGGCCTACTTTTACTGGGAAAAAATTCCCCTCTTTCCTACATACTCTAACTTGAGCCTCACTATCCTCGTAAAAACTCTTTACTGCTTTCAGTAACCTACCTCCTACACCATACACTTGCAACATCTGCCACATTGCCCCCCTATCCACCCTGTCATACGCCTTTTCCAAATCCATAAATGCCACAAAGACCTCTTTA
Organism: Cherax quadricarinatus; assembly: GCF_038502225.1. Taxonomy (NCBI): domain Eukaryota; kingdom Metazoa; phylum Arthropoda; class Malacostraca; order Decapoda; family Parastacidae; genus Cherax; species Cherax quadricarinatus. The sequence goes on from NC_091305.1 coordinate 38,038,580, forward strand.
GCCTTATCTAAATACTGTTCACTTATATGTTTCACTGTAAACACCTGGTCCACACACCCCCTACCTTTCCTAAAGCCTCCTTGTTCATCTGCTATCCTATTCTCCGTCTTACTCTTAATTCTTTCAATTATAACTCTACCATACACTTTACCAGGTACACTCAACAGACTTATCCCCCTATAATTTTTGCACTCTCTTTTATCCCCTTTGCCTTTATACAAAGGAACTATGCATGCTCTCTGCCAATCCCTAGGTACCTTACCCTCTTCCATACATTTATTAAATAATTGCACCAACCACTCCAAAACTATATCCCCACCTGCTTTTAACATTTCTATCTTTATCCCATCAATCCCGGCTGCCTTACCCCCTTTCATTTTACCTACTGCCTCACGAACTTCCCCCACACTCACAACTGACTCTTCCTCACTCCTACAAGATGTTATTCCTCCTTGCCCTATACACGAAATCACAGCTTCCCTATCTTCATCAACATTTAACAATTCCTCAAAATATTCCTTCCATCTTCCCAATACCTCTAACTCTCCATTTAATAACTCTCCTCTCCTATTTTTAACTGACAAATCCATTTGTTCTCTAGGCTTTCTTAACTTGTTAATCTCACTCCAAAACTTTTTCTTATTTTCAACAAAATTTGTTGATAACATCTCACCCACTCTCTCATTTGCTCTCTTTTTACATTGCTTCACCACTCTCTTAACTTCTCTCTTTTTCTCCATATACTCTTCCCTCCTTGCATCACTTCTACTTTGTAAAAACTTCTCATATGCTAACTTTTTCTCCCTTACTACTCTCTTTACATCATCATTCCACCAATCGCTCCTCTTCCCTCCTGAAGCTCAAATAGTTTTCAAATAATCATGAACGTTAATTAACTGTTCATGTTGAGAATGTGTAAAAGTAGGAAATGTGGAAAACTTTTGTAAGGAATTATGTAGAGAGAGAGAGGAGTCGCACTAGCCAGAGTTGCATTACTGTGACCTCTCACACTCGTCAGTACTGCAGTTTTTGTCAGAACTAAAGTTAATTCTTAAACTTGGATACACATTCAGTATTATTAGAAGGAATACCGTATAAACAGTTGATTAACTATAAATCGCCATAGAATAATATATAACGGGTCAAATGCTGTAATGAATATAAAGTAAACATCTGTAATACGTTTAATTTATTTGATTTGCTGGCGCATTTAGCTCTTCATATCCTGTTAACGTATATAACAGGCCTAAAGCACCATAGTCTAAATGTCACTGTGGTGAGCCACGGCAGCAGCGACCGCTGGCTTACCCATGCTAGACTCGGTGGTCTGAATGGAAATAAGACAGGTAATGACTCCACCGCTGTTTTTTCCTGATGGAGTCAGCTGTCTAAGTGTCACTACGGTGGACCACGGATGTAGCAATCACTGGCTTATCAGTATTGGAATAAGAGATCTGAGTACCATTGTGGTGGGCCAGTGCAACAGTGACCACCGAATTTCTCATGCTGGACTCAGTGATCTGAATGTCCCTGTCTCAGTAGTACCAGTTACCAGTAACCAGTTACCAGTAGATGACTCACTACCAACTGTCTGTGTGAATCACTGACTGTTATTCATGTTGCTGCTGACCATAGCATGTTTTTGAATGCCATTCACCCGCTAGGCACTGGTGGGTCAGTCTGAGATAGGGAGCAGAGAGAGGCAGGTCGGCTGATGGCGCTTCCCATACTTTCCGTTTAATTATACGTACTAACCAGCCTACGTGAGTGTTTTTACCCCATCCACGTTATCGAACCCACATGACAAATTGGTGAGAGCGGTGTGGGCGTGGATTTACGGGTATTTCAGACGTTAGAAGATTGTTTGTGGGATGCCGGCAGGTCAGAGGTGAACCGTCTCTGCCACCTCCAGCTAGCCGTTTACCCTCACTCTCCTCCACCCTGTGTCGCTTTAGCCTGCAAACCAGTTGCAGCCGTTTCAAGCTTCCTGGCTTAGTTCGTGTGCTAATCGCTTCAATCTCCGAGGGGTTGACCCGGATTTTGCAATTAAGCCAGCCAGTAAGCCAGACTGCGGAAGTGAGTGCTAGTCAGCCTGCCTCAGCCTATCATCCAGCCTGTCTCCTGTCATCCACCTGCTCCTTCATGCTGTGTGCATTGTTGCACGTCTTCCAGTCAGCCATTCTCGTGGGTTAAGTCAGTCAGTCAACCCAGCTTCCTAATCCAGCTGAGAGAGAGAAGTAAGCCACGCAAGTTCTTCTGAAGTATTGTCTCCTATATCGCTTGTGCTCCCAGATGGATGCTGCTAAAAGTGGTCTTCACCATCCCTGTGGCATATTAAGCCACCTTCGTGAGTGTTGACACTGCGCCAGTGAGCGCCAGCGAGTGAGTCACGCTCCCTTCACCCACCCACCACCCACTCCCCACCTCATGTACCTGTGGCTTTTTCCACCCTTGTATTGGGTCCTAGTACTGTTTTGGCTCACAAAATTGGTCAAGAGATTGTAGCTGTGCACCAGCGATAAATCCAGTTATGTGAGTTCACCTAGAAAGCGCATTTCTTCACGACAACAGTGTGAAGAATCAGGGCACCGTCTTCACCTCATCAATCGTCACCGTCTACCACTCCAGACTTCAGTGATAATTTTCTGTTTAGAGACATTTTCCTTACATTTAAAGACATTTGCGTGTGTGAGACATTTACAGTGAATTTCTTGTGTACTCTATGCCTTGTGTTTTCAGTGTAGACTCAGTGTTTCTTTGACTCATTATTTTTGCAATATTTTTCAGTGTTATCGCTCATCTTTCGTGTTTCACTTTTATATTTTTATCTGTGCTTTTTTATGCTACTCCCTGCGTTTAGTAAGTATTATTTTGTAGTGTTCAGGTGTATTCCTAATTTCTGTGCAGTATTTTGTTCTTTACCCCAGTCATTCCCTGCGTGTGAAGTAATTCATTATTTTTTTATCTTGTCTTCTTTCAGCATTGTATTCTCAAGTATTTGTCACTATTCATGCAGTGATATTCACCCCAGTATACTAAATTATCCATTTATTTCTGTGTACCTTTTTTTTCGTATGTCCAGCAGTGTTTCATTCCCTTGATCTTTTCGCAGACTTGTGTACCATTATTTTTCACAGCAATTTTTGTCGTATCAGTCACAGCAAGATTTTCTGGTAAGAATATACAAAAAAAAAGAATAAGTGAATATGTTGTGTGTGCCCCGCCACTTGTAAGTGTTGTGTGCCCCGCCACTTGTAAGTGTTGCATGCCCCGCCACTTACAAGTGTTACACGTCCAGTTTTGTTTCTTGTTTTATTTTTATTCATATTTTTCATATTTCTTTGAACAAATTGACTCTTAGTGTAATTTTAATTCTTTTTTTAACGTAAAGTGTTTTCTTTACTCTGAGTAAATTGTTTTGCTTAAATTACAATTAAGAGTTAAAGTGTTCAATCAGTCTTTCTTCATATTTTTATTTTTATTATTCAACCTGCATTTTCCCAGTGTAACTTTTATTGCTGCATTGATTATTTCTACGCCTTATTTTGTTGCACTTGTTCTGCAGTGAATTATTTTGTTGCACTTGTTCTGCAGTGAATTATTTTCTTTTAATGATATTTTTATGCATTATTATTCTCAGTTCATTATTGTTTGAGTCTCCTGTTTTTCATTTTATTATTTTTCGTCATGTTGTCTTTGCATTATATTTTAATTTTGTTTATGCATTCTTAGAAAATATTTAAATTTCACAGTTATCTTTCTTTGCATACAATTTAGTGATTTTATTTTATACTTTTTACATTGATTTACGGTTTTATTAGTTAATTTCTTTATTAGCAAGAGTACAGACAGCTCATTTTGCATTTAATTCAGCCTCCAGTAATATTTTTACTTGTAAATTTCAATGTATTTTTTTATCTTGGCCAGCAGTCCCTTACATTGAGTTGTTCTTCCTCTTGCAGTGTATCTTAGACATTTTTTTATTACTTCTGCAGAATTAGTTGCATCTCTTTTATTTCAATTTTAGCATTTTGTATCTTTTTATTATTCATTATTTTTTGCCTTATTTGTTCTTGTGCAACTTTTTTGCCATTATGCCTCACATACCGTCAAGTGATACTTTAGTGAAAGGCGACACTCAGACCTCTCAGGCTACTGCTGCTCCTGTCATCAGTCCTCATAGTTTCTTATCGACTGACAGACTGTCCCAGTCACTTTCGAATGCTCACTTAGTGTACCATGCAGGTCCAAGTAAACATGAATCAGTCCACAGTCCTAATATTCCCTTACTGATTGAAAGACAATACCTAGCTCTTAGACAATGTGTTTGTTCTCACAGCTTGTATTTGAAACTTGTTAAAGTGCTGCGGAATGTGAAGTTCAGATTAAGTTCCTCTGTGAATTACTTATTAACGTAGCCGAGCGATCAGGCACTAGTAATACTGTCACTCCTGTCTGGAATCCAGCCACAATATCGTGCACGCAGGATAGTGTACAGTTACCTTGGGTTTCAGAGGAACCTCAGACAACCCTGGGTGCTGAGACTACTATCCCTGCGATAGCGACTTGTTCAAGTAGTCGTTCCTTCCAGGGGACGCTTTGTGAAGAACGTTACTTGTAATGAGTTATGCCATCTCTTGCTGATGTCACAAGCCGTTGCAGAAAGACGTTTCTGTGGCTAGTGTACTCACTCGAGTGTTGTTGTTGTTCCGTGTTCCAGATGGTGATACTGTCCTCGTTGACAGTAATCCGTGTAATGTAAAAAGTTGTTTCTCGAGTAACCTTCACATGTTGTTAACGTTTGTAAGTGTAGTCTCCTTATAGTTGATACCTTGTATCACTGTGTGCGACTCAGAATGAATACCAGTATTGTCGACCGTGTTCATTTCTTTTCCCCTGTGCTTGCAGTGAGAGATAGATCCCTTGCTCATTGCGTAGCGCTATTTTTCAACCGGGGAGAGTCATCCACTCCACCGAGTTTGCTCATTCCTCCAATAAGAACTAACAGATCCCATGTGGTCTGGTGTGATTCGATTCCTGCTAAAGGAAGATCTTATTCTGACTGTGAAGCCACCAACACCCGTCAGTGACTTTGTCATGAACCAAGAATTACTGTATCGAACAGCCGAGTTGGGTACTCCTAGCAGAAGGGTATACCAGTTAGTAATTCCACAGTCACTAGTGAATGTAGCCTCACAGCTAGTTCACGATGTACCAGGTGTTGCGCACCCTGGTATGGATCGTTCAGTAAAACAAGCCAGATTGAAATACTTAACAGTCTAGATTTGAGTGCACCGAATCTGCCTTTCGGTTAAACACTTCTTTCTTTGTATATATTTCTTCCTCAGAATCCGTAGATCACATGAATACAGATCGATCAATCAAATTTTTTTTTATCACTTCTATTGTGTAATCCCAATGTTGAGTCTCATTCAATGAGTTGTGCTATATTATACCTTATAATGCATTACAGTTTCATTACAGTTTCATTACAGTAAGTTTCATTATAGTCAGTTACATAAGCTTCCATTCCAATATTCTCCTTATGTTATAATGTTCAATTGTTGTGCACTTTGACATTGCATAGAATCAGCCCAAGCCGTACACCTGCCATCTCTAGTTTGTATTAGCTGTATGTCGGGATGACATACGTTAGCGTCGCCGAGCTCTCAGTAGTACCAGTAGATGACTCACTACCAACCGTCTGTGTGAATCACTGACTGTTATTCATGTTGCTGCTGAACATAGCATGTTTTTGAATGCCGTTCACCCGCTAGGCACTGGTGGGTCAGTCTGAGATAGAGAGCAGAGAGAAGCAGGTCGGCTGATGGTGCTTCCCATACTTTCCATTTAATTATACGTACTAACCAGCCTACATGAGTGTTTTTACCCCATCCACGTTATCGAACCCACAAGACACCTGTGATTAACCACGGCAACAGTGATCACTGACTTTCTCATCCTAGACTTAGTCGTCTCAGTGCCACTGTGGTGGACCACGGTGACCATTGGCTTATTCGTGCTGACTCAGTAGTCTGAGAGTAATTGTGAATCCTGGCAGTAGCAACTATTGACTTACCCGTGCTAGATTCAGTATCTTGAATGGTACTATGATGGATCAAAGCACCATCGACCACTGGTCTACCTGTGCTTAGATCAGTGGTCAGAGTAACTAGCCAGCTTGGACCTGTGTCATGGTCAAGGACAGCAATACTGTCTGCATTAAGCCTTTATTGAGCGAGTACTAAAATTCTAGTACCTAAATATTTAGGTACTAGAATTTTTTAAGCACGCTGGTGGTACGCTCAGTGCTTCCCGGTGCTCACTGACAATTCCTGATCAATGGGAAAACTTCTAGGAGGGCATTAGTTACGATGTCGACGCTCACCGGCTGGGCTTGCCAGATGTAAACATTATGAGCTCAGTAATCGCCAAGGATGATTATATTGCACAAAATTGCCAATTTTCTCAAATTTTCACTAATCTACAATATTGCTAAGTTTTTGAACTTATTACTGCACAACTGAATGCTTGACCAGTGAGCTAGTATGCAGATAAAGTATGTGAAGCATATAAAGGTAACAATGTCGGATGAGTGAACTTACGTGACACTAAAAGGTGCAAGTATCTTGACACCTGCCTGAGTATGACACTGCATATGACACAAAAAATTCAAGTATTTTACCACTTGCATATCATGCTTACCACATATTTCTGTTACATTAAATATTATAACTCACAGATGCGCACTTTTGATCATTAATCATGTGTAGGTGGTGTGTTCCCTTGATCATTAGTCATGTGTAGGTGGTGTGTTCCCTTGATCATTAGTCATGTGTAGGTGGTGTGTTCCCTTGATCATTAGTCATGTGTAGGTGGTGTGTTCCCTTGATCATTAGTCATGTGTAGGTGGTGTGTTCCCTTGATCATTAGTCATGTGTAGGTGGTGTGTTCCCTTGATCATTAGTCATGTGTAGGTGGTGTGTTCCCATATTTTTTCTGATTACTAGGACAACATTCAGTGTTTTTTATATTCATCGAGAGCTTAGATGAGAAAGGATTTTGCCTACGATGATTCATAAGCTGACAGTAGAAGTAAACCTGAGTCAGCTGTTGAGTGTCCTCGGGAAAGCTTGTCTAAACAGTCAAGTGGGTGAGGTAATGGTCGCGTACTTGGGGACAACAGCTACGATGATCTGTCAGTATATCAAGGCCAAGTCTGATATAACGAGTTTCAAACAGTTTTGCAGTGCCAGTGATGGTTTCATGCATGACATAGTTCTGTAATCAAGGCACATGCCAGGCCCTGTGTGGTTTCAGCATGCTGTGAAACCTGATGATCATGATAGGTAGAGTACGTCATTATCTGAGGATTATGATGGGTAGAGTGCGCCATTATCTGAGGATCATGATGGGTAGAGTTTGTCATTATCTGAGGTTCATGATGGGTACAGTGCATCATTATCTGAGAACCATGAAAGGTAGAGTGTATCATTATCTGAGGATCATAATAGGTGAGGTGCATCATTATCTGATGATCATGATGGGTAAAGTGCATCATTATCTGAGGATCATAATAGAGTGCATTGTTATCTGAGATTCTTGATAGAAAGCATCATTATCTGAGGATCTTGACAGTTCATCATTATCTGAGGATCATAACAGGTAGAATGCATCATTATCTGAGGATCACGATAGATAGAATGCATCATTAATTGTTGATCATGACAGAGTGCATCATTATCTGAGGATCATGATGGGTACAGTGCATCATTATCTGAGAATCATGAAAGGTAGAGTGTATCATTATCTGAGGATCATAATAGGTAGGGTGCATCATTATCTGAGGATCATGATGGGTAAAGTGCATCATTATCTGAAGATCATGATAGGGTGCATTGTTACCTGAGGATCTTGACAGTTCATCATTATCTGAGGATCTTGACAGTTCATCATTATCTGAGGATCATAACGGGTAGAATGAATCATTATCTGAGAATCATGATAGGTAGACTGCATCATTATCTGAGGATCATGATGGGTAGAATCCATCATTATTTGTGGATCATGACAGGGTGCATCATTATCTGAGGATCATGATAGGTAGAATGAATCATTATCTGAGAATCATGATAGGTAGAATGAATCATTATCTGAGGATCATGATAAGTAGAATCCATCGTCATCTGAAGATCATGATAGAGTCATCATTATCTGAGGATGATGACACAATGCATCATTATCTGAGGATCATGACAGAATGCATCATTATCTGAGAATCATGATAGGTAGAATCCATCATTATCTGAGGATTATGATAAAGTCATCATTATCTGAGGATCATGAGAGAGTGCATCATTATCTGAGGATCATGATAGGTAGAATCCATCACTATCTGAGGATCATGACAGAATCCATTATTATCTGAGGATCATGATAAAGTCATCAGTATCTGAGGATCATGATAAAGTCATCAGTATCTGAGGATCATGATAGGTAGAATCCATCATTATCTGAGGATAATGATAGGTAGAATCCATCATTATCTGAGGATAATGATAGGTAGAGTGCGTCATTATCTGAGGATCATGATAGGTAGAATCCATCACTATCTGAGGATCATGACAGAATCCATTATTATCTGAGGATCATGATAACGTCATCATTGTCTGAGGATCATGATAAAGTCATCAGTATCTGAGGATAATGATAGGTAGAATCCATCATTATCTGAGGATAATGATAGGTAGAGTGTGTCATTATCTGAGGATCATGATAGGTAGAATCCATCATTATCTGAGAATCATGATAGGTAGAATCCATCATTATCTGAGGATAATGATAGGTAGAGTGCATCATTATCTGAGGATCATGATAGGTAGAATCCATCACTATCTGAGGATCATGACAGAGTCCATCATTATCTGAGGATCATGATAGGTAGAATCCATCATTATCTGAGGATAATGATAGGTAGAGTGCGTCATTATCTGAGAATCATGATAGGTAGAATCCATCACTATCTGAGGATCATGATAGGTAGAATCCATCACTATCTGAGGATCATGACAGAGTCCATCGTTATCTGAGGATAATGA
>NC_091305.1:38052677-38055177 GCF_038502225.1 Cherax quadricarinatus
AGGCTGAGTTCCCTTAACCTCTCCTCATAGGACACAACCCTTAGCTCCGCGATTAGTCTCACTGCAAACCTATGCACTTTATCCAATTTCTTGACATACTTGACCAGGTGTGGGTTCCATAATGGCTCTGCAGTCTCAAATTTGGGCCTGACATACACAATATACAGCGCCGTGAATGATCACTTACTTGATGTCTAAAAGCTAGTATTAGATTTAACAGACACCCATTTGCTGCAACAGTTATTTAGTTAATGTGCGTTTTAGGTGATATACTAGGTGAAATACTCACGATAAGGTCTTTGTATACTTGCATAGAGATAAAAATTTGAATTTGAGTAAAGTTTACAGCCTTTGCCCCTTTCTCCCCCTTCCTTTGCTTGTACTCCGCGTGGGGTCTTCTTTACTCTTTTCCAAACCTCATAACTTCGAATTTACTGGGATTAAACTCCAGAAACCACTTGTCAGACTAAACCTTTAGCGTGTTCAGATCCATTTGTAGATTTCCCGGACCCACATTTGCTTGTATTCTCCTCATTAGTTTCACGTCCTCCGCCAAAAGGAATACCTCGGAGTCTATCCCTTTCATCATGTCATTCACGTATTCAAGAAATAATGCTGGTCCTAGTACTGATCTTGTGGAACCCCACTCCGACACCTCTTCACGGACCATCACTCGTTGTTTCTTTCCTGTTTGGTATGTCTTGATCCATTATGATGCTTTACCTGGTATCCCTGCCTTTTCCTCGAAAGCCTTCTTACACTGCAAGAAGATGCAATCTACCCATCCCTCTCTCTCTCCTGCTTTACTTTTGTTTACCTTGTCAAAAATCTCTAGTAGGTTTGTCAGACAGGATTTACTATCTCTAAAGGCCTGGAGAAGATTGTTGCAAGTGGCACAAACAGTACTTCTGTCCACTGTCTCTGGGCCCACGAGGAAGTATTATCTGGCCCCACTCTTTTCGAGGAATCTAGCTTATACAATAGCTTTCCCAGCTTTATTGTGCCCAACACTCGCTAGTGCACTCTAATGCTTTGGTTTCCTGGTAGCTTTCCTGTCTCCTCTTAGAATACATCCCTAAATTTCTTACTGACCTCCTCACAGACTTCTTGGTCATTCCTTGGTCATGACGGATTTCCTGGTTCTTTACTGTTGACTTTCTCCAGATGTGGCTCTAAGACACATTTGGGGCAGATATGGTTATTGATGTTGTCATTCTCGTGTAGTTGTTGATCATCTCTTCTTACCCATCCATAATCGTTTCTGGCTCTTCGGTTCAGATCCTTGTTTTCCTGTAATCTTTGCCTTCTATATTTTTTCCATGCTCTAGCCCAGTGGTTCCCAACCTTTTCACCACCAAGGACCCCTTTTAAATTAATTTTACCACAGACCCAAGGTTTTTGAAAGGTCTGTCCACTCACCAAGCCTATTTTACTAACAACAGACTTGTTTTCCCAGTTTCATCTCTCAATTGAAAGACATGCGTAACTGAGTATGCAATTAATTAAATGGCTGTATTTAAAAAAAACTGACTTGTTTAATGAGATAGTTGATGCTGCTTTGTTGACAAAATATTCCGTAGATCAGGGTCCACATTTATCCAGTTTCCATATTTTGATTTTTATATAAAACTGCTGGGAGAAAGTCTGCTCCCATATATATGTAGTGGAGAATGGTATTAAGTATCTCAGTGCTTTGGATGCCTGTTCTGGGTACTCATTTTTCACACGCAGCCAAGTCTGATAAGTTGTACTGAATGAAACTTAACCATTGTTCAAGGGAGGTTTGGTATGTTCAGTTCGGCAACCCATAAAATAAGACCAGTGTAGTCAGGCCAATTTCCCTTAACATTTCTTCGTTGGACAATTCCCTTAGCTCTGGGACTAGTCTTGTTGCATACCTTTGCACTTTCTCTAAATTCTTGACGTGCTTGACCAGGTGTGGATTCCAAATTAGTGCTGCATACTCCAGTACGGGCCTGACGTATATGGTGTACAGAGTCTTGAACGATTCCTTACTGAGGTATCGGAACATTATCCTTAGGTTTGCCAGACGCCCATACGCTGCAGCAGTTATTTGACTGATGTGCGCCTCAGGAGATGTGCTCGGTATTATACTCACCCCAAGATCTTTTTACTTGAGTGAGATTTGCTGTCTTTGGCCACCTAGACTGTTCTGTGTCTGTGGTCTCCTTTGCCCTTTCCCGATTTTCATGACTTTGCATTTGGCAGGGTTAAATTCATGGAGCCAGTTGCTGGACCAGGCTTGTAGCTTGTCCAGGTCTCTTTGTAGTCCTGCCTGATCCTCGACTGATTTGATTCTCCTCATTACCTTCACATCATCTGAAAACAAGGACACTTCTGAGTCTATCTCTTCCGTTAAGTCATTCACATATACTAAAAACAGAACAGGTCCTAGGACTGACCCCTGTGGAAACCCGCTTGTCACAGGAGCCCACTCTGACACCTCGTCACTTACCATGACTCGTTGTTGCCTCCCTGT
>NC_091305.1:38060177-38098308 GCF_038502225.1 Cherax quadricarinatus
CAAGGACTCGAACCCATGCTGCTTTGGTCTGCCTCTTGGTGGGCAAAAACTCATGACGCCTTAATCCACGGGACCATACAACTGTATGGTCCAGTGGATTAAGGCGTCATGAGTTTTCGCCCACCACAAGGCAGCCCAAAGCAGCATGGGTTCAAATCCTTGTCTAGTCGCAGTGTTGTTATATATATTTTTTTTTCAACAAATCGGCCGTCTCCCACCGAGGCAGGGTGACCCAAAAAGAAAGAAAATCCCCAAAAAGAAAATACTTTCATCATCATTCAACACTTTCACCTCACTCACACATAATCACTGTTTTTGCAGAGGTGCTCAGAACACAACAGTTTAGAAGCATATACATATAAAGATACACAACATATCCCTCCAAACTGCTAATATCCCGAAACCCCTCCTTTAGAGTGCAGGCATTTGTTTCCCATTTCCATGACTCAAGTCCGGCTATATAAAAATAACCGGTTTCCCTGAATCCCTTCACTAAATATTGCCCTGCTCACACTCCAACAGATCGTCAGGTCCCAAATACCATTCGTCTCCATTCACTCCTATCGAAGACGCTCATGCACGCCTGCTGGAAGTCCAAGCCCCTCGCCCACAAAACCTCCCTTACCCCTTCCTTCCAACCTTTTCGAGGACGACTCCTACCCCGCCTTCCTTCTCCTACAGATTTAAATGCTCTCCATGTCATTCTACTTTGATCCATTCTCTCTAAATGACCAAACCACCTCAACAACCCCTCTTCAGCCCTCTGACTAATACTTTTATTAACTCCACACCTTCTCCTAATTTCCAAACTCCGAATTTTCTGCATAATATTTACACCGCACATTGCCCTTAGACAGGACATCTCCACTACCTCCAACCGCCTCCTCGCTGCTGTATTCACAACCCAAGCTTCACACCCATATAAGAGTGTTGGTACTACTGTACTTTCATACATTCCCTTCTTTGCCTCCATAGATAACGTTTTTGACTCCACATATACCTCAACGCACCACTCATCTTTTTTCCTTCATCAATTCTATGATTAACCTCATCCTTCATAAATCCATCCGCCGACACGTCAACTCTCAAGTATCTGAAAGCATTCACTTCTTCCATACTCCTCCTCCCCAATTTGATATCCAATTTTTCTTTATCTAAATCATTTGATGCTCTCATCACCTTACTCTTTTCTATGTTCACTTTCAACTTTCTACCTTTAAACACACTCCCAAACTCATCCACTAACCTTAGCAATTTTTCTTCAGAATCTCCCATAAGCACAGTATCATCAGCAAAAAGTAACTGTGTCAATTCCCATTTTGTATTTGATTCCCCATAATTCAATCCCACCCCTCTCCCGAACACCCTAGCATTTACTTCTTTTACAACCCCATCTATAAATATATTAAACAACCATGGTGACATTACACATCCCTGTCTAAGACCTACTTTTACCGGGAAGTAGTCTCCCTCTCTTCTACACACCCTAACCTGAGCCTCACTATCCTCATAAAAACTCTTTAAAGCATTTAGTAACTTACCACCTATTCCATATACGTACTTGCAACATCTGCCACATTGCTCTCCTATCCACTCTATCATATGCCTTTTCTAAATCCATAAATGCAATAAAAGCCTCCCTATCTTTATCTAAATACTGTTCACATATATGCTTCAATGTAAATACTTGATCTACACATCCCCTACCCACTCTGAAACCTCCTTGCTCATCTGCAACCTACATTCTGTCTTACCTCTAATTCTTTCAGTTATGACCCAACCATACACTTTTCCTGGTATACTCAGTAAACTTATTCCTCTATAATTTTTACAATCTCTTTTGTTCCCCTTCCCTTTATACAAAGGGACTATACATGCTTTCTGCCAATCCCTAGGTACCTTCCCCTCTTTCATACATTTATTAAACAAAAGTACCAACCACTCCAACACTATATCCCCCCTGCTTTTAACATTTCTGTCATGATCCCATCAGTTCCAGCTGCTTTACCCCCTTTCATTCTACATAATGCCTCACGTACCTCCCCCACGCTTACATTCTGCTCTTCTTCACTCCTAAAAGATGGTATACCTCCCTGGCCAGCGCACGAAATTACCGCCTCCCTTTCTTCCTCAACATTTAAAAGTTCCTCAAAATATTCTCGCCATCTACCTAATACCTCCCTCTCCCCATCTACTACTCCCCTGCTCTGTTTTTAACTGGCAAATCCAATTTTTTTCTTATTTTCATTAAAATTTCTTGACAGTGCCTCTCCCACTCTATCATCTGCTCGCCTTTTGCACTCTCTCACCACTCTCTTCACCTTTCTTTTACTCTCCATATACTCTGCTCTTCTTATAACACTTCTGCTTTGTGAAAACCTCTCATAAGCTAACTTTTTCTCTTTTATCACACCCTTTACTTCATCATTCCACCAATCACTCCTCTTTCCTCCTGCCCCCACCCTCCTATAACCACAAACTTCTGCCCCACATTCTAATACTGCATTTTTAAAACTCAACCAACCCTCTTCAAACCCCCCCCCCCCCCATCCCCACTACTCATCTTTGCACTAGCCCACCTTTCTGCCAATAGTCGCTTATATCTCACCCGAACTTACTCCTCTTTTAGTTTATACACTTTCACTTCCCTCCTACTTGTTGTTGCCACCTTCCTCTTGTCCCATCTATCTCTTACTCTAACTGTAGCTACAACTAAATAATGATCCGATATATTAGTTGCCCCTCTATAAACATGTACATCCTGGAACCTACCCATGAACCTTTTATCCACCAATACATAATCTAACAAACTACTTTCATTACGTGCTACATCATACCTTGTATATTTATTTATCCTCTTTTTCATAAAATATGTATTACTTATTACCAAACCTCTTTCTACACATAGCTCAATTAAAGGCTCCCTATTTTCATTTACCCCTGTCACCCCAGATTTACCTGCTCCTCCCTCCACAACATTTTTACCCACTTTAGCATTAAAATCCCCAACTACAAATACTCTCACACTTGGTTCAAAACTCCCCACGCATTCACTCAACATTTCCCAAAATCTCTCTCTCTCATCTACACTTCTCTCTTCTCCAGGTGCATATACGCTTACTATAACCCACTTTTCACATCCTACCTTTATTTTACTCCACATAATCCTTGAATTAATACATTAATAGTCCCTCTTTTCCTGCCATATTTTATCCTTCAACATTATTGCTACTCCTTCTTTAGCTCTAACTCTATTTGTAACCCTGACCTATTCCCATTTATTCCTCTCCACTGAAACTCTCCCACCCCCTTCAGCTTTGTTTCACTTAAAACCAGGACATCCAGCTTCTTCTCATTCATAACATCCACAATCATCTCTTTCTTATCATTTGCACAACATCCACGAACATTCAGACTTTCCACTTTGACAATTTTCTTCTTCTTATTCTTTTTAGTAATCTTTACAGGAAAAGGGGTTACTAGCCCATTGTTCCCGGCATTTTAGTTGACTTTTACAATACGCATGGCTTACGGAAGAAAGATTCTTATTCCACTTTCCCATGGATATAAAAGGAAAAGTAATAAGACCAAGAACTATTAAGATAAAATCAAAGAAAACTCAGATGAGTGTGTATAAATAAACGTGTACATGTATGTGTAGTGTGACCTAAGTGTAAGTAGAAGTAGCAAGACATACCTGTACACTTGAATATTTGTAAGATAGACAAAAGACACCAGCAATCCTACCATCAAGTAAAACAATTACAGGCTTTCGTTTTACACTCACTTGGCAGGACGGTAGTACCTCCCTGGGTGGTTGCTGTCTACCAACCTACTACCTTGGTTATATATATATATATATATATATATATATATATATATATATATATATATATATATATATATATATATATATATATATATATATATTAGATTTCCGAGCGCTTTCGTATGTATAATATATTGAAAAGAATTTAGTAATAATCAGCAAGCAGTGCTAGGGTTTGGATTAAGTTTCGAGCCCACAACTAGTGATGTTAATTACGTAGAACTAGCTAACTCTCTTTGCATACAGGAAAAAAAACATGGGTATTTGACACATGAAGCATTTAATATCTGTTGAGAGATGATCTATGGGACTTTACTCCGTCTTGTGTTTCTCAACTATTCGCTACGATTTGTCAAGCATACAAAGAGCACAGTAACGATCAGAACTTGCATCTCTCGGGAGACGATAAGTCTAACGTGTTTGTCATTTTAGATAAGGCCGAGCATTCAAGCAAGATGAACCAATTACTGGATTTCTAATGAAACGTACGAGCCGCTCATTAAGAACCCCTTCGACCAAGTCAATACATTCTTTAAAAAGTCATTGTTATTGGATGTAAATGAGGAATTAAACAGTTGTCAGTTATGTCGGCAATTCTACCGTACCTTCAAGGATTACTCATGACTTTTAAACCAGGGAATCCAGTTCGCCCTGTTATAAGTTGAGTAGGCTCGGCTCTGCATCGTTCTTTCATTTTACCATATAACTTTTCCAAATTTAATTAGTCATTATTTTTAATTACTATAAGTATGAGCCATGGACGCTAAAACTGATCCAGGACTTTACTTCTGATATCTAGAATGATCAGGTTACAGCTAACGAAGACTACATTATTACTCAACCAGAAAAGCACAAACAATCTTTAGTAACAATTCCTCAGTTTTTAACCACAATGCCAGATCTCTAAGTAAACACTATGATGACATCACAGACTTCCTTGAGTCATGATATACTATATGCTAAACTAACTTTTATCCTCACAGAAACTTGGTTGAAACATGATACAATAGACATCCATTACACAACTGAATGCACAGTCATCCATAACTGCAGACCAGATCACAAGGGAGGTGGCTCTGCAATATCTTATTCCAATGATGCAATGTATAAATTCAACATGTACCAGAAATGAACAAGAGGGAAATGTATTTGCTTAATTTACACCTAATAACACAAGTATCCCAGTAGCAATAGGTGCTCCCTACACGACCCCACAAATCAACATAGTAATCTTTCAGGGGATAACTTCACAGACATAATCATAAATAATATACTAATAAGAATTATTAAATAATTTCTTATGTCATTATCATTAATCTCATTCAGTCAGATGACCCACAATTAGATGGTTTCTTTAGCAGCATGCATAGTTACCTACTACTGCCTTTACTAACGAAGCCTTCACGTATTACTGAGGCATCGGCAACCACCCTTGACCATATCTGGACAATGATAATAACTTTAAAAGCAAACATAATCACTGACAATACTACTGATCATTACCAAACTTTCCTTGTAACCAACACTTCCAAATTACTTTTGAACACCTTTATTTCATTCAGGCTTCATAATAAGGAATCGGTGAATAGTTTTTTTAAGCTCATTTTTCAGGGAAATCCCTTTTTTATGGTCAGTGGAAGATAATGTTATCGTGATTAAGTAAAGCTCTTTTAATTAAATATACTTGTTACAGGTGTCATGCTTTGTTAGCGCTGTTATCCTACCTCGCCTTACCTTGCAAGCACCATTAACGGCAGAGAGAAATCATCAACAATAATGACGTTCACTCGTGTGTTCAAGCTTTCCTTCAGAAAATTCAATAGCTGAGTAACAAACATTGTCCGTTATAAACCAAACGGGTCACATCCACGAGATCAAACAGCCCTTGGCTGACAAACAGTATCCTCAGGTTTACCGACAAGAAGCTCACCTTTGAAAAAAAATATATAGAATGGTCTTCATTCCCAAAGTTCTAGTGAAAATATAATATACGTAAACACTTACAATATCTATAAAGAAATATAAGGAACTGTATTATGTAAATAGGTTAGACGAATTCAAGGACAGTATAAACCAAAAACCTGGAAAACACATTTGTAGACTCTGGACTCACGCGAAATTGCGAAGACCAAAGAAATTGTACTGAACAGACCAAATGAACCTCCCATCCATACTGCTGATATAATAATAATAAGAATAATAATAATAATAAAAAGCACATAACCACGACTTCTCAAACATAGAGACAAACCTTCTCAGCAAAATCCCAAACTTCACTGCTCAAGTTGATTTCATCAGTGACATTTACCAAGGCTCCCTCTGTCTGTTTCCCACAAATCATAAAGGGGGAATTTCAGTCTTAAGAGCACTCAAGGTAATAAAGCGAATATTTAACCTTTTATTTATATGAACGATGTCCATTTATTATCGCCTGCCATTGCAACTCTGTTTAATAAATCACTTGCAGCACAAACTTTCCCAAATATTTATAAGCTCGTCCTAGATAGCCCAGTCCATAAAGGGGAAGATTTAGGTGATGTCTACAACTACAAATTAATCTCTAATTTGTCTTTATTATCGAAAAGGTTTAAAGAGATAATATAAACAAACGATTATATGTATTTATCATTAAACTAGACATTCTTAACCCTTGCCAACTTGGGTCAGGCCAGGAAAAATTACAAATGATGTCTTAAAGATGCTAGATTGTCTATTCAGCTCTAGAAAATAATATATATCCAATGGACTTCTTCGGTGATCTAAAAAAAAAAGTTTTTTTGACACTGTAGACCACAAAATCCTGCTGCTGAAACTAGTACAGTATGGAATTAGAGCTCAAGTTATTAGTTACGTAAAGTTCTACATTACAGACATTTGGTATCTTCTGAAAAACTTATTTTTTTTAATGTCTTCGTTAAATTTGACCTGCCGAAGGCAATGTTTACATCATTGCTGGAGAGAATTTTATTTCCAGATTTAGGTTCGTCCAAGTAGACAACACCAATTGAATTTGTAGTTTCGAAGTTTTTATTTTCTCTGGTCCAAAACAGTTACCTCTGGTCGAGAAATGCCGTCCATAAAATTCTTGATGTAATCTTACATAAGAACTGTGTTGTGAATATATTCAGTCTCATGATATAAGACTAAATATATATGGTATATCTTAAGAAATAAGCCAAAAATAACATTTTTTTTCCTTTAATAAGAAAGACGATAATACGTGCAGTTAACTATCCGAATGTATTAGTTTTCTCTATTTCTAGCATTTCAAAAAATGGCAGTTTACTGTTTTCTACATATTCATCTTTAAAATTAGTTTTCTAATCAAGATTTAAGAGGATCTAAACACTATGGTACATTACTAGATAACTGCAGGACAGCTAATACATCGTCATCGTAAAGTGATCTCACAGTTAATGATGGTAGTAAGTTTACTTTTAAATTCCTCCATAAAAATGTTATCTAACACTGGCGACAAAGGCGAACTCATTGGTATTCCATACACTTGGCTGTGGAAAGCCGCTTCGCATGAGAAATGTTTCTTGGAAAAGTCCTAATTTAATAAAGCACAGGAAAATTCATATCCTTTTCAGCGCATTTTTGCCTTCAAAAATCAACAGTGACATTAAACAGGAACTTGCTTGAACGAACTAGCCACATCAAAACAAAATATTTTACATTCCAGATTGACATTTTTATTTACAAATAAAGCCTTCTGAATTTAATAAACACTGGAAAACCAAGGAAGCTAGCCATAAGGAAAGGCCACAAATCACACTGCCTCAAGTAGAAGCTATAGGTCTTAATGAAATGTTAATTTTGGGTGTCTTTGAAAGCCGAACATAAAGGGAAGCTTAGATGGGACGTAAATGTGTTAACTATCCCGGAAAACACGCAAGTGTTAAAAATTTAGAGCTGTCAGTAGACTGCATCCTGATTAAAGGATTAGAACGAACGTTTGTTCATCATAGTATGCCAGTGATTTTGCATTAACAATTAATGAAATTCCAAATAGCAAAATCAAACACCTTATCACTTTCAGTATTTGCAATATCTTATTCAGTTTTATACTAGTAAAGACACTATACAGACTTCTGTATTGTATTGATAAAGCCATTCGATGTTCTTATGTTCCTATATATTTAACTGAATATTCCCCAGACATTTTAAGCCCCACCCTGAACTCATAAAGGCTATATACAATAGCTTCTACTACTACTACTGCTACATCTACTGCTGCTGCTACATCTACTAATACTGCGTCTACTACTACTAATGATACTACATCTACTGCTACCTCATCTACTACTACTGCTGCTACATCTACTACCGCTACTACTAGTCCACGAGAGAATAAGACACTTGTCCAACACTTGGGTATATCTACTGAAGAAACGTTTCACCAGCCAGGGATTCATCAGTTCAGTACAGAGGAGGACTGCGGAAGATGAGTAGTTTGAGGGACTGATTATTTCAAGCACCTCATCTTCCACCGTTCTTCTCTGCATTGGACTGATGAAGCCACTGGCTGGCGATACGTTTCCTCAATAAAGATACTGAGCATGTTACACTTTATTCGACGTCCGTCACACAATCAGTGGCGTGCCCTCTCGACCAGCACACTGGCAATTCAGAAAACAGCAGTTCTGGGGCCCCTGTGCTGTATTATTGTCAAGTTCAACCCACCTATCAGTGAGAAACTGCTTCCCTAGCCAAGATGACGTCACACCTGCCTGCTTGGCTAGGAGGCAGTCTCACCAACTCTGGTCGAAACCATTCGTTGCTTTGAGTTGCTCTTGGTTGTCTCACAATTAGATGCTAACTTAATATCTTAACCTTGTAAATACTGTAAAAAAAAGTGATGAAAAAGAACATGGGCAAAGAAATCTACCCCTGCTGTGTTTACCTTACCTAGTTGATAGTTATATACAGCTGGCCTTGTTTATAGCCATGTGCTACAGGCCTTTGACTGATGCCTGTGCTCATAAAAAGTGTCTTATTCATCAACTTTTCGGTTTTCTAAACCTTTTTTATAATTAGTAAATTAGGTGTAATTACTTAAGCAGCTAGTTTCCAAGTTCTTGAGGTCCTCACTTTCAACTTAACCAGCATTTTTTTCAATCCGAGTGTTTTTTTATTTTTTTTCCTCTGGGAATTATATACTGCGGAGTACTTCCCTAACACCCACTTGCCTGAACATATGAACACATGTTCAGATGTTCAAACATATGAACATCTTTGGTATAGAATAAGAATTATACCTAAAGAGTTGAATAGCTGATGATTTTCATTACAGAGGAGCTTTGCACCAGCAGTGGGTGCCCCAAGCTCCTCTTGGCTCCATCACTGCTGGTCAAAATGTCATATGGACGTTACGTATTCATATACAACCTTATAACCAACACACTGTGAAATTATCATAATGTCGGAATACATAATAATTTTATGCACTGTGTGTCATCATGGTAGCAATACCTTAAACCATCATGGTTGTGAATCCATGACAGTGGTGCATAAGACCATCATGGCTGTAAGGCTCTGGTGAAACTGACCATTTTGATAGAATTGCAGTGGACCATCAGGATAGAAAAACTGTGTTCCATCATGGTAGTGATGCATTAGACCAAGCTGCTGAGAAATTGACCATTTAGGTAATGCAGCCGTGGACCATCACGGTAGTTTAGAAGTGGACCATCATGGTAGTGATCCTGCGAAGTAATGGTGCAAGCGTTAATGGTGATAAGAACACATAAAGGAGGAGGCAGTTTATGAGGGCAGGCGAGGAAGCCAGCAGTTAATAACTACTACGCCTCACAGGTCCATTACTGCTTTTTAAAGATTTTCTTTTCGGCATCTTTTAAAACAGCCAGACACCCAAAAGACGTGCTTGGAAGCTCGAACCGTGCTAGCACAGAGTCATTAACAACGTGTTGGTACAGTGTAAGTAGCAGTACATGTAGTGTTGGTACAGGGTCAGTAGCATGGTACAGTGTAAGCAGCAGTACATGTAGTGCTGGTACAGGGTCAGTATGTCATGTAGGGGGGTGTAATGATTGAATAGGATATAAGTGGGGAATATGGGAGTAAGGGATTATGTAGGCAGGGGAGAGGCAGGCGAGGTGGTAGGAGTGAGATGATTAGCGGAGGTAGGTAGGTAATGACAGGTCAGTGGTGACCACCACGACACTCTCATTAACTCGACACTACTCACTAACATATGCCTCGCCCACTCTTCACCCATATATAAACATAATAAAATATAAGAAATAGGAATAGCTAATAACAGGGACAGTGAATATTACTATTCTACTCAAACACAGTTTATTATTAAGTCCTTGTACAATAATATATTTTGGAACAGGAGAACATTATTGTGGTTTAGACAAATGGGGTGGTACACATAGGCAGTGAGACAGGGAAATACAATCAACTTGACGAAAATGAATATAACTTACAATATAGCACAGAGGACAGTTCACTACAGGAACTAAGCCACAGGTCCCAAGACCTATACAGCACGAGTAATGCGCCAAGCCAGTACTCTGCCCAATGCCTCCAACAGTCTCCTCCAGAGACTTCAGCAGCCTTCTCCCGAGCCCTGCACCCCAGCAGCAGCTCCGCTCGAAGTCTCTGCTCAGGAGCTCTGCATCCCAGCAGCAGCTCCGCTCGAATCTCTCTGCTCAGCTGTTCCTTGGGCTTATATCGTGGTCCAAGCACCCTCCACAACCACGTGTACGACCTGACGCCTAGGTCTGAGGCGTCAAGAACAAAAGACCTCAGACGTGGGCATGGCTACGGACGTTTGCCAAGGCAAGGTGTGACCATATAATTGGTTAAATTAGGTCTCCCCAGAGACCTCACAAGCCCAGCTGGACTACATCACATCCCCCTTTCTCCCCCAATTTAAAATATCTGAGAACTAGGACAATTTGTCCTAGTTATTAGACTATTTTAATCCTAATCCCTTAAATCTATTACAATACAAAGACAAAATTATACATAATACAATTATATTTCCCTCAACCTCCTCAACTATCACAAGGCAGCATAATCAGTACCTCTGGCAGTTGGCCAGCATAATAGTCGCTCTCTGGTGCAAAGCCTCCTTACCCGTTATTTCTCCTTAAACCTAAATATCGGGCTCCAGTGCCTTCCCTACTTCTACTAGAAATGCACTAGCCAATGCTAGTCACCCTCGCACGTTAACCATTGGGCCAAACCTCTCTAGGCTTCTATGGCGTGGAAAACTGCTCCAACGGGTTGCATTCTTTCAAGTAACTGCAACTGGACCACTTCACGATCACCAAGGTCGCATTTTCGGCACACTTCACATGCACACTACAACATCTGAAAATCGAGACAGGGCAGGCATCGCAGCTAAGACCCTCCATTATCCTATGCCACTACTAGGATTCACTGGCCTCATAAAACAAGGCGGCCATAATCACTGGACCGTTTTCAAGGTCACCTTATTCCACACAGGTAACACTAACACTTCTGGCAAGTCAAAGTAGCTGGGGACATCTCACACTCTTAATTGTCTCTCATGGCTGGCAGGGCATCCCCGCATACCTGTCGCACAGGTCGACCAGCAAGGCAGGACACACCTCCATGCCGCCCTTGAAAGCAGGCTGGTCCCAGCAGCTGGAGTCCATCTCCGCGGCTCACGTCCTTCCACATCTCCGAGGATGGCAACTCCTTCATAGTAGATTCTCCTGTCCTGGCACACCAGCCAGAATCCCTCACACACCACTGCAGCATCACCGCCATCTCTTGAGCTAGGCAGCATCGCAGCATCACAGCACGGCCACAGCATATCCATCATCACAGCACGGCCGTATCACAGCAGCACATAGCACGGCCGTATCACAGCAGCACACAGCACGGCCACAGCATCGCAGCACGGCTACAGCATCGCAGCACGGTCCCAGCATCACAGCACGGCCGCAGCGTCTCAACATCACAGCACGGCCGCAGCATCTCAACATCACAGCAGCACACAGCACGGCTACAGCATTGCATCACGGCTACAGCATCTCAGCACGGCCACAGCATAGCAGCACGGCTACAGCATCTCAGCAGCATCACAGCAGCCGACATCAGCAGTAGCAGGCTATGGTCAGTTGCTCGAGGTGAGGTGAGGTCACTTCAGGTCATCAACAGCAGGTGCGGTCACCCATCCCTGGCAACTGCGGGTAACTGGCGGTCCGCAGGCAATGGTCACAGAGGCTGGGTGACGCAGACAGACACCCACTACACTGGATGACTGACCAGGGCAGCAATACATCTACTGGGGCACATCAGCTGGGTGACTGGGCATATCAGCTGGGTGACTGGGCACATCAGGTGGACAGCAATCATAGGCAACTCTTCAATGGGTGACAGTTGTGGGCTAGTCTTCCAAGGCGGGCTGGGTGACTCCTCATTCCTCTGTAAATATTCAATTTCGGCCAGTAATTGCTTCCCCCAAAAGTCTCACCCAAATACTGATATTCTCCACCATTTATCTCAAACCAACAACCAACTCCACCAAATATAATAATACAACCAAACAATTACTCAGACCCACCTTCAAAAAAAACAAGGTCAGTTAAGGTCACTAGGATTATAATATCACACTGATATTTACTTTAACTTTACACACACAAGAAAAAAAAAAGTGGTAGCAAATGGTAGCATAACAAGTGTAACCGAGCAGTCAAAAATAAGGCACATGGGACTGGTTCCTACTATAAAAATAAGAAGAACCACCACCGCTTAGACACCATGTCATGTAGGGGGTATCGATTGAATAGGATATAAGTGGGGAATATGGGAGTAAGGGATTATGTAGGCAGGGGAGAGGCAGGCGAGGTGGTAGGAGTGAGATGATTAGCGGAGGTAGGTAGGTAATGACAGGTCAGTGGTGACCACCACGACACTCTCATTAACTCGACACTACTCACTAACATATGCCTCGCCCACTCTTCACTCATATATAAACATAATAAAATATAAGAAATAGGAATAGCTAATAACGGGGACAGTGAATATTACTATTCTACTCAAACACAGTTTATTATTAAGTCCTTGTACAATAATATATTTTGGAACAGGAGAACATTATTGTGGTTTAGACAAATGGGGTGGTACACATAGGCAGTGAGACAGGGAAATACAATCAACTTGACGAAAATGAATATAACTTACAATATAGCACAGAGGACAGTTCACTACAGGAACTAAGCCACAGGTCCCAAGACCTATACAGCACGAGTAATGCGCCAAGCCAGTACTCTGCCCAATGCCTCCAACAGTCTCCTCCAGAGACTTCAGCAGCCTTCTCCCGAGCCCTGCACCCCAGCAGCAGCTCCGCTCGAAGTCTCTGCTCAGGAGCTCTGCATCCCAGCAGCAGCTCCGCTCGAATCTCTCTGCTCAGCTGTTCCTTGGGCTTATATCGTGGTCCAAGTACCCTCCACAACCACGTGTACGACCTGACGCCTAGGTCTGAGGCGTCAAGAACAAAAGACCTCAGACGTGGGCGTGGCTACAGACGTTTGCCAAGGCAAGGTGTGACCATATAATTGATTAAATTAGGTCTCCCCAGAGACCTCACAAGCCCAGCTGGACTACATCACAAGTAGCAGTACAGGTAGTGCTGGTACAGGGTCAGTAGCAGTACAGGTAGTGCTGGTACAGGGTCAGTAGCAGTAGAGGTAGTGCTGGTACAGGGTCAGTAGCAGTACAGGTAGTGCTGGTACAGGGTCAGTAGCAGTACAGGTAGTGCTGGTACAGGGTCAGTAGCAGTACAGGTAGTGCTGGTACAGGGCCAGTAGCAGTACAGGTAGTGTTGGCTCAGGGTCAGTAGCAGTATAGATCGTGCTGGTACAGGGTCAGTAGCAGTATAGATCGTGCTGGTACAGGGTCAGTAGCAGCTCAGATCGTATTTCCAAAATCCGAAGCAACACAGTTATTTTATACCCATGATATAGAGCAGTGTAGCAGCACAGTGCAGACGTAACCAGTTCCATTTAGTAACGAAAAGAAAAAAAAAGCTTTTCCCTTTTTTGAGGGTGTTGTGGCTGCCTATATCATCCTGCAGCGGTCTACAAATTGCGAGCTGGCCGTCACATTTCTCATCTCTCGGGTGCATTCTCGGTGTCTGGAATGCTCCTTTGTGTATAAATCTCACATTTTGTTGGAATGTCATTCTTCGAGCTCTACGAGATGGTTTCTGGATTTCTTGCAGTGATAATATTGGGCGCTGAACGAATTTTCTCTGGAAGATTCGAATATCAACACTAATCGATTACTCTGTGATCTGTATAATGCTCCTTGGGGCATCACCAGGTCTCATAAACTGGAAAGTGCATTTACAGTGATAAGAAGATATTACAAACTTCACAGGAATGTAACAGTACGCGCATACTGAGAGTAAATAGAAATTTGTAAGACTTATCTGTCATCTTACATGTTCATGATACAGAAAGAAAAGATCATCAGTTCTGCCAGAGTGCAAAACATTCACAGTCAAATGACAGGACGTTAGTACCTCAAAAGTGGTTGAAATGATGATGACATTAAAAAAGTAGGAACATGGAACGTGGATATTGGGAGGAGAAGAGAATAAAAAAAGGAAGATATTTAAGAGTAGAGGACAGAGGAGGAATGACGCGCTCAGTGTAGATGAATGGTTCCGAGAATCTACAAGTTTATAAATTAGACACAACCCAAGTGTTGTACATGTGTCTAATTTATTAGCCTGTCGGTTCTTTGAACCATTCATCTACATTCCTGTCAGACGCAGCAACATCTTGGGATGTTGTCTACGCTTGCCTAACCTATAGACATAATCTACTTCCACCTGTGGATTTGTCCAAGGTGACACCACCTACGGCTGTTTCACCTTACCTGTCTGCAGTATATAAGCCCCTTCTTCGCATATATGCTATATTCTTATCAAGACTGATGGACTAACTACATAGACTCCAGGCAGAGGGAGTGATTACCTCAGTCTTCTTCTGATCTTCACTATTCTTCTTTGTATTAGACTGATGAAGCTACTGTGTGGCGAAACGTTTCCTCAGTAAAGATACCTAGGTGTTACACATGTGTCTAATTTATCACGTGTTCTTTCAAGACCCAACGAATTCACATGACACCGAGGCTGATGTTTGACACCTAACACATGCACAACACCTGATGTACTTGTTTAACAACTAATGCAAATACATACCACTACACATAACACCTCACATATAATACCTGACACACATAGCACATTACTCATAACACATGACACACAGAGCACCTGGCACGCATAACAATTGACTCCCACAACACCTGACTCACATAGCACCTGAAACACACACAACACCTGGCACACAAGCACAAAACGTCTGACACGAGCATAACGCATGACATGTGAACATTCCTGACACATGGCATCTGACGAATAGCATTTAAACATAATACGTGAGATACAACATCTGACACATGACGCACTAAAAGCACCTGACACAGGCACATAACAGATGACACAGACATATAACACCTGAAACCCACATAACACTTGACTAACATTCGTTCAGTACACCCGTGGTCTTTGCCTGACAAAATATAACCGTCATCTCCATCGCGAAGCTTGAGGACCGACATCAATCAAAGTCACAAAAAAGCTGCTTTTACGACCGAGTTATGACGTGAGAAGACGCGTCGATTAGTTATCTGCCTCCATCGTCTCAAGATTATCCTGAGACAAACATTCAGCCATCACTCATGCGTCAATGACACTTGCAAACTTGGTAGTGGATTGAGAATATGCAATGTGTGGAGATGAGTTCAGCTATCAGAAAGAGTGGATAGACTGTGAGGTCTCATGTCCTGCTCTTTCATCTGTTTGGTTGTGGGTAATTATGTCAGAGTGTAAGTCAATTCTAGCTATCCTATCTTCCTCCTTGTAGGTGAGGCTGTGAGAGA
Source organism: Cherax quadricarinatus (assembly GCF_038502225.1). NCBI lineage: Eukaryota > Metazoa > Arthropoda > Malacostraca > Decapoda > Parastacidae > Cherax > Cherax quadricarinatus. The sequence continues at coordinate 38,075,965 of NC_091305.1, forward strand.
ATGAGTTAGATCCAGCTTTGTGAACTTCCTGCTTGTGGATGTTTATGTTTCCCAGTTCTTTCAGTATCACAAAATACATCAGTCCTATCATACAATACAGTATTATAAAAAAAGAGGTAACTCGGAAAAATTATATTGACCATTACAGTAAAGGCATGTATTTTTATCTCAACTTTAGACAGTAAAAAGTATTCCTTATGATATCAATCCTAAAAGCAAAAATAAATAATTTAACTTAATATTACGCACACACACATGCACCAATTGATGTAGAAATGCACGTTATAACCGGACAAGCAACTTCTGACGGACCTTGCCAATGAACCTTTATTGTAAACTTAGACTAGTTTCGGTCTATGCACGATCCGAGAAAGATATTTACTTACCTGGTGCCCCCTTGACCTGAGCGCACACCTAGCAGCTGTACCTGAAAATCCTGAAGAAGCAAAAAAGCTACACCTCAGTTCCCTCAAGACATCAAGGAGATATATATAATTATATCCTCCCAAAAGAACCTGGACAGAGAAATCAGCACCACTGAGAAGCCCAACGGCTGTAACTCAACGAACTTTATCTTTTACTCTGAAAGTCTGTTTTGATGTGAAAGCACTGATAACAGTAGGTTATAAACATTTGCAGTGATTCATATCGTGGAATATATTAACCTTGAGTTTACTTTAAGCCTTTCTCTAGTAATTAAAGTATCCTTGACTAGTGGTGCACAAGTGACTGGCATCTTTAATGCCTCTCCTGCTGTCGAGAGTCTTGAAACAAGTGGCTCAAAAGCCTTTCACTACATTTTCCATCAGAAAAATCGTAAACTCATATATATATATATATATATATATATATATATATATATATATATATATATATATATATATATATATATATATATATATATATATATATATATATATATATATATATATATATATATATAAACTCTGATCTCTGGCTGAAGGAGACTCGAACCTACGAACCTTGGAAAAAGGTACGGGGACATTGAAACAAAGGCTGATTAAAAACACACCCTCCAACAAAGTTGGTGGGGTTTACGAGGTCCCATGTACTCAGTGTCCTCTCTCATATATCGGTCATACAGGTAAATTTCTGGAAACCAGAATTGCCCAGCATAAATACTCAGTCAGGACAGGGCAGGAGTCGAACGCTATCTTTAACCGCGTTAGTATATGTAATCTGCTGCCCAGATTATAGTACCAAGCAGTTCTGTCATGGAAAGAAACATAATTGAATCTTCCCTCTTGAATCATGAAAGGAATACAATATACAACTCAAATTACTAGTTATACAAGGATTATACTAGTTATACTAGTTATTCAGGATTATTCATTATGCCAGGTGGGTTGATGGATTGGTGACGCCCGTCCAGTGTCTACTTACCAAAACGTCACACCACGTCAGTTTTGATGGTTATATAACGCCTATAGGTGTTAATGTACCATACAGTGACAGGCACACAAGATAACGTAAGGAGAGGTTAAAGGGTATTAGTAGAATTTAGATCACAGAAATATTATCGGATAGGCATAGATGTATATAACTCATTTAAAATTAAGTCCTTTCAAAAATTTTCTCTTATACGTTTAAAGTTATGTTTTTTTTTTCATTTATGTGAATGTAAAAATTTCGTACCAAAAGAACCTTAGGAAACTTATCTAACTTTATTATAACAAGCGCAACTTAATTTAGCGTAATCCAGCTAAATATATTTTGGATAAGTTTACAATAATTTGATAATAAGCAAACAGTGAAATATATTTTTTTTCGGTTGATTCAGAATGATTTTTGCGTAATTGTTGCATACACAAACTTTCGCTTGCCTTATTCGGCATGAAATGCGTTGCTATTTAAGCCAAAATCGCAAGTTTTACCTATTCGGCACAACATATATATATATATATATATATATATATATATATATATATATATATATATATATATATATATATATATATATATATATATATATATATATATATATATATATATATATATATATATATATATATATATATATATATATATATATATATATATATATATATATATATATATATACATATATATTAACAAGTCGGCCGTCTCCCACCGAGGCAGGGTGACCCAAAAAGAAAGAAAATCTCCAAAAAGAAAATACTTTCATCATCATTCAACACTTTCACCTCACTCACACATAATCACTGTTTTTGCAGAGGTGCTCAGAACACAACAGTTTAGAAGTATATACATATAAAGAATACACAACATATCCCTCTAAACTGCCAACATCCCAAACCCCTCCTTTAAAGTGCAGGCACTGTACTTCCCATTTCCAGGACTCAAGTCCGGTTAAGTAAAATAGCCAGTTTCCCTGAATCCCTTCACTAAATATTACCCTGCTCACACTCCAACAGCTCGTCAGGTCCCAAATACCATTCGTCTATATTCACTCCTATCGAACACGCTCACACACGCTTGCTGGAAGTCCAAGCCCCTCACCCACAAAACATCCTTTACCCCCTCCCTCCAACCCTTTCAAGGACTACCCCTACCCCGACTTCCTTTCCCTACAGATTTATATGCTCTCCATGTCATTCTGCTTTGATCCATTCTCTCCAGATAACCAAACCACCTCAACAACCCTTCTTCAGCCCTCTGACTAATACTTTTATTAACTCCACACCTCCTAATTTCCACACTCCAAATTTTTTGCATAATATTTACACCACACATTGCCCTTAGACAGGACATCTCCACTGCCTCCAACCGCCTCCTCGCTGCAGCATTTACAACCAAAGCTTCACAGCCATATAAGAGTGTTGGTACTACTATACTTTCATACATTCCCTTCTTTGCCTCCATAGATAACGTTCTTTGTCTCCACATATACCTCAACGCACCACTCACCTTTTTTCCTTCATCAATTCTATGATTAACCTCATCCTTCATAAATCCATCCACTGATATGTCAACTCCCAAATATCTGAAAACATTCACTTCTTCCATACTCCTCCTCCCCAATTTGATATCCAATTTTTCTTTATCTAAATCATTTGATACCCTCATCACCTTACTCTTTTCTATGTTCACTTTCAACTTTCTACCTTTACACACACTCCCAAATTCGTCCACTAACCTCTGCAATTTTTCTTTAGAATCACCCATAAGCACAGTATCATCAGCGAAAAGTAACTGTCACCTCCCATTTTGTATTTGATTCCCCATAATTTAATCCCACCCCTTTCCCGAACACCCTAGCATTTACTTCTTTTACAACCCTATCTATAAATATATTAAACAACCATGGTGACATTACATATCTCTGTCTAAGACCTACTTTTACTGGGAAGTAGTCTCTCTCTCTTCTACACACCCTAACCTGAGCCTCACTATCCTCATAAAAACTCTTTACAGCATTTAGTAACTTACCACCTATTCCATATACTTGCAACATCTGACACATTACTCTCCAATCCACTCTATCATATGCCTTTTCTAAATCCATTAATGCAATAAAAACTTCCCTACCTTTATCTAAATACTGTTCACATACATGCTTCAATGTAAATACCTGATCTACACATCCCCTACCCACTCTGAAACCTCTTTGCTCATCCGCAATCCCACATTCTGTCTTACCTCTAATTCTTTCAATAATAAAACCTACCGTACACTTTCCCTGATATACTCAGTAAACTAATTCCTCTATAATTTTTACAATCTCTTTTGTCCACCTTCCCTTTATATAAAGGGACTATTCATGCTTTCCGCCAATCCTTAGGTATCTTCCCCTCTTTCATACATTTAACAAAAATACCAACCACTCCAACACTATATCCACCCCTGCTTTTAACATTTCTGTTATGATCCCATCAGTTCAAGCTGCTTTACCCCCTTTCATTCTACGTAATGCTTCACACACCTCCCCCGCACTCACATCCTGTTCTTCAATCCTAATGTATATATATATATATATATATATATATATATATATATATATATATATATATATATATATATATATATATATATATATATATATATATATATATATATATATTATGGAAAAATCGCTAACAATCGATTCAAGATGCAAAACAGTCATGGGGGAGTTGAATGATGGCTTTAGGTCTTTCATTGTGCAATCAGCATACAGTCAGGAGCTTGTAATGCTGCAGTAAAGAGGATGAAGTCCAAGCAAACACCTTCAAAGGAAGCGTTTTTGTTCGAATGAGGGAAGATGGAAGCAGTAGACGATAAGTGCCCCAGGCATACCAACCTCCACCCAGTGCCCAACGTATACCACCCTGTACCCAGTGTCCCAGGCATACCAACCTATACCCAGTGCCAGGTGCCTGAAAGACTGAATATTTTATAAGACATTAGAAGACAGCCAGCTCACAAGCAATGATACTGTATTGGTAATTCGACGATCGTAACATTAATAACATGACAATTATCAAAAAATCTGCCTGACTTAGGTATGATGTAAAAGACTAAGCATTAAGATAAGATAAGATAAGATAAGATTTCGTTCGGATTTTTAACCCCGGAGGGTTAGCCACCCAGGATAACCCAAGAAAGTCAGTGCGTCATCGAGGACTGTATAACTTATTTCCATTGGGGTCCTTAATCTTGTCCCCCAGGATGCGACCCACACCAGTCGACTAACACCCAGGTACCTATTTGCTGCTAGGTGAACAGGACAACAGGTGTAAGGAAACATGTCGAAATGTTTCCACCCGCCGGGAATCGAACCCGGGCCCTCCGTGTGTGAAGCGGGAGCTTTAGCCACCAGGCCACCGGGCCAATTGTCTTGCGTATTTTTCCATACATTAGAAAATGGGTCCACCGCCGACTCATTTAAGGGAGACATCTGTAGTTTATCCAAAAGGAAGACGCCATAGTTTATCCCACAAGATTCTGATTTAGATAGTACTGGTCGAACCATCAAAGTCACACACACACACATAAAAAAAGGCCCTAATTTTTTTTTATATATATTTTATTAAAACATTTCAGTACATGGAATAATAATTAACACAGAAAACAAACCATCAACAGGTATATAAAATACATAGATAGGTAGGACATATACACACGCACATCATCCACACATATACATATATATGCATATACATACACATACACACATACACATATACATATATATATATATATATATATATATATATATATATATATATATATATATATATATATATATATATATATACTTATATATACATACACACTTATACATTCATATATACATATACACACATACATATACTTATACATACATACACAAACATATATATTTTACTTAAACAGTACATGAAATAATAAATAACACATAAAACGATACGATAACTGATATCTATATAACACATAGATAGGTCGGGGAAAACTTATCTAACTTTGACAATACGAATAAGAACAAACTAATACTCAGGAGCCCAGTAAATTTAAAACTAAACTCATCTGCAATAATGACATTATACATATACAGTGAACAACAACCATAATATAGGAAACACAGTTTCCAACTAAGTGGACTTGACAGGACGATGATAATACAATACAAAATTATCCTTCAAACTCCATACAAGTGAAACTGTGTCCACTGTCAAGTGACTAGACAAATCAATCCACATTAATTAAAACATTAGGTAATGATGTAATTATTGAGCTCAGTAAGACAGGTTACAACCAATAAATAATAACTGACTCTTATTTACAAATCATATACATATGATGTTCATAAATTTACTCCAAACTATACCGTGACCTGTAACCCATAATGGTTACAATACTATATAGCAATAGTACATTTGTTTGATGGAGATTTAAAAGTCGCGGTCTGACACATGAAAACTGTACTACGAGTCCAAGGATAATAAAAATAATCTAATAAACTCCTATTTCACCTTCCTTACACTTTCTCGTACCCAAACACAACCTTACTTATTACTCTCACACCAAACACAACCTTACTTATTACTCTCACACCAAACACAACCTTACTTATTACTCTCACACCAAACACAACCTTACTTATTACTCTCACACCAAACACAACCTTACTTATTACTCTCACACCAAACACAACCTTACTTATTACTCTCACACCAAACACAACCTTACTTATTACTCTCACACCAAACACAACCTTACTTATTACTCTCACACCAAACACAACCTTACTTATTACTCTCACACCAAACACAACCTTACTTATTACTCTCACACCAAACACAACCTTACTTATTACTCTCACACCAAACACAACCTTACTTATTACTCTCACACCAAACACAACCTTACTTATTACTCTCACACCAAACACAACCTTACTTATTACTCTCACACAAACACAACCTTACTTATTACTCTCACACCAAACACAACCTTACTTATTACTCTCACACCAAACACAACCTTACTTATTACTCTCACACCAAACACAACCTTACTTATTACTCTCACACCAAACACAACCTTACTTATTACTCTCACACCAAACACAACCTTACTTATTACTCTCACACCAAACACAACCTTACTTATTACTCTCACACCAAACACAACCTTACTTATTACTCTCACACCAAACACAACCTTACTTATTACTCTCACACCAAACACAACCTTACTTATTACTCTCACACCAAACACAACCTTACTTATTACTCTACTTATTACACCAAACACACTTACTTATTACTCTCACACCAAACACCTTACTTATTACTCTCACACCAAACACAACTTACTTACTTACTTATTACTCTCACACCAAACACAACCTTTACTCTCACACCAAACACAAACTTACTTATTACTCTCACACCAAACACAACCTTACTTATTACTCTCACACCAAACACAACCTTACTTATTACTCTCACACCAAACACAACCTTACTTATTACTCTCACACCAAACACAACCTTACTTATTACTCTCACACCAAACACAACCTTACTTATTACTCTCACACCAAACACAACCTTACTTATTACTCTCACACCAAACACAACCTTACTTATTACTCTCACACCAAACACAACCTTACTTATTACTCTCACACCAAACACAACCTTACTTATTACTCTCACACATAATGGTTACAACCTTACTTACTAAACACAACCTTACTTATTACTCTCACACCAAACACAACCTTACTTATTACTCTCACACCAAACACAACCTTACTTATTACTCTCACACCAAACACAACCTTACTTATTACTCTCACACCAAACACAACCTTACTTATTACTCTCACACCAAACACAACCTTACTTATTACTCTCACACCAAACACAACCTTACTTATTACTCTCACACCAAACACAACCTTACTTATTACTCTCACACCAAACACAACCTTACTTATTACTCTCACACCAAACACAACCTTACTTATTACTCTCACACCAAACACAACCTTACTTATTACTCTCACACCAAACACAACCTTACTTATTACTCTCACACCAAACACAACCTTACTTATTACTCTCACACCAAACACAACCTTACTTATTACTCTCACACCAAACACAACCTTACTTATTACTCTCACACCAAACACAACCTTACTTATTACTCTCACACCAAACACAACCTTACTTATTACTCTCACACCAAACACAACCTTACTTATTACTCTCACACCAAACACAACCTTACTTATTACTCTCACACCAAACACAACCTTACTTATTACTCTCACACCAAACACAACCTTACTTATTACTCTCACACCAAACACAACCTTACTTATTACTCTCACACCAAACACAACCTTACTTATTACTCTCACACCAAACACAACCTTACTTATTACTCTCACACCAAACACAACCTTACTTATTACTCTCACACCAAACACAACCTTACTTATTACTCTCACACCAAACACAACCTTACTTATTACTCTCACACCAAACACAACCTTACTTATTACTCTCACACCAAACACAACCTTACTTATTACTCTCACACCAAACACAACCTTACTTATTACTCTCACACCAAACACAACCTTACTTATTACTCTCACACCAAACACAACCTTACTTATTACTCTCACACCAAACACAACCTTACTTATTACTCTCACACCAAACACAACCTTACTTATTACTCTCACACCAAACACAACCTTACTTATTACTCTCACACCAAACACAACCTTACTTATTACTCTCACACCAAACACAACCTTACTTATTACTCTCACACCAAACACAACCTTACTTATTACTCTCACACCAAACACAACCTTACTTATTACTCTCACACCAAACACAACCTTACTTATTACTCTCACACCAAACACAACCTTACTTATTACTCTCACACCAAACCACGCACTCAAAACACATACGAGAGACCAGTCCTTTTACGTTTTTACGTCGTACAAATTCCATAAATCCGGAACACGGAAACTACGGTAGGTATATGGAAAACTACGCTCCCAACGATTCCCAGACAACAGCTTGTTCCTACACTTGGTTTGATACATGACTGCTATAATACCGTGTACCCTCTCAATTGTTCCAGCTGTCCGGAGCACCCAAGATATATGAATAAAATCTGATACTAACACCCCCAATGCCCTTTCGACATCATCCGGGACCTCCCCCCCCCCACGTCTAAACTAAGGACACGTAAGGGAGACAAACCCCCCCCCCACCCACCTAATAAGTCTACCGAGCCAACAGCGCACGGCTTCCAACCGCTCGCAAAAATAAATCGCATGAAAAACAGTTTCCTCTATCCCACAATCGCTACAGGAAGGAATATCACGTAACCGTCGTGTACACAAAACGGACCCGGACGGCAAGATGTTATGAAAAAATTTATATACCGTTTCACGAACTACGGGTCGCAACGGAAGATCCACCAGACGGTTCCAAATATCAGCCCAAGCGTACAACGGAAACTGACTACAGACCGGTGCCACGTCAGCTTCCATAGTCGCCCGAACTAAGATACGCAATTTACACGTGCGCGGATTCGAAACAACTGTAAGCACGCGCAACATATCTACGCATATATGGCGATCATGCCCCTTAACACACTCGCACAGGTATTGATACGTCTCGCTAACTGGATTACCTGCCACTCGCAGGTATTGCACATATGTATGCTTGACAAAAAGGGCAAGCATTGATGCATGAAAATCTAATAATCCCAAACCCCCTTTGCGAACACTTAAACTAAGCACACTGCGTCGTAACCAGCAACAACGACTTCCCCAGATAAACCGAAACACACGCACCAATAAACGTGTCTCATCTCTTGGGCACAACAAAGATACACGCACAACATGCCACACTTTAGCATATAGGATGGAGTTAGTAACTATCACCCGTTGGTGGAGAGTTAACCCATGTAATCTCAGCATACCCACACGCCGGATTACGCTATCAACCACCATCTTAGAATTGAGTACACGTCCTTCAGTACTACTAGCCGCATGAATTAACCCGCATATTTTCAAAGATTCACGCACCACCCACGGACTCTCCACGGAGATTGGACCTCGTTGCCACGGCCCTAAAAGTAATAGTCCAGACTTATCCTTATTACATATCATACCCGTTGCCTCGCTAAAAGTGGTCACAATACGATCTACGGCAGACAAACTACCGGCATCTGTAAGCATGAGCGGTGTATCATCAACATAGCCAACAATATGGATGGGCCTACCGCACTGCCCATTACATGGATGCTGCTCACACCCAGCTGCCAGTGCCCTATACAATGATTTCTGATAAATAGCAAATAAAATTTGCGATAACGGGCACCCCTGGTGAATCCCATGATGTAAGGATACAATCGTACCTAATTTTCCATTCACCTGGACGCGTAAACTCGCGTCAGTATACAATGACATAACCCACTTAATAATCATTCGTGCAAAACCCAGCTGCTCCATTATGATTTTCAACACTAGATGATCAACGTTATCAAATGCAGCCTTCCAATCTAACGCCAAAATTCCTCCCCCCCCCCTACCCATTTCACTTTGGTGGTCGCGAACGAAATCACCAAGTACCTTTTGGCTTAAATACAGCGATCGTCCCGGAATACCAGCCTGACCTGGATGTAAAACCTTCTCTAGGATGGGTTTAAGGCGATTGCACAAAATTTTTGCATATAATTTATAATCAGTGTTTAACAGGGTAATCGCCCTGTAATCATGTATATCAGTACATTCGGTTTTTTTCGGAACAAGAACCACAATACCTTCTCGCTGAGACCTACTTAAACAACCCCGATTTTTCATACTATTTAATAACCTAACAAGAAACTCACTTAACTCGCCCCAGAATTCTAAATAAAATTCACATGGCAACCCGTCTGACCCCGGCGATTTTCCTTTTTTCATGTCCTGCAAAGTTGTCCGTATTTCATCAGCACTAACAGGCCCCATAGCATATAGCTGTTCATCCTCTATTAATTTACTAGTCACCCACGACTGGACGACATCCATGGCAACAGTACGATCTCGACTACCACTAAATGTATCACGGTAAACTATGTCAGCATAAAGACTCATACGATCGGTATCCATTATCGTCGTACCCGACGGGAAGGACTCAACCCCGTCCCGCACCGTAAAACCCATTATATTGAACGCCCGACGACGCTGATTTTGTTCACGTAGAACATACGCAGATGGTCGGTCTCCCCAAAGGACTTCATCAATTCCCGCCGCAATTCGCGTCCCCTGAAATAACTGATTTTGTAAATCCGATATTTCCGCTTTTAGGGCGGCGATGGTGGTTACCGGATATTCTGCACGTGGCTCGTAACACGCACGTAATTGATGCCGTAAGTAATTTAACTTCCCATAACGTAATTGTATCGCCTCTTTACTCATTGCCCGAAAAAAGGATTTAATACAGGGTTTACCCCTTACATCCCACCACTCTAGAATATCTACGACACCCATCCCATTATTCCATAATTGAGACCACATCCGACGAAATAAATCATGAATTTCATCTCCGTTTAAAAGACTAACATTTAATTTCCAAAATCGAGGAACGACTTGTGGCAAACCAGCCCAGGCGAGACGTACCAATACCGCACGATGATCAGTAAAATGTTCATCACATGTCTGGACACTCTGTATGTCAATAGCACGCGCTACATAGATCCTATCGAGTCGAGCCGCGTAACCCTGTCGGACAAAAGTAAAATCCACCCCACCAACTACATCACCTCCCACGTCGCGCAACGCAACCCCTTGCAAAATATCACCCAAAAGTTGAGAATAAAACCCACTACCCCGCGGTTCCACGTCCCGACGTCGTGTAACGCAATTCCAGTCACCTCCCACGACGGTTACCGCGGGTAGCGACCGGAAGTGATACACAAGCGTCTCCTGAAAAAACTGATTTTTCGTACTCGCATCCCTCGCTGCAGGTCCATAAACGCTAATGAATCCGACTCTCATCGTACCCCACCACCCGTCAACGCGCACTAAGCGACAGTCAGACCCAACTTCCCAATGATGTAGCCGAAAAGGACTGTTCTCTCGTATTAACACTGCCACACCACCCTTTAACCACGGACTATTCACTCCATACACAACATAACCTCGTATTCTCAATTCACCCACATCCCCACTTGCCCCTCGCCCCTCGTGGGTCCTTACCTGTGAGTCCTGATCTGATCTGAACCCACATCCCGATAATTGTGCTCTTGGAGAAACACAACATCAGGCTTAAAATGACATAAACACTGCTCAAAATCATCTTTCCTGTGAGTCGCCCGTAAACCATTGACATTTATAGTTAAACACTGGAATGTTGCTGGCTTTCGTCACACACATTCACTCGTAATACATTGAGACATTGAGCGACATCACCGTCTGTGCCACAAACATCGCCAAGCGGGAGGCTCACCACCCTGGCACTGTCGTCAAAGCCATTAGCCGCAATCGCGGCCCACGACTTTTTCCCAGGTCGTTGTCCTGGTGTCAGTTCACCATCACTACTTGAATTCCCTGCCGCCCGCTTACGGGAGCTCCCGTCGACAACAGTGCGGGCGGTCGCGGTCATGTGTGCATGGACGTCCACGCTAGTAATTATCACAGTGGGTCCGTCTGGAGTAGCAATCGTTGACGGTGGGCTACCAATGCTATTATCGGACGCCACTGGGGTGGATGGTGGCGCTGGACACTCCTCCACCGCACCATACAATTCCGGAAATGATACAGGGAGGTCTAGCTCTACCTCACGAGGTGGAACAACATCAGTTGATGTTGCTGCGACACCGTCATCAGTAACGCTCGTCTCCATACAGGGCAATGTTACACACGGTGAATCAGGTGTAGTGACAGGTACATCGAGGGGAGGCTGTTGAGGCGTTGGTGTCGGACGAACGCCCTCGCCTACCATGGACTCGGTGGCTTGTGTAGGAGCGTCTGACGACACACGCTGCTCACCTTGTTGACGGGAACGCCGACGATCACATTGATACGCCATGTGTCCATACGCGTCACATAACCGACACGTCTTCCTTTGCCCCGGGTAATACACATATACCTGAGTACGGTAGACATCGAGGAGAACAAAAGACTGGATGTCAATTTTGATGGACATTTTTACTGAAAACGACCCGTCAGGTTTACCTTCAAATGGGCCATGGTTCCATACACCTGCATAAGTCCGGTGAATCATCCCAAATTTGGTGAAAACCTTACGGATTGCATGCTCATCAGCTTCGAAAGGGACGTTTCGAATCTTGACCCATGTGTAAGTGCGGGACACATCCCGAAGACACACTGCCACAGTTGAGTTCACCTGACAACGTAGATCTTGATAACGTTGAACAACATCCTCATACACTGTAGTAGTCGTAAACTTGAAGAAAACCCGGGAAGCACCATTTACTGAAACACCATAGATGTCATCGTTGGAGATCTTATATGTCTTGCAGGATTTGGAGTAGGAGGACGTCAACATTATGATTCAACAAAGATCCCTGCAAAATCTCCACACATACAGTGTTAACTCGTCGGAGGCTTCCCTCCATCTTGTGGGGTAATGTTGATTTTCGCCACCAGAGGGCGAGGCGCAGAGCACACAACCACTCAACTCGGTACCTGTACCTGTGAGCGAAGAGGACAATGTAAAGGCCCTAATTGCTCTGTGTGCTACATTTAGGACCACCCATCGCATTCCTATAGGAGTCCGGTTTTATGTTATGGACTATAACTGAGTAAGCGTCTGCGCAAATTGCTGTCCACTCGTTGCCCGAAAAAGCGAGCAAAAAGAGCATGACAATGCAAGCTTTTGTAACACGAAAGGCCTAGAGCTATCATTCAAATCCCCTCATGATTGTTTTGCATCTTGAATCGCTTGTTCGAGATTTTTGCATAATATGAATACCACTCGCCAGCTCTTATCCCAGTTCTCTAGATTTTTTCCTTCCTTTCCTGTTTACCTTTACAAATCTGCTCTTCCTAAAGCCCATAAAGCGCCATTAAAATTAGTGTATCTACAAAAGCGCCTCAGTGAACAGGTATTACCGAAATCACTTCCGCAAAACAGGTTGGTTAATTTGTCTTCGACCCCGTTTGATCAACTTCACAGATTAGTAATTACTAAGAATATTGATTTGCTAACACACGAAAGAAAAATGTTATTTACTGAAGTGAGAAAGGTCAAACAAAAGATCTTTGCCATGGTACCACTCGAATGGCAAGATTATTTATTAGATTACATATATAAGGGGTTGACAATAATGAAACTTTAAACTGAAGGTTTACATGCTAGAAAATTGAAAAATCTCATAGTACAAAGTGGTTGGCCCTAACATTCAAGCCCAGAGCTCGCTACTAACCTGTCGAGTGTTGAACTTACCCGTGACCCACAGACTGCCCTCGGATATGGGTTAAGTTTCGCACCTACTAGTGGGGACACTAATTATGGTGACCTTTCCAAATCTTTTTCCAATCTGGAAAAACAAGGGGATCTATAATAATAATAATAATAATAATAATAATAATAATAATAATAATAATAATAATAATAACATCGTTATTTCTACAAGTACATGCACAAGGTATTCAGGCCTAGCTGACATCAATGACATACTACTATATAGAAAGTCGCTTGTTATGCAGAGCATTTCGGGCAAATTAGGTCAGTTTTTTCCAGGATGCGACCCACACCAGTCGACTAACACCCAGGTACCCATTTTACTGATGGGTGAACATGGACAGTAGGTGTCTTATGGAATCACGTCCTTAATGGTTTCCAGCCGTACCGGAGATTCGAGCTCCGGACCTCAGTGTGTGAGCTGAGTGCTCTAGCGATCCAGCTACGGGACACGTTCAACATTTGCAAAAACATGGTATATGGGGCTTTGCTCAGACCTGTTGAGCCAAACTGTCCTCAAAGACTTGTTAAGTCATATCATGAATTAAAGAGAGATCCTAGTCTTCGCCTTAGAAAAGCAGACAAAGTAAATACGATAGTAATTATGAACAAGGTAGATTATAGAGGAAAACATGAACATTTTATTAGAAGACAGGGATACTTATGCGCCCCTTAAGAACCCTTTGAACCAGGCTAATTGTAAATTTAATAAACAACTGAGAACCTTACTGAGAGGTAAAGAGGAATTGATTAAACATTTATCAGTTAGGTCGGCTGCACTCCCTTATATGTACAGTTTGATTAAAACCCACAAACCCGGTTTTCCAGCGAGATCTATTAGACTGGTCTGCATTTGGAATGTTTTTAATTTTTATTTTTATTCATGGCTGCGATCTTACATATTCCTGGGTTGCTGATTGTAAATATCTAAACCATTTTGCTCTATCACGTAAGGATTTTGAATAAAATACAGATTAATGAAAATAAAAAATGTGAATTTTTAATAAATTGTTAATTTATTAAAATTAGGCAAGTAATCATGGAAAAGCAAATTCTGTTAGTTTTAAGAACATGAATTCCAAATAAACATGAATCAAATTGAATGAATTTTATTAAAAAACATGCGCCTATTGGCTAGCCTACATATTGAATGAAAGGAAGGAGGACCACTTTGATTTTCACTTGTGTTGTGCATCGAGACCATTACGTTTCAATGATCAGCAGTAATCCGCCATCATTCTGACATTCCATTTGCCCTGGTATCGAGTTTCCATGGTGCAAATATTCTGACGGAACCGCTCTCCTTGTTCCTCACTGTAGTCCCCACAATTGTTGGGAAAATAGTCAAGATGTGAATGCAAAAAGTGCATCTTCACACTCATTCTAGACCCAAGTTGTTGGAAACTTGAAATAAGGTCTTGGATAATTTTTTTTTTCATATTAGGGGGAGCGCCTGTTTCCCAGGAAGTTGTGGACAATCTGCTGGAATGAAAACCAGGCATTCACCTCGACACCTGTTAATGCTTCATCAAAATGCTTGTCCTTCACCAATTCCCGAATCTGAGAGCCAACAAAGATTCCTACCTTTAGCTTGCCTTCACTTATACGAGGAAACTTTGACTCCAGGTACTTAAAAACAGTTCCATTCTTGTTCAAGGCCTTCACAAAATTTGTCTTAAGCCCTAATTTGATGTGGAGTGGTGATAGCAGAATTTTCTTGGGGCCAACTAGTGGCACAGTTTACACGTTGTGATTTCAGGGTAAGAAGTTGGTTCTTGGTGGCCAGTCTTTTGTTCATAGTGCTGGCTGGCTGCCCTACTATCCCAAAGACACAGAAAACAGGGGTACTTGGTGTATCCGCCTTGATGACCTAGTAGGAGAGCAATAACTTTTAAATCACCACAAATGAGAAATTGTGATTCTGATACTTGGGTGCAGATATTAGTGTCTTCACATTTACGTAAGTTTCTGGCATT
Source organism: Cherax quadricarinatus (assembly GCF_038502225.1). Taxonomy (NCBI): domain Eukaryota; kingdom Metazoa; phylum Arthropoda; class Malacostraca; order Decapoda; family Parastacidae; genus Cherax; species Cherax quadricarinatus. The sequence goes on from NC_091305.1 coordinate 38,091,860, forward strand.
TGGACACTATTGCCAATTGGCACAGATGCAGCTGTGTTGCCATTGTAGAGAAGTACAGCCTTTAAACTTCTTTTAGAAGAATAAATGAAGAGTCTCCATTCAGCTGCTTTGTATGACATCCCCATGTGTTCAATAAGGCCAGAAATATTTGAACAGAAAACTAAAGATTCCGCTTTGTCCAAGAACTGAGTGAATTCCTCTTCACGATGACGGTACCAAGTGAATGTTGTTCCAGGAGCTAGAAGCCTGGGTTCCTTCCGTAACTGTGCACTTTCTTTTGCAAGGTTAAGGTCTCTCACCCAGTCATTGAGCTCAACTTGGTTGAAGGGTTTGGGATCGTCATTTGTTGGTGGCTCATAGTCTACTTCAATCTCCTAAGAATCACTGGTACCAGACTCTGATGAAATTGGCCGTGTCTCAGGTGGCAAAGGTACAGGAATATTTTCAGAGTGTGGAACAGGTCTTATCGCTGAAGGGATATTTGGGTATATTATGCTATCTTTATTCTTCTTTCTGAATCCAGCTACTTTAGTCTTACAAAAGTAGCAGTCAGCATGGCGGCTCATCTGCTTCCTCCATATCATTGATACTCCAAAGGGAATACATTAAAGCTTTCCAACTGACCAAATTTGGAGCTTACTGATGTAACTCTTGCAAGTTTCGTGTGGTGCAAATAGTTTGTCCCAGTCTCCAAGTTTGTATCCAAAATAAGCAAAGTAGCAGCGCTTCAATAAAGAAGTAATGTTGCTCCGGGAATCTGAAGGGGTGAATTGTCCGCAGATATAGCAAAATATGCTTGGCCAATTTATGCAGCCTCAAACGTATTAATAATCTGAAAATATAGAAAAATATATTTGATTTAACATTTAAGTCAATATAAGGTAAGCATTTTAATTGGTAATGTACCACTTTCTCATTTACTTATGTTATATGAAAAGAGAAAAGTAATGTTTCCGTATAACTTGACAACCTGATGTGATAGAGATGAATAAAAAACACAGTGAATCACTATTTTCCATATATATACCGAGAAAGATACCATAGTCAATAAAAAAAAGGCATGTGTTATTAGCTCATGATCGGCGACATGAGCCTTGTCAAAATTGTTGGTAAAAATATTAACTCCAATGCTTTGCAACATTTCTGAAGCTCACATAAAAATAATGTTGATCTCACTGACAAACTGCAAAATGTTAACATGCCCAATGGTTTTACACTACTAAGTTTTGATGTCACGGCACTGTTCACTCGAGTTCCTGTTTCCGATTGGCTATCTTACCTTAAGAAGAATTAGATTAGTTATTCATGCCTTTTGAAAAGAATGGCATTATTGAGGTGATTAAGTTGTGTGCAGTTGATCTCAAGTTTGAGTTGAAGAGCAATACCACTAAGCTCAAAGACAGGGAACAGCTGTGGGAAATCCATTGTATCCCTTGTTGAGCAATCTGTATACTGAATTTCTCGAGGCTAGGATGTTGAAAGACATCCTGCCCTGTAAAGCTAAATGGTTCAGATATGTGGATGACATCTTGTGTTTGTGGCCGAATGATATGGCCCTGGATACATTTTTACCGAGTCTCAATGGTTTTTGATCCCGTCTACCTTCTTCGTTTACACGGACACATTCACTCAAGGCATGCAATAGCTAGTAAGGCCCTTGCGGGCCTCTACAAGCTGAAACATGCCTCTCAACGCACCAAACTACACCTCTACAAATCCCTAATACGTCCTCTGATAACTTACTCTCCTCTAGCCCTCTCTCTTGCAGCAAAAACAAACTTACTTAAACTGCAGCGTGTCCAGAACAAGGCGCTGCGCTGGGTGCTTGATGTCAGATGGGAGGACTTCGCCACAAGCGAGTCTCTCCATGCCCAGTTAGACGTCCCTGCGCTGAATCTGTACTGGAAGAGGCTCAGTGACAGACAGATAGACAAACTTGAGACACGACATGACTACTGGACCTCTCTCCTTGACGAAGACATTCGCAGACCCACAAACCAACACAACCTTTTCTACTCCTTGCATGATCCTGCTCCTAACCCTACTTACAAATAACCTTGGATCCGCTGACAGGTACCTTCTAAGACAGGTACCATTCTCTGACCCACGTTCGCCTTAGCTTTTCTGGGTTAAGACATGACTCAGTTCTGCACTCCTCTCTAGCTCTAAACGTCGCAAGTCCCTTACTCCCAGCTCACTCCACCGGATTCCCAACAGAAGAACCGGAATTTCTCTTTTCAATATCTGTCCCACGATCGCCTTTGCTGCTTAAGTCTATTTAAGGCTTTAAGTCTATCTTCATACGGGAGGTTCCTTACACAGTAAATCATTTTAGTCATTCTTCTCTGTATGTTCTCTAATGAGTCTATGTCCATCCTGTAGTAAGGGGACCAAAACTGAGCAGCATAATCCAAATGAGGCCTCACTAGTGATGTATAGAGCTGTAAAATAACTTTGGGACTTCTGTTACTTATACTTCTTGAGATAAATCCAAGTAATCTGTTGGCCTTGTTGCGCACACTGAGGCACTGCTGTCTTGGCTTTAGATTTCTGCTTACCATGACTCCCAAGTCTTTTTCACATTCTGTATGACCAAGCTCTACTTCACCTAGATTATAGCTTCGAGGGTTATTTTCATTACCAAGGGCAAGTACCTTACACTTATCCACATTAAACTTCATCTGCCATTTCTCAGACCAAGACATTAATTTGTTCAAATCGTCCTGGAGTTCATTGATATCCTCCTCAGAGTGAATTATACGGCCTATCTTTGTATCATCAGCAAACTTACTCATGTCACTAGTAATCCCTTCATCAAGGTCATTAATGTAAATTATGAACAAGAGAGGGCCTAAAACTGATCCTTGTGGAACGCCACTAGTGACTAATCCCCAATCAGATTTCACTCCATTAATGGTAACTCTCTGCTTTCTATTGGTAAGCCATGCCTCAATCCATGCTAGAACTTTACCTCCTATACCATGAGCTGCCACTTTTCTTAAGAGTCTCTTGTGAGGTACTCTGTCGAAGGCTTTACTAAAATCCAAATAAACAATATCATATTCCTTATCACTGTCAACTGCCTCAAATGTTCTATTGAAGAACGTCAGTAAGTTTGTCAGGCAGGAACGACCTCTCGTGAATCCATGCTGAGATTCATTTATCAAGTTATGCTCTTCAAGGTGACTTCTGATAATGTCAGCTATAATTGATTCTAATAACTTGCCCACTATAGATGTCAGGCTTATTGGACGGTAATTTGAAGGAGTGGACTTATCCCCTGATTTGAATATAGGAACCACATTAGCCATCTTCCACATATCTGGCACAACACTGGTAAGAATGGACGTATTGAATACACTCGTTAATGGCTGACTAAGCTCCATCTTGCATTCCTTAAGTACCCTTGAAAACAACTCATCGGGTCCCGGGGACTTATTTTGTTTCAGTTTGTCTATCTGTTTAATAACCATGTCCCTCGTGACAGTAATATTAGTTAACTTGAATTCATCAGGAACTAAATAATTGTTAATTACTGGAATCTCATTTACATCTTCCTGTGTAAAAACTGACAAAAAATAGTCATTAAATAAGGAACACATTTCCAGTTGTAATAAAGTTGGTAGAATTACCGACAATATGTAAAGTAAAAGGACACAAGTGCAACTAATGTGACATTTATTGTGGCAACGTTTCGCTCTCCAGGAGCTTTATCAAGCCATTACAAACAATACAGGGACACAGAGGGTATATAAAGGCTCAGAGTGAGGTGAATACTAGTGAGGTGCCATTTCGATGTTCACTAGTGGTAGTAGTAGTAGTAATAGTAGTGGTAGTGACAAAAGTAATACAATATGGTAGAGCAATTAATTCGTACATGAGTAAAAGGATATAAAAGCTATTACTTGGGTAACATAAAAATAGGTTGGACAAATATAAACTGGAATGAGGCAGCTTGTTTCAGTGTTCACTCTCTGTGCTTTGTGTAGTATAACAGGAGAGACTATGTGATGGCAGGGTTTACTGTTTTCAGGAGGATTCTTGCTAAAGTTGTCTAACTGTTGCATATGTGTCGTGTACTTAGCTCTGTGAAGACCTGTTTGTGTGCTCTTGTGAATCTGTACAAGGATGCCTTCTCTTGAGCAACTTTACCAGCAGCTGAGAGAGGAGCTCAGAGTTGCTAAGATGGAGATACGGCGATTAACGGAGGAGAACAAGAGGATTCGTAGTAATCCTTCTGTTGTGAGTCCCCAGGTTAAGAGGGGAGCTTGGTCAGTGGCCGGGCAACATGGAACCAAGCTGAAGATCAAGAAAACGGTTGGTGAGGCGGAAACAACGAGAAACCAGAAGACTACAGTGGAAACTTCCAACTCATTCTCGGTGCTACCTGACGAATGTGAGTGTTCTGCTGGGAATGCCACAACGAGCACCAAAGAAGCATTGGCAGACGTGAGTAAGACATCCCTAGAAACCCCAACGAAGGCCATCGAGAACGTCTTGACGAATTCTACAAGTGGTGTAATGCTACCTGGCGAATGTGAGTCGACTACTCGGAGCATCACGACGGACGACGCCAAGGAAGGTAAAAACATTGTTGTTGTTGGGGATAGCCAGATTAGGTACATGGATAGGGCATTCTGTTTGAAGGATAGGAGTAGGAGGCAGAGAGTGTGTTTTCCTGGGGCTGGGATGAAGGATATTGTTAGCCGTCTGGATGACATCATGAGAGGTAATGGGAGCAATCCTATTATCTGTCTCAGTGCTGGAGGCAACGATGTTGGCAGACGTAGGAGTGAGGACCTGATTAGCAGGTATAGGTCAGCAATAGAGATAATTAGGAGGAAGGGTGGGAAACCTGTCATATGTGGCATTTTGCCAAGGAGAGGAGTTGGAAATGAATGGTTGTCCAGAGCAATTGGTGTCAATTGCTGGCTGGACAAGTACTGTAAGGAAAATGCGGTAACATTCATTGACAACTGGGACCTCTTCTATGGCAGAAATGACATGTATGCCAGGGATGGGGTTCACTTATCTAGGTGTGGGGTGGGAGCACTGGCCAACGCAGTGGAGGGAGCTGTTAGGTCTTTAAACTAGGAATAGTTAGTGGTATGGGTTTTGGCGGGAAAACTGTGAAGTCGCAGGGTAGTAACATGAGTACTAGGAGAACTAGTAATAGGCAAAATGAGGTGGATATTGGAAAGCCAGTGGCACTAATTGACAAGGACAGTAATAAGTTTAGTGGAATAACAGAAAGGAGCAGGAATGATAAAGAGAAAGGAGGGTCCTTAAGTATATATTACACAAATAGTCGCAGTGCTAGGAATAGGATGGACGAGCTGAGACTAGTTGCTAGTGCAGGTAACATAGATGTATTTGCCATTACTGAGACGTGGTTTAATTCAAAAAGTCGGGACATGCCTGCAGAATGTCACATTCAGGGTTTTAAATTGTTCCAAGTAGATAGAAGTATCGGGAAGGGGGGTGGGGTGGCATTGTATGTCCGAGATCGCTTGAACTGTTGCATAAAAACGGGTATTAAGTCTGAAGTAACACATACAGAGTCTGTTTGGATAGAATTTTCAGAGGGGCATGAAAAATTAATTTTAGGTGTGATATATCGTCCCCCAAATTTAGATAGGGACCAAGGGAGACTACTATGGGAGGAAATTGTTAGGGCCACAAGGCACGATAATGTAGTAATTCTAGGAGACTTTAACTTTAGTCATATTGATTGGAATTTCTTGACTGGGAATTTAGAATCATACGATTTCTTAGAAGTAGTTCAGGATTGTTTTTTGAAGCAGTTTGTGACAGAACCTACAAGGGGAAATAACCTGCTTGACTTAGTTCTGGCAAACAATGAATCCCTTGTTAATAATTTAGAAGTTTCAGAGGAACTGGGTGCTAGCGACCACAAATCAATTACATTTAGAATTGAATGGAAGTATGATAGTAGGGATAACTCAGTAACAGTCCCAGATTTTCGCTTAGCAGATTACGATGGGCTTAGAGAACACTTATCATCTGTTGACTGGGGTAACGAAGAGAGCTATCAATATGACAGTTTTCTGAACACAATACATGCTGCTCAAAGAACGTTTATCCCTTATAAGGAAATTAGATCAAATAGAAATGACCCAAAATGGATGAATAATAGGCTGAAATATCTACTAGGGCATAAGAAAGGAATTTATAGGCGTATTAAAAGAGGCGAGGGTCATCTTATGAATCAGTATATTGACACTAAGAGGGACATTAAAAAGGGGATAAGAAAAGCTAAAAGGGACTATGAAATTAAAGTTGCTAGGGATTCTAAAACTAACCCAAAAAGTTTTTTCCAGGTATATAGAACAAAATTCAGAGATAAGATAGGTCCCCTTAAAAATAACTATGGGCATCTTACTGACAAAGAGAATGAAAAGTGCTCGATTTTAAATAATTATTTTCTC
>NC_091305.1:38098408-38148408 GCF_038502225.1 Cherax quadricarinatus
TTGTTAGTACTCAGTACAGCTTATATATATCTTGTTAGTACTCAGTACAACTTATATATATCTTGTTAGTACTCAGTACAACTTATATATATCTTGTTAGTACTCAGTACAACTTATATATATCTTGTTAGTACTCAGTACAACTTATATATATCTTGTTAGTACTCAGTACAACTTATATATATCTTGTTAGTACTCAGTACAACTTATATATATCTTGTTAGTACTCAGTACAACTTATATATATCTTGTTAGTACTCAGTACAGCTTATATATATCTTGTTAGTACTCAGTACAGCTTATATATATCTTGTTAGTACTCAGTACAGCTTATATATATCTTGTTAGTACTCAGTACAGCTTATATATATCTTGTTAGTACTCAGTACAGCTTATATATATCTTGTTAGTACTCAGTACAGCTTATATATATCTTGTTAGTACTCAGTACAACTTATATATATCTTGTTAGTACTCAGTACAACTTATATATATCTTGTTAGTACTCAGTACAACTTATATATATCTTGTTAGTCAGTACAGCTTATATATATGTTGTTAGTACTCAGTACTCAGTACAGTTTATATATATCTTGTTAGTACTCAGTACAGCTTATATATATCTTGTTAGTACTCAGTGTAGTTAGTACTCAGTACAGCTTATATATATCTTGTTAGTACTCAGTACAACTTATATATATCTTGTTAGTACTCAGTACAGCTTATATATATCTTGTTAGTACTCAGTACAACTTATATATATCTTGTTAGTACTCAGTACAACTTATATATATCTTGTTAGTACTCAGTACAACTTATATATATCTTGTTAGTACTCAGTACAGCTTATATATATGTTGTTAGTACTCAGTACAGCTTATATATATCTTGTTAGTACTCAGTACAGCTTATATATATATCTTGTTAGTACTCAGTACAACTTATATATATGTTGTTAGTACTCAGTACAGCTTATATATATCTTGTTAGTACTCAGTACAACTTATATATATGTTGTTAGTACTCAGTACAGCTTATATATATCTTGTTAGTACTCAGTACAGCTTATATATATCTTGTTAGTACTCAGTACAGCTTATATATATCTTGTTAGTACTCAGTACAGCTTATATATATCTTGTTAGTACTCAGTACAACTTATATATATCTTGTTAGTACTCAGTACAGCTTATATATATCTTGTTAGTACTCAGTACAGCTTATATATATCTTGTTAGTACTCAGTACAGCTTATATATATCTTGTTAGTACTCAGTACAGCTTATATATATCTTGTTAGTACTCAGTACAGCTTATATATATCTTGTTAGTACTCAGTACAACTTATATATATCTTGTTAGTACTCCGTACAGCTTATATATATCTTGTTAGTACTCAGTACAACTTATATATATCTTGTTAGTACTCAGTACAGCTTATATATATCTTGTTAGTACTCAGTACAGCTTATATATATCTTGTTAGTACTCAGTACAGTACAACTTATATATATCTTGTTAGTACTCAGTACAGCTTATATATATCTTGTTAGTACTCAGTACAACTTATATATATCTTGTTAGTACTCTTGTTAGTACAGCTTATATATATCTTGTTAGTACTCAGTACACTCAGTACAACTTATATATATCTTGTTAGTACTCAGTACATCTTATATATATCTTGTTAGTACTCAGTACAGCTTATATATATGTTGTTAGTACTCAGTACAGCTTATATATATCTTGTTAGTACTCAGTACAGCTTATATATATCTTGTTAGTACTCAGTACAGCTTATATATATCTTGTTAGTACTCAGTACAGCTTATATATATCTTGTTAGTACTCAGTACAGCTTATATATATCTTGTTAGTACTCAGTACAGCTTATATATATCTTGTTAGTACTCAGTACAGCTTATATATATCTTGTTAGTACTCAGTACAGCTTATATATATCTTGTTAGTACTCAGTACAGCTTATATATATCTTGTTAGTACTCAGTACAGCTTATATATATCTTGTTAGTACTCAGTACAGCTTATATATATCTTGTTAGTACTCAGTACAGCTTATATATATCTTGTTAGTACTCAGTACAGCTTATATATATCTTGTTAGTACTCAGTACAGCTTATATATATCTTGTTAGTACTCAGTACAGCTTATATATATCTTGTTAGTACTCAGTACAGTACAGCTTATATATATCTTGTTAGTACTCAGTACAGCTTATATATATCTTGTTAGTACTCAGTACAGCTTATATATATCTTGTTAGTACTCAGTACAGCTTATATATATCTTGTTAGTACTCAGTACAGCTTATATATATCTTGTTAGTACTCAGTACAATTTATATATATCTTGTTAGTACTCAGTACAACTTATATATATCTTGTTAGTACTCAGTGCAGCTTATATATATCTTGTTAGTACTCAGTACAACTTATATATATCTTGTTAGTACTCAGTACAACTTATATATATCTTGTTAGTACTCAGTACAACTTATATATATCTTGTTAGTACTCAGTACAACTTATATATATCTTGTTAGTACTCAGTACAGCTTATATATATCTTGTTAGTACTCAGTACAACTTATATATATCTTGTTAGTACTCAGTACAGCTTATATATATCTTGTTAGTACTCAGTACAACTTATCTTGAGTCATTAAACTCTTCGTTTTACAATTTTATTTAAGGCATTTTGTGTCAAACAAGATTTTGGCAGTGTCGACCTTCTGGCAGTGTCGACCTTTTGGCAGTGTCGACCTTCTGGCAGTGTCGACCTTTTGGCAATGTCGACCTTCTTTCAGTGTCGACCTTCTTTCAGCGTCGACCTTCTGGCAGTGTTGACTTTCTGGCAGTGTCGACATTTGGCAGTGTCGACATTCTGGCAGTGTGAAGCAGGTCATTGAGGCTGCTATGTTCCTCCTCTCATTTTGCGTCAGTATTAACACAGCAAGTAACATCCACTCTCAGTTACGTCAGTATTAACACAACAAGTAACATCCACTCTCAGTTACGTCAGTATTAACACAGCAAGTAACACCCAGTCTCAGTTACGTCAGTATTAACACAGCAAGTAACATCTACTCTCAGTTACGTCAGTATTAACACAGCAAGTAACATCCACTCTCAGTTACGTCAGTATTAACACAGCAAGTAACATCCACTCTCAGTTACGTCAGTATTAACACAGCAAGTAACATTCACTCTCATTTTACATCAGTTTTAACACAGCAAGTAACATCTACCCTCGGTTACGTCAGTATTAACACAGCAAGTAACATCCACTCTCAGTTACGTCAGTATTAACACAACAAGTAACATTTACTCTCATTTACGTCAGTATTAACACAGCAAGTTACATCCACTCTCAGTTACGTCAGTATTAACACAGCAAGTAACATCTACCCTCGGTTACGTCAGCATTAACACAGCAAGTAACAACATCCACTCTCAGTTACGTCAGTATTAACACAGCAAGTAACATCTACCCTCGGTTACGTCAGCATTAACACAGTAAGTAACAACATCCACTCTCAGTTACGTCAGTATTAACACAACAAGTAACACCCAGTCTCAGTTACGTCAGTATTAACACAGCAAGTAACACCCAGTCTCAGTTACGTCAGTATTAACACAGCAAGTAACATCCACTCTCAGTTACGTCAGTATTAACACAGCAAGTAACACCCACTCTCAGTTACGTCAGTATTAGCACAGCAAGTAACACCCACTCTCAGTTACGTCAGTATTAACACAGCAAGTAACACCCAGTCTCAGTTACGTCAGTATTAACACAGCAAGTAACACCCAGTCTCAGTTACGTCAGTATTAGCACAGCAAGTAACATCCACTCTCAGTTACGTCAGTATTAACACAGCAAGTAACACCCACTCTCAGTTACGTCAGTATTAACACAGCAAGTAACACCCAGTCTCATTTACGTCAGTATTAACACAGCAAGTAACATCCACTCTCAGTTACGTCAGTATTAACACAGCAAGTAACACCCAGTCTCAGTTACGTCAGTATTAGCACAGCAAGTAACACCCACTCTCAGTTACGTCAGTATTAACACAGCAAGTAACACCCAGTCTCAGTTACGTCAGTATTAACACAGCAAGTAACATCCACTCTCAGTTACGTCAGTATTAACACAGCAAGTAACATCCACTCTCAGTTACGTCAGTATAAGCACAGCAAGTAACATCCACTCTCAGTTACGTCAGTATTAACACATCAAGTAACACCCAGTCTTAGTTACGTCAGTATTAGCACAGCAAGTAACACCCAGTCTCAGTTGCGTCAGTATTAACACAGCAAGTAACACCCAGTCTCAGTTGCGTCAGTATTAACACAGCAAGTAACATCCACTCTCAGTTACGTCAGTATTAACACAGCAAGTAACACCCAGTCTCAGTTGCGTCAGTATTAACACAGCAAGTAACATCCACTCTCAGTTACGTCAGTATTAACACAGCAAGTAACACCCAGTCTCAGTTACGTCAGTATTAGCACAGCAAGTAACACCCAGTCTCAGTTACGTCAGTATTAGCACAGCAAGTAACACCCACTCTCAGTTACGTCAGTATTAACACAGCAAGTAACATCCATTCTCAGGTACGTCAGTATTAACACAGCAAGTAACATCCATTCTCAGGTACGTCAGTATTAACACAGCATGTAACATCCACTCTCAGTTACGTCAGTATTAACACAGCAAGTAACATCTACTCTCAGTTACGTCAGTATTAACACAGCAAGTAACATCCACTCTCAGTTACGTCAGTATTAACACAGCAAGTAACACCCAGTCTCAGTTACGTCAGTATTAACACAGCAAGTAACATCTACTCTCAGTTACGTCAGTATTAACACAGCAAGTAACATCCACTCTCAGTTACGTCAGTATTAACACAGCAAGTAACACCCAGTCTCAGTTACGTCAGTATTAACACAGCAAGTAACATCTACTCTCAGTTACGTCAGTATTAACACAGCAAGTAACATCCACTCTCAGTTACGTCAGTATTAACACAACAAGTAACATTTACTCTCATTTACGTCAGTATTAACACAGCAAGTAACATCCACTCTCAGTTACGTCAGTATTAACACAGCAAGTAACATCTACTCTCAGTTACGTCAGTATTAACACAGCAAGTAACATCTACTCTCGGTTTTACGTCTTCTACCATGAAGAAATATCCTGGGAAATTATTATTAACATTCAAGACATTGGTGAATAATAAATAAACAATATTACAGAAGATTGAAAACTGTATTGTGATTATCATGTGATGGTCAAGATGATGTTAATAAAAGAGTAATGCTTATGATCACATTATTATTATTATTATTATTATTATTATTATTACTATTATTATTATTATTATTATTATTATTATTATTATTATTATTATTATTATTATTATTAACAATAGCAGCAATAAAATGTAAATAGTTTAGTGTTTTATGTTGTGGTTTTAATAGTGGTGGAGATGGTTTTGAGAGTTGTCTCGCAGGTGGCAGGTTCAGGTGAAGTGTTGGGAAGGTAGAGATGTGGAGGAGAGTGTTGCCTCGCTACTCCTGCTGTTACACCTCCAGTTCTTCCCTCTGCTGCTGCTGCTGGTGTTTCTGCTGTCAGGCGGGAGGGAAGCCGCTTGCCACCTTCGCTGTACAACATTGTCATGGCCCACTGTTCCTGCCTCGTCTTTCCTGACGGGGAGAAAACACCAGTCTGTGTTACATGTGAACAGTGACAGGTGGAAGAAGAAACAGGCACAAACACACACACATACACACACACATACACACACACACACACACACATACACACACCGGTGAAGAGGCGGGGCCAGGAGCTAAGACTCGACCCCTGCAACCACAAATAGGTGAGTACACACACACACACACACACACACACACACACACACATAAAGTAGTCATTGGAGTGATGTATAACCCACCACAGAACTGCAGGAGGCCAAGAGAGGAGTACGAAGAAAACAACAGGGTGATGGTGGACACACTGGCTGAGGTGGCAAGAAGAGCTCACTCGAGCAGAGCAAAGTTACTGGTAATGGGCGATTTCAACCACAGGGAGATCGACTGGGAAAACCTGGAGCCACATGGGGGTCCCGAAACATGGAGAGCCAAGATGATGGATGTGGTACTTGAAAACCTCATGCATCAACATGTCAGGGACACAACCAGAGAGAGAGGGGAGGATGAGCTAGCAAGACTGGATCTTGTGTTCACCCTGAGCAGTTCAGACATTGAGGACATCACTTATGAGAGGCCCCTTGGAGCTAGCGATCATGTGGTTCTGAGTTTTGACTATATAGTAGAGTTACAAGTGGAGAAGGTAACAGGAACTGAAGGGGACAGGCCAAACTATAAAAGGGGGGACTACACAGGTATGAGAAACTTCCTGCAGGAGGTTCAGTGGGACAGAGAAATGGTAGGAAAATCAGTAAACGAGATGATGGAATATGTGGCAACAAAGTGCAAGGAGGCAGAGGAAAGTTTTGTTCCCAAGGGAAACGGAAATAATAGGAAGACCAAAACGAGTCCTTGGTTTACCCGAAGGTGTAGGGAGGCAAAAACTAAGTGCAACAGAGAATGGAAAAGGTACAGGAGGCATAGGACCCAGGAAAACAAGGAGATTAGTAGAAGAGCCAGAAACGAGTATGCACAGATAAGGAGGGAGGCCCAGCGACAGTATGAAAACGACATAGCATCGAAAGTCAAATCTGACCCGAAACTGCTGTATAGCCACATTAGGAGGAAGACAACAGTCAAGGACCAGGTGATAAGGCTGAGGAAAGAAGGTGGAGAACTCACAAGAAACGATCAAGAGGTATGTGAGGAGCTCAACACGAGATTTAAGGAAGTATTTACAGTAGAGACAGGAAGGACTCTGGGGGGACAGACCAGATGGGGACACCAGCAAGGAATACACCAACAAGTGTTGGACGACATACATACAGATGAGGAGGAGGTGAAGAAACTGCTAAGGGACATCGATACCTCAAAGGCAATGGGACCAGACAACATCTCCCCGTGGGTCCTTAGAGAGGGAGCAGATATGTTGTGCGTGCCACTTACCACAATCTTCAATACATCCCTGGAAACTGGGCAACTACCTGAGGTATGGAAGACGGCAAATGTAGTTCCCATTTTTAAAAAAGGAGATAGAAAAGAGGCACTAAACTATAGACCTGTGTCATTGACGTGTATAGTATGCAAAATTATGGAGAAGATTATCAGGAGGAGAGTGGTGGAGCACCTGGAACGGAACAGGAGTATAAATGCCAACCAGCACGGATTCACGGAAGGCAAATCCTGTGTCACAAACCTTCTGGAGTTTTATGATAAAATAACAGAAGTAAGACAAGAGAGAGAGGGGTGGGTTGATTGCATCTTCTTGGACTGCAAGAAGGCCTTTGACACAGTTCCTCACAAGAGATTAGTGCAGAAGCTAGAGCATCAGGCGCATATAACAGGAAGGGCACTGCAATGGATCAGAGAATACCTGACAGGGAGGCAACAACGAGTCATGGTACGTAATGATGTATCACAGTGGGCACCTGTGACGAGCGGGGTCCCACAGGGGTCGGTCCTAGGACCAGTGCTATTTTTGGTATATGTGAACGACATGACGGAAGGGTTAGACTCAGAAGTGTCCCTGTTTGCAGATGATGTGAAGTTAATGAGGAGAATTAAATCTGATGAGGACCAGGCAGGACTTCAAAGAGACCTGGACAGACTGGACACCTGGTCCAGCAAATGGCTTCTCGAATTTAATCCTGCCAAATGCGAAGTCATGAAGATGGGGGAGGGGCACAGAAGACCACAGACAGAGTATAGGCTAGGTGGCCAAAGACTGCAAACCTCACTCAAGGAGAAAGATCTTGGGGTGAGTATAACACCGAGCATGTCTCCGGAAGCACACATCAATCAGATAACTGCTGCAGCATATGGGCGCCTGGCAAACCTGAGAACAGCATTCCGATACCTTAGTAAGGAATCATTCAAGACACTGTACACCGTGTATGTCAGGCCCATACTGGAGTATGCAGCACCTGTTTGGAACCCGCACTTGATAAAGCACGTCAAGAAACTAGAGAAAGTACAAAGGTTTGCGACAAGGTTAGTTCCAGAGCTAAGGGGAATGTCCTATGAGGAAAGATTAAGGGAAATCGGCCTGACCACAGTGGAGGACAGGAGGGTCAGGGGAGACATGATAACGACATATAAAATACTGCGTGGAATAGACAAGGTGGACAAAGACAGGATGTTCCAGGGAGGGGACACAGACAGCAAATGTAGTCCCAATCTTTAAAAAAGGAGACAGACATGAAGCACTAAACTACAGACCAGTGTCACTGACATGTATAGTATGCAAAATCATGGAGAAGATTATCAGGAGAAGAGTGGTGGAACGCCTAGAAAGGAATGATCTCATCAACAGCAGCCAACATGGTTTCTGGGACAGGAAATCCTGTGTCACAAACCTGCTGGAGTTCTATGATATGGTGACAGTAGTAAGACAAGAGAGAGAGGGGTGGGTGGATTGCATATTCTTGGAGTGCAAGAAAGCGTTTGACACAGTTCCACACAAGAGACTAGTGCAAAAACTGGAGGACCAAGCAGGGATAACAAGGAAGGTACTACAGTGGATCAGGGAATACTTGTCAGGAAGACAGCAGCGAGTCATGGTACGTGGCGAGGTGTCAGAGTGGGCACCTGTGACCAGCGGGGTCCCACAGGGGTCAGTCCTAGGACCAGTGCTGTTTCTGGTGTTTGTGAACGACATGACGGAAGGAATAGACTCTGAGGTGTCCCTGTTTGCAGATGACGTAAAGTTGATGAGAAGAGTGAGTACAACTAGGTGAGTACAACTAGGTGAGTACAACTAGGTGAGTACAACTAGGTGAGTACAACTAGGTGAGTACAACTAGGTGAGTACAACTAGGTGAGTACAACTAGGTGAGTACAACTAGGTGAGAACAACTAGGTGAGCACAACTAGGTGAGTACAACTAGGTGAGTACAACTAGGTGAGTACAACTAGGTGAGAACAACTAGGTGAGCACAACTAGGTGAGTACAACTAGGTGAGTACAACTAGGTGAGTACAACTAGGTGAGTACAACTAGGTGAGTACAACTAGGTGAGTACAACTAGGTGAGTACAACTAGGTGAGTACAACTAGGTGAGTACAACTAGGTGAGTACAACTAGGTGAGTACAACTAGGTGAGTACAACTAGGTGAGTACAACTAGGTGAGTACAACTAGGTGAGTACAACTAGGTGAGTACAACTAGGTGAGTACAACTAGGTGAGTACAACTAGGTGAGTACAACTAGGTGAGTACAACTAGGTGAGTACAACTAGGTGAGTACAACTAGGTGAGTACAACTAGGTGAGTACAACTAGGTGAGTACAACTAGGTGAGAACAACTAGGTGAGCACAACTAGGTGAGTACAACTAGGTGAGTACAACTAGGTGAGTACAACTAGGTGAGAACAACTAGGTGAGCACAACTAGGTGAGTACAACTAGGTGAGTACAACTAGGTGAGAACAACTAGGTGAGTACAACTAGGTGAGAACAACTAGGTGAGCACAACTAGGTGAGTACAACTAGGTGAGTACAACTAGGTGAGTACAACTAGGTGAGAACAACTAGGTGAGCACAACTAGGTGAGTACAACTAGGTGAGTACAACTAGGTGAGTACAACTACGTGAGTACAACTAGGTGAGTACAACTAGGTGAGAACAACTAGGTGAGCACAACTAGGTGAGTACAACTAGGTGAGTACAACTAGGTGAGTACAACTAGGTGAGAACAACTAGGTGAGCACAACTAGGTGAGTACAACTAGGTGAGTACAACTAGGTGAGTACAACTACGTGAGTACAACTAGGTGAGTACAACTAGGTGAGAACAACTAGGTGAGCACAACTAGGTGAGAACAACTAGGTGAGCACAACTAGGTGAGTACAACTAGGTGAGTACAACTAGGTGAGAACAACTAGGTGAGTACAACTAGGTGAGAACAACTAGGTGAGCACAACTAGGTGAGTACAACTAGGTGAGTACAACTAGGTGAGTACAACTAGGTGAGAACAACTAGGTGAGTACAACTAGGTGAGTACAACTAGGTGAGTACAACTAGGTGAGTACAACTAGGTGAGTACAACTAGGTGAGTACAACTAGGTGAGTACAACTAGGTGAGTACAACTAGGTGAGTACAACTAGGTGAGTACAACTAGGTGAGTACAACTAGGTGAGTACAACTAGGTGAGTACAACTAGGTGAGTACAACTAGGTGAGTACAACTAGGTGAGTACAACTAGGTGAGTACAACTAGGTGAGTACAACTAGGTGAGTACAACTAGGTGAGTACAACTAGGTGAGTACAACTAGGTGAGTACAACTAGGTGAGTACAACTAGGTGAGTACAACTAGGTGAGTACAACTAGGTGAGTACAACTAGGTGAGTACAACTAGGTGAGTACAACTAGGTGAGTACAACTAGGTGAGTACAACTAGGTGAGTACAACTAGGTGAGTACAACTAGGTGAGTACAACTAGGTGAGTACAACTAGGTGAGTACAACTAGGTGAGCACAACTAGGTGAGCACAACTAGGTGAGTACAACTAGGTGAGTACAACTAGGTGAGTACAACTAGGTGAGTACAACTAGGTGAGTACAACTAGGTGAGTACAACTACGTGAGTACAACTAGGTGAGTACAACTAGGTGAGTACAACTAGGTGAGTACAACTAGGTGAGTACAACTAGGTGAGTACAACTAGGTGAGTACAACTAGGTGAGTACAACTAAGTGAATACAACTAGGAGTACAACTAGGTGAGTACAACTAGGTGAGTACAACTAGGTGAATACAACTATGTGAGTACAACTAGGTGAATATAACTAGGTGAATACAACTAGGTGAGTACAACTAGGTGAGTACAACTAGGTGAGTACAACTAGGTGAGTACAACTAGGTGAGTACAACTAGGTGAGTACAACTAGGTGAGTACAACTAGGTGAGTACAACTAGGTGAGTACAACTAGGTGAGCACAACTAGGTGAGTACAACTAGGTGAGTACAACTAGGTGAGTACAACTAGGTGAGTACAACTAGGTGAGTACAACTAGGTGAGCACAACTAGGTGAGTACAACTAGGTGAGTACAACTAGGTGAGTACAACTAGGTGAGTACAACTAGGTGAGTACAACTAGGTGAGTACAACTAGGTGAGTACAACTAGGTGAGTACAACTAGGTGAGTACAACTAGGTGAGTACAACTAGGTGAGTGCAACTAGGTGAGTACAACTAGGTGAGTACAACTAGGTGAATACAACTAGGTGAGTACAACTAGGTGAGTACAACTAGGTGAGTACAACTAGGTGAGTACAACTAGGTGAGTACAACTAGGTGAGTACAACTAGGTGAGCACAACTAGGTGAGTACAACTAGGTGAGTACAACTAGGTGAGTACAACTAGGTGAGTACAACTAGGTGAACTAGGTGAGTACAACTAGGAGAGTACAACTAGGTGAGTACAACTAGGTGAGTACAACAACTAGGTGAGTACAACTAGGTGAGTACAACAACTAGGTGAGTACAACTAGGTGAGTACAACTAGGTGAGTACAACTAGGTGAGTACAACAACTAGGTGAGTACAACAACTAGGTGAGTACAACTAGGTGAGTACAACTAGGTGAGTACAACAACTAGGTGAGTACAACTAGGTGAGTACAACTAGGTGAGTACAACTAGGTGAGTACAACTAGGTGAGTACAACTAGGTGAGTACAACTAGGTGAGTACAACTAGGTGAGTACAACTAGGTGAGTACAACTAGGTGAGTACAACTAGGTGAGTACAACTAGGTGAGTACAACTAGGTGAGTACAACTAGGTGAGAACAACTAGGTGAGTACAACTAGGTGAGTACAACTAGGTGAGTACAACTAGGTGAGTACAACTAGGTGAGTACAACTAGGTGAGTACAACTAGGTGAGTACAACTAGGTGAGTACAACTAGGTGAGTACAACTAGGTGAGTACAACTAGGTGAGTACAACTAGGTGAGTACAACTAGGTGAGTACAACTAGGTGAGTACAACTAGGTGAGTACAACTAGGTGAGTACAACTAGGTGAGTACAACTAGGTGAGTACAACTAGGTGAGTACAACTAGGTGAGTACAACTAGGTGAGTACAACTAGGTGAGTACAACTAGGTGAGTACAACTAGGTGAGAACAACTAGGTGAGTACAACTAGGTGAGTACAACTAGGTGAGTACAACTAGGTGAGTACAACTAGGTGAGTACAACTAGGTGAGTACAACTAGGTGAGTACAACTAGGTGAGTACAACTAGGTGAGTACAACTAGGTGAGTACAACTAGGTGAGTACAACTAGGTGAGTACAACTAGGTGAGTACAACTAGGTGAGTACAACTAGGTGAGTACAACTAGGTGAGTACAACTAGGTGAGTACAACTAGGTGAGTACAACTAGGTGAGTACAACTAGGTGAGTACAACTAGGTGAGTACAACTAGGTGAGTACAACTAGGTGAGTACAACTAGGTGAGTACAACTAGGTGAGTACAACTAGGTGAGTACAACTAGGTGAGTACAACTAGGTGAGTACAACTAGGTGAGTACAACTAGGTGAGTACAACTAGGTGAGTACAACTAGGTGAGTACAACTAGGTGAGTACAACTAGGTGAGTACAACTAGGTGAGTACAACTAGGTGAGTACAACTAGGTGAGTACAACTAGGTGAGTACAACTAGGTGAGTACAACTAGGTGAGTACAACTAGGTGAGTACAACTAGGTGAGTACAACTAGGTGAGTACAACTAGGTGAGTACAACTAGGTGAGTACAACTAGGTGAGTACAACTAGGTGAGTACAACTAGGTGAGTACAACTAGGTGAGTACAACTAGGTGAGTACAACTAGGTGAGTACAACTAGGTGAGTACAACTAGGTGAGTACAACTAGGTGAGTACAACTAGGTGAGTACAACTAGGTGAGTACAACTAGGTGAGTACAACTAGGTGAGTACAACTAGGTGAGTACAACTAGGTGAGTACAACTAGGTGAGTACAACTAGGTGAGAACAACTAGGTGAGTACAACTAGGTGAGTACAACTAGGTGAGTACAACTAGGTGAGAACAACTAGGTGAGTACTAGGTGAGTACAACTAGGTGAGTACAACTAGGTGAGTACAACTAGGTGAGTACAACTAGGTGAGTACAACTAGGTGAGAACAACTAGGTGAGTACAACTAGGTGAGTACAACTAGGTGAGAACAACTAGGTGAGCACAACTAGGTGAGTACAACTAGGTGAGTACAACTAGGTGAGTACAACTAGGTGAGAACAACTAGGTGAGCACAACTAGGTGAGTACAACTAGGTGAGTACAACTAGGTGAGTACAACTAGGTGGGTACAACTAGGTGAGTACAACTAGGTGAGTACAACTAGGTGAGTACAACTAGGTGAGTACAACTAGGTGAGTACAACTAGGTGAGTACAACTAGGTGAGTACAACTAGGTGAGTACAACTAGGTGAGTACAACTAGGTGAGTACAACTAGGTGAGTACAACTAGGTGAGTACAACTAGGTGAGTACAACTAGGTGAGTACAACTAGGTGAGTACAACTAGGTGAGTACAACTAGGTGAGTACAACTAGGTGAGTACAACTAGGTGAGTACAACTAGGTGAGTACAACTAGGTGAGCACAACTAGGTGAGTACAACTAGGTGAGTACAACTAGGTGAGTACAACTAGGTGAGTACAACTAGGTGAGAACAACTAGGTGAGCACAACTAGGTGAGTACAACTAGGTGAGTACAACTAGGTGAGAACAACTAGGTGAGAACAACTAGGTGAGCACAACTAGGTGAGTACAACTAGGTGAGAACAACTAGGTGAGTACAACTAGGTGAGTACAACTAGGTGAGTACAACTAGGTGAGTACAACTAGGTGAGTACAACTAGGTGAGTACAACTAGGTGAGTACAACTAGGTGAGTACAACTAGGTGAGTACAACTAGGTGAGTACAACTAGGTGAGTACAACTAGGTGAGTACAACTAGGTGAGTACAACTAGGTGAGTACAACTAGGTGAGTACAACTAGGTGAGTACAACTAGGTGAGTACAACTAGGTGAGTACAACTAGGTGAGTACAACTAGGTGAGTACAACTAGGTGAGTACAACTAGGTGAGTACAACTAGGTGAGTACAACTAGGTGAGTACAACTAGGTGAGTACAACCAGGTGAGTACAACTAGGTGAGTACAACTAGGTGAGAACAATTTGGATGACCTGCCTCTGGTCACCTTGAGGATGACCTGCCTCTGGTCACCTTGAGGATGACCTGCCTCTGGTCACCTTGAGGATGACCTGCCTCTGGTCACCTTGAGGATGAGCTGCCTCTGGTCACCTTGAGGATGACCTGCCTCTGGTCACCTTGAGGATGATCTGCCTCTGGTCACCTTGAGGATGACCTGCCTCTGGTCACCTTGAGGATGACCTGCCTCTGGTCACCTTGAGGATGACCTGCCTCTGGTCACCTTGAGGATGACCTGCCTCTGGTCACCTTGAGGATGACCTGCCTCTGGTCACCTTGAGGATGACCTGCCTCAGGTCACCTTCAGGATGACCTGTGAGCACAGGTGGTCACAGCTGGTCACATAACACAGGTGGTCACAGCTGGTCACCTCACACAGGTGGTCACAGCTGGTCACCTTCAGGATGACCTAGGATCAGAGGTGGTCACAGCTGGTCGCCTCAAGCAGGTGTTCCCACCTGGTTACCTTCAGGATGACCTGGGACCAGAAATGGTCACAGCTGGTCACCTTCAGGATGATCTGTGACCAGAAATGGTCACAGCTTGTCACCTTACACAGGTGTTCACAGCTGGTCACCATCAGGATGACCTGTGACCAGAGGTGGCCACAGCTGGTCACCTTCAGGATGACCTGGGACCAGAGGCGGTAACAGCTGGTCACCTGACACAGTTGATAACAGTTGGTCACCTGACACAGGTGGCCACAGCTGGTCACCTGATACAGGTGGTCACAGCCGGTCACCTGACACAGGTGGTCACAACTGGTCACCTGACACAGGTGGTCACAGCTAGTCACCTGACACAGGCGGTCACAGCCGGTCACTTGATACAGGTGGTCACAGCTGGTCACCTGACACAGGTGGTCACAGCCGTTCACTTGACACAGGTGGTCACAACTGGTCACCTCACGAGGGTGGTCACAGCTGGTCAACTCACACGAGTTGTCACAGCTGGTCACCTCTCACGGATGGTCACAGCTGGTCACCTCAAAAAGATGGGAACAACTGGTCACCTCACACGGGTGGTCACAGCTGATCACTTCACACAGGTGGTCACAGCTGGTCACCTCACGAGGGTGGTCACAGCTGGTCAGCTCACACGAGTGGTCAAAGGTGGTCACCTCACACAGGTGGCCACAGCTGGTCACCTCACACGGGTGGTCGCAGCTGGTCACCTCACACGGGTGGTCACAGCTGGTCACCTCACACGGGTGGTCACAGCTGGTCACCTCACACGGGTGGTCACAGCTGGTTACCTCACACGGGTGGTCACAGCTGATCACCTCACACGGGTGGCCGCAGCTGGTCACAGCTGGTCACCTCACACAGGTGGTCACAGCTGGTCACCTCACACGGGTGGTCACAGCTGGTCACCTCACACGGGTGGACACAGCTGGTCACCTCGCACGGGTGGTAACAGCTGGTCACCTCACACGGGTGGTCACAGCTGGTCACCTCACACGGGTGGTCACAGCTGGTCACCTCACACGGGTGGTCACAGCTGGTCACCTCACACGGGTGGTCACAGCTGGTCACCTCACACGGGTGGTCACAGCTGGTCACCTCACACGGGTGGTCACAGCTGGTCACCTCACACGGGTGGTCACAGCTGGTTACCTCACACGGGTGGTCACAGCTGATCACCTCACACGGGTGGCCGCAGCTGGTCACCTCACACGGGTGGTCACAGCTGGTCACCTCACACAGGTGGTCACAGCTGGTCACCTCACACGGGTGGTCACAGCTGGTCACCTCACACGGGTGGTCACATCTGGTCACCTCACACGGGTGGTCACAGCTGGTCACCTCACATGGGTGGTCACAGCTGGTCACATCACACGGGTGGTCACAGCTGGTCACATCACAGTCTTCTGGTTGTTAAACTTTAATACAAGAAATAAATTTCAAAACTTTTAAAATACTGAGAACTTGACAGACAGACCACCCCAGGGACTGAGAACTTGACAGACTACCCCAGGGACTGAGAACTTGACAGACTAACCCAGGGACTGAGAACTTGACAGACTACCCCAGGGACTGAGAACTTGACAGACTACCACAGGGACTGAGAACTTGACAGACTACCCCAGGGACTGAGAACTTGACAGACTACCCCAGGGACTGAGAACTTGACAGACTACCCCAGGGACTGAGAACTTGACAGACTACCCCAGGGACTGAGAACTTGACAGACTACCCCAGGGACTGAGAACTTGACAGACTACCCCAGGGACTGAGAACTTGACAGACTACCCCAGGGACTGAGAACTTGACAGACTACCCCAGGGACTGAGAACTTGACAGACTACCCCAGGGACTGAGAACTTGACAGACTACCCCAGGGACTGAGAACTTGACAGACTACCCCAGGGACTGAGAACTTGACAGACTACCCCAGGGACTGATAACTTGACAGACTACCCCAGGGACTGAGAACTTGACAGACTACCCCAGGGACTGAGAACTTGACAGACTACCCCAGGGACTGAGAACTTGGCAGACTACCCCAGGGACTGAGAACTTGACGAACAGACCACCCCAGGGACTGAGAAATTGACAGACAGACAAACAGACTACCTCATGGGCTGAGAACTTGACAGACAGACAGACAGACTACCCCAGGGGCTGAGAACTTGTCAGACAGACTACCTCAGGGGCTGAGAACTTGACAGGCAGACAGACAGACTACCCCAGGGACTGAGAATTTGACAGACAGACAGACTACTCCATGGACTGAGAACTTGACAGACAGACTACCCCAGGGGCTGAGAACTTGATAGACAGACAGACTACCCCATGGAATGAGAACTTGACAGACAGACAGACTACCCCAGGGACTGAGAACTTGACAGACAGACAGACAGATTACCCCAGGGGCTGAGAACTTGTCAGACAGACTACCTCAGGGGCTGAGAACTTAACAGGCAGACAGACAGACTACCCCAGGGACTGAGAATTTGACAGACAGACAGACTACTCCATGCACTGAGAACTTGACAGACAGACTACCCCAGGGAGTGAAAACTTGACAGACAGATTACCCCAGGGGCTGAGAACTTGACAGACAGACAGACTACCCCAGGGGTTGAGAACTTGACAGACAGACTACTCCAGGCACTGAGAACTTGACAGACAGACAGACAGACTACCCCAGGAACTGAGGACTTGACAGAGAGACAATCTCAGGGGCCGAGAACTTGACAGACAGACAGACTACCCCAGGGACCCGAAAACTTGACAGACAGATTGCCCCAGGGGCTGAGAACTTGACAGACAGACAGACTACCCCAGGAACTGAGAACTTGACAGACAGGCTACTCCAGGCACTGAGAACTTGACAGACAGACAGACAGATTACCCCAGGGACTGAGGACTTGACAGACAGACAATCTCAGGGGCCGAGAACTTGACAGACAGACAGACTACCCCAGGGACTGAGACCTTAACAGACAGACAGACAGATTACCCCAGGGACTGAGAACTTGACAGACAGACAGACTTACTACCCCAGGGACTGAGAACTTGACAGACAGACAGACAGACAGACTACCCCAGAGACTGAGAACTTGACAGACAGACAGACAGACAGACAGATTACCCCAGGGACTGAGAACGTGAGAGACAGACAGACAGACAGACTACCCCAGGGACTGAGAACTTGACAGACAGACAGACAGACTACCCCAGGGACTGAGAACTTGACAGACAGACAGACTACCCCAGGGACTGAGAACTTAACAGACAGACTACCCCAGGGACTGAAAACTTGACATACAGACTACCCCAGGGACTGAGAACTTGACAGACAGACAGACAGACAGACTACCCCAGGGACTGAGAACTTGACAGACAGACAGACAGACTACCCCAGGGACTGAGAACTTGACAGACAGACAGACTACCCCAGGGACTGAGAACTTAACAGACAGACTACCCCAGGGACTGAAAACTTGACAGACAGACAGATAGACTACCCCAGGGACCTAAGAACTTGGCAGACGGACAGACTTCCCCAGAGACTGAGAACTTGACAGACAGACAGACTACCCCAGGCACTGAGAACTTGACAGACATACAGACTACACCAGGGACTGAGAACTTGACAGACAGGCAGACTTCCCCAGGGACTCAGAACTTGACAGACAGACAGACTAGCAAAGGTACTGGGAACTTGACAGATAGACTACCCCAGGCACTGAGAACTTGACAGACATACAGACTACCCCAGGGACTGAGAACTTGACAGACAGACAGACAGACTACCCCAGGCACTGAGAACTTGACAGATAGACAGACTACCCCAGGCACTGAGAATTTCACAGATAGACAAACTATCCCAGGGACTGAGAACTTGACAGACAATCTACCCCAGGCACCGAGAACTTGTCAGACAGACAGAGAGATTACCCTAGGCACTGAGAACTTGACAGATAGACAGGCTACTCCAGGCACTGAGAGCTTGACAGACAGACAGACAGATTACCCCAGGGACTGAGGACTTGACAGACAGACAATCTCAGGGGCCGAGAACTTGACAGACAGACAGACTACCTCAGGGACTGAAAACTTGACAGACAGACAGACTACCCCAGGGACTGAGAACTTGACAGACAGACAGACAGATTACCCCAGGGACTGAGAACTTGACAGACAGACAGACTGACTACCCCAGGGACTGAGAACTTGACAGACAGACAGACAGACTACCCCAGGGACTGAGAACTTGACAGACAGACAGACAGATTACCCCAGGGACTGAGAACGTGAGAGACAGACAGGCAAACTGCCCCAGAGACTGAGAACTTGACATACAGACTACCCCAGGGACTGAGAACTTGACAGACAGACAGACAGACAGACTACCCCAGGGACTGAGAACTTGACAGACAGAGAGACAGACTACCCCAGGGACTGAGAACTAGACAGACAGACAGACTACCCCAGGGACTGAGAACTTAACAGACAGACTACCCCAGGGACTGAAAACTTGACAGACAGACAGATAGACTACCCCAGGGACCTAAGAACTTGGCAGACGGACAGACTTCCCCAGAGACTGAGGACTTGACAGACAGACAGACTACCCCAGGCACTGAGAACTTGACAGACATACAGACTACACCAGGGACTGAGAACTTGACAGACAGGCAGACTTCCCCAGGGACTCAGAACTTGACAGACAGACAGACTAGCAAAGGTCCTGGGAACTTGACAGATAGACTACCCCAGGCACTGAGAACTTGACAGACATACAGACTACCCCAGGGACTGAGAACTTGACAGACAGACAGACAGACTACCCCAGGAACTGAGAACTTGACAGACAGACAGGCTACCCCAGGCAATGAGAACTTGACAGATAGACAGACTACCCCAGGCACTGAGAACTTCACAGATAGACAAACTATCCCAGGGACTGAGAACTTGACTGACAGACAGACAGACTACCCCAGACACTGAGAACTTGACAGACAGACAGACTGCCCCAGGCACTGAGAACTTGACAGATAGACAGACTACCCCAGGCACTGAGAACTTCACAGATAGACAAACTATCCCAGGGACTGAGAACTTGACAGACAATCTACCCCAGGCACTGAGAACTTGTCAGACAGAAAGAGAGATTACCCCAGGCACTGAGAACTTGACAGATAGACAGACTACTCCAGGCACTGAGAACTTCACAGATAGACAGAGAGACTACCCCAGGCACTGAGAACTTGACAGATAGACAGACTACCCCAGGCACTGAGAACTTGACAGATACACACACTACCCCAGGCACTGAGAACTTGACAGATAGACAGACTATCCCAGGCTCTGAGAACTTCACAGACAGACAGACTATCCCAGGCTCTGAGAACTTCACAGACAGACAGACTAACCCAGGCACTGAGAACTTCACAGATAGACAGACTACCCCAGGCACTGAGAACTTCACAGATTGACAGAGAGACTACCCCAGGCACTGAGAACTTGACAGATAGACAGACTACCCCAGGCTCTGAGAACTTCACAGACAGACAGACTAACCCAGGCACTGAGAACTTCACAGACAGACAGACTAACCCAGGCACTGAGAACTTCACATATATACAGACTACCCCAGGCACTGAGAACTTGACAGACTACCCCAAGCATTGAGAACTTGACAGATAGACTAACCCAGGCACTGAGAACTTCACAAATAGACAGACTACCCCAGGCACTGAGAACTTCACAAATAGACAGACTACCCCAGGCACTGAGAACTTGACAGACAGACTACCCCAGGCACTGAGAACTTGACAGACAGACTACCCCAGGCACTGAGAACTTGACAGACAGACTACACCAGGCACTGAGAACTTGACAAACAGACTACACCAGGCACTGAGAACTTGACAGACAGACTACCCCAGGCACTGAGAACTTGACTGACAGACTATACCAGGGACTGAGAACTTGACAGACAGACTACACCAGGGACTGAGAACTTGACAGACAGACTACCCCAGGCACTGAGAACTTGACAGACAGACTACACCAGAGACTGAGAACTTGACAGACAGACAGACTACCCCAGAGACTGAGAACTTAACAGACAGACTACATCAGGGACTGAGAACTTGACAGACTAAACCAGGGACTGAGAACTTGACAGACAGACTACCCCAGGCACTGAGAACTTGACAGACAGACTACACCAGGGACTGAGAACTTGACAGACAGACTACACCAGGCACTGAGAACTTGACAGACAGACTACATCAGGGACTGAGAACTTGACAGACAGACTACACCAAGGACTGAGAACTTGACAGACAGACTACCCCAGGCACTGAGAACTTGACAGACAGACTACCCCAGGCACCGAGAACTTGACAGACAGACTACACCAAGGACTGAGAACTTGACAGACAGACTACACCAGGGACTGAGAACTTGACAGACAGACTACACCAAGGACTGAGAACTTGATAGACAGACTACACCAAGGACTGAGAACTTGACAGACAGACTACACCAGGGACTGAGAACTTGACAGACAGACTACAGCAAGGACTGAGAACTTGACAGACAGACTACACCATGGACTGAGAACTTGACAGACAGACTACACCAGGGACTGAGAACTTGACAGACAGACTACACCAAGGACTGAGAACTTGACAGACAGACTACACCAAGGACTGAGAACTTGACAGACAGACTACACCAAGGACTGAGAACTTGACAGACAGACTACACCAAGGACTGAGAACTTGACAGACAGACTACACCAAGGACTGAGAACTTGACAGACAGACTACACAAGGGACTGAGAACTTGACAGACAGACTACCCCAGGCACTGAGAACTTGACAGACAGACTACACCAGGGACTGAGAACTTGACAGACAGACTACACCAAGGACTGAGAACTTGACAGACAGACTACACCAGGGACTGAGAACTTGACAGACAGACTACAGCAAGGACTGAGAACTTGACAGACAGACTACACCATGGACTGAGAACTTGACAGACAGACTACACCAGGGACTGAGAACTTGACAGACAGACTACACCAAGGACTGAGAACTTGACAGACAGACTACACCAAGGACTGAGAACTTGACAGACAGACTACACCAAGGACTGAGAACTTAACAGACAGACTACACCAAGGACTGAGAACTTGACAGACAGACTACACCAGGGACTGAGAACTTGACAGACAGACTACACCAAGGACTGAGAACTTGACAGACAGACTACATCAGGGACTGAGAACTTGACAGACAGACTACCCCAGGCACTGAGAACTTGACAGACAGACTACACCAGGGACTGAGAACTTGACAGACAGAATACCCCAGGCACTGAGAACTTGACAGACAGACTACATCAGGGACTGAGAACTTGACAGACAGACTACCCCAGGCACTGAGAACTTGACAGACAGACTACATCAGGGACTGAGAACTTGACAGACAGACTACCCCAGGCACTGAGAACTTGACAGACAGACTACCCCAGGCACTGAGAACTTGACAGACAGACTACACCAGGGACTGAGAACTTGACAGACAGACTACACCAGGGACTGAGAACTTGACAGACAGACTACCCCAGGCACTGAGAACTTGACAGACAGACTACACCAGGGACTGAGAACTTGACAGACAGACTACACCAGGGACTGTGAACTTGACAGACAGAGTACCCCAGGCACTGTGAACTTGACAGACAGACTACATCAGGGACTGAGAACTTGACAGACAGACTACACCAAGGACTGAGAACGTGACAGACAGACTACCCCAGGCACTGAGAACTTGACAGACAGACTACCCCAGGCACTGAGAACTTGACAGACAGACTACACCAGGGACTGAGAACTTGACAGACAGACTACACCAGGGACTGAGAATTTGACAGACAGACTACCCCAGGAACTGAGAACTTGACAGACAGACTACCCCAGGCACCGTGAACTTGACAGACAGACTACACCAGGGACTGAGAACTTGACAGACAGACTACCCCAGGCACCGAGAACTTGACAGACAAACTACACCAGGGACTGAGAACTTGACAGACAGACTACCCCAGGCACCGAGAACTTGACAGACAGACTACACCAGGGACTGAGAACTTGACAGACAGACTACACCAGGGACTGAGAACTTGACAGACAGACTACACCAAGGACTGAGAACTTGACAGACAGACTACACCAGGGACTGAGAACTTGACAGACAGACTACATCAAGGACTGAGAACTTGACAGACAGACTACACCAGGGACTGAGAACTTGACAGACAGACTACACCAAGGACTGAGAACTTGACAGACAGACTACACCAGGCACTGAGAACTTGACAGACAGACTACACCAGGCACTGAGAACTTGACAGACAGACTACCCCAGGCACTGAGAACTTGACAGACAGACTATACCAGGGACTGAGAACTTGACAGACAGACTACACCAGGGACTGAGAACTTGACAGACAGACTACCCCAGGCACTAAGAACTTGACAGACAGACTACACCAGAGACTGAGAACTTGACAGACAGACAGACTACCCCAGAGACTGAGAACTTAACAGACAGACTACATCAGGGACTGAGAACTTGACAGACTAAACCAGGGACTGAGAACTTGACAGACAGACTACCCCAGGCACTGAGAACTTGACAGACAGACTACACCAGGGACTGAGAACTTGACAGACAGACTACACCAGGCACTGAGAACTTGACAGACAGACTACGTCAGGGACTGAGAACTTGACAGACAGACTACACCAAGGACTGAGAACTTGACAGACAGACTACCCCAGGCACTGAGAACTTGACAGACAGACTACCCCAGGCACTGAGAACTTGACAGACAGACTACACCAGGGACTGAGAACTTGACAGACAGACTACCCCAGGCACTGAGAACTTGACAGACAGACTACATCAGGGACTGAGAACTTGACAAACAGACTACACCAGGGACTGAGAACTTGACAGACAGACTACCCCAGGGACTGAGAACTTGACAGACAGACTACCCCAGGCACCGAGAACTTGACAGACAGACTACACCAGGGACTGAGAACTTGACAGACAGACTACCCCAGGCACCGAGAACTTGACAGACAGACTACACCAAGGACTGAGAACTTGACAGACAGGCTACACCAGGGACTGAGAACTTGACAGACAGACTACACCAAGGACTGAGAACTTGACAGACAGACTACACCAAGGACTGAGAACTTGACAGACAGACTACACCAGGGACTGATAACTTGACAGACAGACTACAGCAAGGACTGAGAACTTGACAGACAGACTACACCATGGACTGAGAAATTGACAGACAGACTACACCAGGGACTGAGAACTTGACAGACAGACTACACCAAGGACTGAGAACTTGACAGACAGACTACACCAAGGACTGAGAACTTGACAGACAGACTACACCAAGGACTGAGAACTTGACAGACAGACTACACCAAGGACTGAGAACTTGACAGACAGACTACACCAAGGACTGAGAACTTGACAGACAGACTACACCAGGGACTGAGAACTTGACAGACAGACTACCCCAGGCACTGAGAACTTGACAGACAGACTACACCAGGGACTGAGAACTTGACAGACAGACTACACCAAGGACTGAGAACTTGACAGACAGACTACACCAGGGACTGAGAACTTGACAGACAGACTACAGCAAGGACTGAGAACTTGACAGACAGACTACACCATGGACTGAGAACTTGACAGACAGACTACACCAGGGACTGAGAACTTGACAGACAGACTACACCAAGGACTGAGAACTTGACAGACAGACTACACCAAGGACTGAGAACTTGACAGACAGACTACACCAAGGACTGAGAACTTGACAGACAGACTACACCAAGGACTGAGAACTTGACAGACAGACTACACCAGGGACTGAGAACTTGACAGACAGACTACACCAAGGACTGAGAACTTGACAGACAGACTACATCAGGTACTGAGAACTTGACAGACAGACTACCCCAGGCACTGAGAACTTGACAGACAGACTACACCAGGGACTGAGAACTTGACAGACAGAATACCCCAGGCACTGAGAACTTGACAGACAGACTACATCAGGGACTGAGAACTTGACAGACAGACTACCCCAGGCACTGAGAACTTGACAGACAGACTACCCCAGGCACTGAGAACTTGACAGACAGACTACACCAGGGACTGAGAACTTGACAGACAGACTACACCAGGGACTGAGAACTTGACAGACAGACTACCCCAGGCACTGAGAACTTGACAGACAGACTACACCAGGGACTGAGAACTTGACAGACTACACCAGGGACTGAGAACTTGACAGACAGAATACCCCAGGCACTG
Organism: Cherax quadricarinatus; assembly: GCF_038502225.1. Lineage (NCBI taxonomy): Eukaryota > Metazoa > Arthropoda > Malacostraca > Decapoda > Parastacidae > Cherax > Cherax quadricarinatus. The sequence goes on from NC_091305.1 coordinate 38,123,704, forward strand.
AGAACTTGACAGACAGACTACATCAGGGACTGAGAACTTGACAGACAGACTACACCAAGGACTGAGAACTTGACAGACAGACTACATCAGGGACTGAGAACTTGACAGACAGACTACCCCAGGCACTGAGAACTTGACAGACAGACTACACCAGGGACTGAGAACTTGACAGACAGAATACCCCAGGCACTGAGAACTTGACAGACAGACTACATCAGGGACTGACAACTTGACAGACAGACTACCCCAGGCACTGAGAACTTGACAGACAGACTCCCCCAGGCACTGAGAACTTGACAGACAGACTACACCAGGGACTGAGAACTTGACAGACAGACTACACCAGGGACTGAGAACTTGACAGACAGACTACCCCAGGCACTGAGAACTTGACAGACAGACTACACCAGGGACTGAGAACTTGACAGACAGACTACACCAGGGACTGAGAACTTGACAGACAGAGTACCCCAGGCACTGTGAACTTGACAGACAGACTACATCAGGGACTGAGAACTTGACAGACAGACTACACCAAGGACTGAGAACTTGACAGACAGACTACCCCAGGCACTGAGAACTTGACAGACAGACTACCCCAGGCACTGAGAACTTGACAGACAGACTACACCAGGGACTGAGAACTTGACAGACAGACTACACCAGGGACTGAGAATTTGACAGACAGACTACCCCAGGAACTGAGAACTTGACAGACAGACTACCCCAGGCACCGAGAACTTGACAGACAGACTACACCAGGGACTGAGAACTTGACAGACAGACTACCCCAGGCACCGAGAACTTGACAGACAGACTACACCAGGGACTGAGAACTTGACAGACAGACTACCCCAGGCACCGAGAACTTGACAGACAGACTACACCAGGGACTGAGAACTTGACAGACAGACTACACCAGGGACTGAGAACTTGACAGACAGACTACACCAGGGACTGAGAACTTGACAGACAGACTACACCAAGGACTGAGAACTTGACAGACAGACTACACCAAGGACTGAGAACTTGACAGACAGACTACACCAAGGACTGAGAACTTGACAGACAGACTACACCAGGGACTGAGAACTTGACAGACAGACTACACAAAGGACTGAGAACTTGACAGACAGACTACATCAGGGACTGAGAACTTGACAGACAGACTACCCCAGGCACTGAGAACTTGACAGACAGACTACACCAGGGACTGAGAACTTGACAGACAGAATACCCCAGGCACTGAGAACTTGACAGACAGACTACATCAGGGACTGAGAACTTGACAGACAGACTACCCCAGGCACTGAGAACTTGACAGACAGACTACCCCAGGCACTGAGAACTTGACAGACAGACTACACCAGGGACTGAGAACTTGACAGACAGACTACACCAGGGACTGAGAACTTGACAGACAGACTACCCCAGGCACTGAGAACTTGACAGACAGACTACACCAGGGACTGAGAACTTGACAGACAGACTACACCAGGGACTGAGAACTTGACAGACAGAGTACCCCAGGCACTGTGAACTTGACAGACAGACTACATCAGGGACTGAGAACTTGACAGACAGACTACACCAAGGACTGAGAACTTGACAGACAGACTACCCCAGGCACTGAGAACTTGACAGACAGACTACCCCAGGCACTGAGAACTTGACAGACAGACTACACCAGGGACTGAGAACTTGACAGACAGACTACACCAGGGACTGAGAATTTGACAGACAGACTACCCCAGGAACTGAGAACTTGACAGACAGACTACCCCAGGCACCGAGAACTTGACAGACAGACTACACCAGGGACTGAGAACTTGACAGACAGACTACCCCAGGCACCGAGAACTTGACAGACAGACTACACCAGGGACTGAGAACTTGACAGACAGACTACCCCAGGCACCGAGAACTTGACAGACAGACTACACCAGGGACTGAGAACTTGACAGACAGACTACACCAGGGACTGAGAACTTGACAGACAGACTACACCAAGGACTGAGAACTTGACAGACAGACTACACCAGGGACTGAGAACTTGACAGACAGACTACACCAAGGACTGAGAACTTGACAGACAGACTACACCAAGGACTGTGAACTTGACAGACAGACTACACCAGGGACTGAGAACTTGACAGACAGACTACAGCAAGGACTGAGAACTTGACAGACAGACTACACCAAGGACTGAGAACTTGACAAACAGACTACACCAGGGACTGAGAACTTGACAGACAGACTACACCAATGACTGAGAACTTGACAGACAGACTACACCAAGGACTGAGAACTTGACAGACAGACTACATCAAGGACTGAGAACTTGACAGACAGACTACACCAAGGACTGAGAACTTGACAGACAGACTACAGCAAGGACTGAGAACTTGACAGACAGACTACACCAGGGACTGAGAACTTGACAGACAGACTACCCCAGGCACGGAGAACTTGACAGACAGACTACACCAGGGACTGAGAACTTGACAGACAGACTACCCCAGGCACTTAGAACTTGACAGACAGACTACACCAGGGACTGAGAACTTGACAGATAGACTACATCAAGGACTGAGAACTTGACAGACAGACTACACCAGGGACTGAGAACTTGACAGACAGACTACACCAAGGACTGAGAACTTGACAGACAGACTACCCCAGGCACCGAGAACTTGACAGACAGACTACACCAGGGACTGAGAACTTGACAGACAGACTACACCAAGGACTGAGAACTTGACAGACAGACTATCCCAGGGACTGAGAACTTGACAGACAGACTATCCCAGGGACTGAGAACTTGACAGACAGACTACACCAGGGACTGAGAACTTGACAGACAGACTACACCAAGGACTGAGAACTTGACAGACAGACTATCCCAGGGACTGAGAACTTGACAGACAGACTATCCCAGGGACTGAGAACTTGACAGACAGACTACACCAGGGACTGAGAACTTGACAGACAGACTACACCAAGGACTGAGAACTTGATAGACAGACTATCCCAGGGACTGAGAACTTGACAGACAGACTACCCCAGGCACTGAGAACTTGACAGACAGACTACCCCAGGCACTGAGAACTTGACAGACAGACTACACCAAGGACTGAGAACTTGACAGACAGACTACACCAAGGACTGAGAACTTGATAGACAGACTATCCCAGGGACTGAGAACTTGACAGTCAGACTACCCCAGGCACTGAGAACTTGACAGACAGACTACCCCAGGGACTGAGAACTTGACAGTCAGACTACCCCAGGCACTGAGAACTTGACAGTCAGACTACCCCAGGCACTGAGAACTTGACAGTCAGACTACCCCAGGCACTGAGAACTTGACAGTCAGACTACCCCAGGCACTGAGAACTTGACAGACAGACTACCCCAGGCACTGAGAACTTGACAGTCAGACTACCCCAGGCACTGAGAACTTGACAGTCAGACTACCCCAGGCACTGAGAACTTGACAGTCAGACTACCCCAGGCACTGAGAACTTGACAGTCAGACTACCCCAGGCACTGAGAACTTGACAGTCAGACTACCCCAGGCACTGAGAACTTGACAGTCAGACTACCCCAGGCACTGAGAACTTGACAGACTACCCCAGGCACTGAGTGAACGTTACTACAATAACACAATGAATGTAGTTTCTCTCGGGAGAGGTGAAACAAAGCAGTTAAGGAGATATAATCACGACATACATAATTCTGTGCTGCAATAACATGATTACTAGAGAAAGAGAACATCATGTATGTTATTAAAGATGTCATTTGGTTTATTAGAATGAAAAGTCTGGGAAACCTGCATGAAAGAGTTGTGAAGGCAAACACTGGTATTGCACAGCTTCACGAGTAAGTACTACAGTGCTGAGGCCGTGTTCAACAACTCTGGTGAAGAGGCTGGGCCAGGAGCTGAGAGTCGAAGCCAGCAACTACAATACAGACAACATATACATATACACACACGCAGATACCAGGGAACATGCGGGGCCAAGAGCTGTGACTTTATCCCTGCAAACATACAAGTGAATACTGCCAGAAATACCCCGGGGTGATAGTTGCTTTATTTGTAACTAGCAATTATAAGATGTAAGAACACATCGTAACGTTTGTCAAGAAATATACTTTGTACACCACAGGGAGGGACGGAGGGAGGGAAGGAGGGAAGGAGGGAAGGAGGAAGGGACGGAGGAAGGGAGGCAGGTAGGGAAAGAGGGAGGGAAGGAGGGAGAGAGGGATGTTATTCCTATCACGGGGAGGGAAGGAAGGAGGGATGGATGGATGGAGGGAGGGATTGAGGGAGGGAGTGAGGGAGGGTGGGATGGATGGTGGGAGGGAGGGAGGGAGGGAGGGAGGGAGGGAGGGAGGGAGTACTTACCACAAGACAACATACGCTTGAAGGACCTCCGGAACTTGACAGAGAGAGCGTTGTACAGGATGGGATTGATGGCGCTGTCCACCACACACACGTATAGGTATACTTATATATATATATATATATATATATATATATATATATATATATATATATATATATATATATATATATATATATATATATATATATATATATATATATGTGTGTGTGTGTGTGTGTGTGTGTGTGTGTGTGTGTATTAAGTGCTATGTCTTGTAAAATAAAAAAAATAATAATTATTATTCTATAACTGAGCTGTTGATGCTGACCTGTCTGACACTGCTGACCTGTCTGACACTGCTGACCTGTCTGACACTGCTGACCTGTCTGACACTGCTGACCTGTCTGATACTGCTGACCTGTCTGACACTGCTGACCTGTCTGACACTGCTGACCTGTCTGACACTGCTGACCTGTCTGACACTGCTGACCTGTCTGATACTGCTGACCTGTCTGACACTGCTGACCTGTCTGACACTGCTGACCTGTCTGATACTGCTGACCTGTCTGACACTGCTGACCTGTCTGATACTGCTGACCTGTCTGACACTGCTGACCTGTCTGATACTGCTGACCTGTCTGATACTGCTGACCTGTCTGACACTGCTGACCTGTCTGACACTGCTGACCTGTCTGATACTGCTGACCTGTCTGATACTGCTGACCTGTCTGATACTGCTGACCTGTCTGACACTGCTGACCTGTCTGACACTGCTGACCTGTCTGACACTGCTGACCTGTCTGACACTGCTGACCTGTCTGACACTGCTGACCTGTCTGATACTGCTGACCTGTCTGACACTGCTGGCCTGTCTGATACCACTGACCTGTCTGATACTGCTGACCTGTCTGATACTGCTGACCTGTCTGATACTGCTGACCTGTCTGACACTGCTGACCTGTCTGATACTGCTGACCTGTCTGACACTGCTGACCTGTCTGATACTGCTGACCTGTCTGATACTGCTGACCTGTCTGATACTGCTGACCTGTCTGACACTGCTGACCTGTCTGACACTGCTGACCTGTCTGACACTGCTGACCTGTCTGATACCACTGACCTGTCTGATACCACTGACCTGTCTGATACTGCTGATCAATCTGACACTGCTGACCTGTTTGACTGCTGACCTGTCTGACACTGCTGACCTGTCTGACACTGCTGACCTGTCTGACACTGCTGACCTGTCTGACACTGCTGACCTGTCTGACACTGCTGACCTGTCTGATACTGCTGACCTGTCTGACACTGCTGACCTGTCTGATACTGCTGACCTGTCTGACACTGCTGACCTGTCTGACACTGCTGACCTGTCTGATACTGCTGACCTGTCTGACACTGCTGACCTGTCTGACACTGCTGACCTGTCTGATACCACTGACCTGTCTGATACTGCTGACCTGTCTGACACTGCTGACCTGTCTGACACTGCTGACCTGTCTGACACTGCTGACCTGTCTGATACCACTGACCTGTCTGATACCACTGACCTGTCTGATACTGCTGACCTGTCTGACACTGCTGACCTGTTTGACACTGCTGACCTGTCTGACACTGCTGGCCTGTCTGATACTGCTGACCTGTCTGACACTGCTGACCTGTCTGACACTGCTGACCTGTCTGATACCACTGACCTGTCTGATACTGCTGACCTGTTTGACTGCTGACCTGTCTGACACTGCTGACCTGTCTGATACTGCTGACCTGTCTAACACTGCTGACCTGTCTGACACTGCTGACCTGTCTGACACTGCTGACCTGTGTGACACTGCTGACATGTCTGACACTGCTGACCTGTCTGACACTGCTGACCTGTCTGACACTGCTGACCTGTCTGACACTGCTGACCTGTCTGACACTGCTGACCTGTCTGACACTGCTGACCTGTCTGATACTGCTGACCTGTCTGACACTGCTGACCTGTCTGACACTGCTGACCTGTCTGACACTGCTGACCTGTCTGACACTGCTGACCTGTCTGATACTGCTGACCTGTCTGACACTGCTGACCTGTCTGACACTGCTGACCTGTCTGACACTGCTGACCTGTCTGACACTGCTGACCTGTCTGATACTGCTGACCTGTCTGACACTGCTGACCTGTCTGATACTGCTGACCTGTCTGATACTGCTGACCTGTCTGACACTGCTGACCTGTCTGATACTGCTGACCTGTCTGACACTGCTGACCTGTCTGATACTGCTGACCTGTCTGACACTGCTGACCTGTCTGATACTGCTGACCTGTCTGACACTGCTGACCTGTCTGACACTGCTGACCTGTCTGACACTGCTGACCTGTCTGACACTGCTGACCTGTCTGACACTGCTGACCTGTCTGACTCTGCTGACCTGTCTGATACTGCTGACCTGTCTGACACTGCTGACCTGTCTGACACTGCTGACCTGTCTGATACTGCTGACCTGTCTGACACTGCTGACCTGTCTGACACTGCTGACCTGTCTGATACTGCTGACCTGTCTGATACTGCTGACCTGTCTGACACTGCTGACCTGTCTGACACTGCTGACCTGTCTGACACTGCTGACCTGTCTGACACTGCTGACCTGTCTGATACTGCTGACCTGTCTGACACTGCTGACCTGTCTGACACTGCTGACCTGTCTGACACTGCTGACCTGTCTGACACTGCTGACCTGTCTGATACTGCTGACCTGTCTGACACTGCTGACCTGTCTGACACTGCTGACCTGTCTGACACTGCTGACCTGTCTGATACTGCTGACCTGTCTGATACTGCTGACCTGTCTGACACTGCTGACCTGTCTGACACTGCTGACCTGTCTGACACTGCTGACCTGTCTGACACTGCTGACCTGTCTGACACTGCTGACCTGTCTGACACTGCTGACCTGTCTGATACTGCTGACCTGTCTGATACTGCTGACCTGTCTGATACTGCTGACCTGTCTGACACTGCTGACCTGTCTGACACTGCTGACCTGTCTGACACTGCTGACCTGTCTGATACCACTGACCTGTCTGACACTGCTGACCTGTCTGACACTGCTGACCTGTCTGACACTGCTGACCTGTCTGACACTGCTGACCTGTCTGACACTGCTGACCTGTCTGACACTGCTGACCTGTCTGACACTGCTGACAGTCACTGCGTAACATACTTCACAATCTGTGCATCACTCGCCACTATCAATGTATCACTCATCACTATCAATGTATCACTCATCACTATCAATGTATCACTCATCACTATCAATGTATCACTCATCACTATCAATGTATCACTCATCACTATCAATGTATCACTCATCACTATCAATGTATCATCACTATCAACCTATCACTCGTCACTATCAATGTATTAGTCATCACAATCAATGTATCACTCATCACTATCAATGTATCACTCACCACTATCAATGTATCACTCATCGCTGTCAGTGTATCATCACTATCAATTTATCATCGCTGTCAATGTATCATTTATCACCAATAATGTATCATAACTATCAATGTATCATTACTATCACTGTATCATTGCTTTGAATGTATCATCACTATCAATGTATCATCACTGTAAATGAATCATTCTAACAATATATCGTCACTATCAATGTATCACTAGTCAATATCAGTGTATCCTCACTATCAATGTATCACTTATCACTCTCAGTGTATCCTCACTATCAGTGTATCATCACTATCAGTGTATCATCACTATCAGTGTATCACTCGTTATCAATGTGTCACTTATCACTATCAATGTATCACTCATCACTCTCAATGTATCATCACTATCAGTGTATCATCACTATCAATGTATCACTCATCACTATCAATGTATCACTCATCACTATCAATGTATCACTCACCACTATCAGTGTATCACTCATCACTATCAATGTATCACTCATCACTATCAATGTATCACTCATCGCTGTCAGTGTATCATCACTATCAGTGTATCATCACTATCAGTGTATCATCACTATCAGTGTATCACTCGTTATCAATGTGTCACTTATCACTATCAATGTATCACTCATCACTATCAATGCATCATTCATCATTATCAATGTAACATCACAATCAATATATCATCACTATCAACATATCATAACTATGAATATATCATCATCATCAACGTACTGTAGATGAATGATTCAGAGAACCGACACGTTGATGAATTAGACACGTGTGCAACTCTTGATACCCAAGAGTTGTACATGTGTCTAATTTATCACCATCATTGTATCATCACAATCAATATATCATCACTGTCAGTATATCATTATCAATGTATCATCACTATCAACATATCACCATCAATATATCATTACTATCAATATATCATCACTATCAATAAATCATCACCATCATTGTATCACTTACCTGTTGATAAAGATACATGTCTTAGCGAAGAGCAGGTACCAGAGGTCCTTGTAGGTGTTATAACGGAACATAGCAAGCAGTGAGTTGTAGACCAGCAGTGTCCTGTATGGTAGCCACAGTGTAGCGAAGATTGCTACCACCACTACCAGCATCTTCACTACCTGTCAACACAACGAGTGATGAGCCTCTGTCAAGACGCCTGTCTCTTTCATTACATGTCAACACAATGAGTGATGAGCCTCTGTCAAGAAGCCTGTCTCTTAATTACCTGTCAACTCAACGAGTGCTTAGCCTCTGCCAAGACGCCTGTTTCTTCCTGTCAACACCATGGAGTTTCCTTATCTCAATACTAGCAGAATGAATTACTTTCAGGTAACGAAGATATCACCAGCACTCAAGAGTTTAGCGCTTCCTGCATAAGAACATAAGAATGGAAGAACACTGTAGAAGGCCTACTGACCTATACAAGGCAGGTCCTTATGAAAATCACCACTACTCAAAGCTACACAAGAATTTACTCCCGTACCCACCACACCAATCAAACTCAACCCCTCCCACTCATATATTTGTCCAATCTCTTTTTAAAGTTACCCAAGGTCCTAGCCTCGATTACTCTACTCGGAAGATTGTTCCAAGCATCCATAACTCTGTTCGAAAACCAGTACTTGCCTATGTCCTCTCTAAATCTAAATTTATCTAACTTAAATCCATTATTTCTGGTTCTTGCCTGGTTCGATATCCTCAGTATTTCATTATCACCTTTGTTTATGCCCGTCATCCACTTATACACTTCGATGATATTTCCCCTCATTCTACGTCTCTCCAGAGAGTGAAGATTACATATACAGTACACCATATTAGTCATCCTTCTCTGTATGTTCTCCAATGAATCTATGTCCATCCTGTAGTAAGGAGACCAAAACTGAGCGAATGTGAGTCGACTACTCGGAGCATCACTACGGACGACGCCAAGGAAGGTAAAAACATTGTTGTTGTTGGGGATAGCCAGATTAGGTACATGGATAGGGCATTCTGTTTGAAGGATAGGAGTAGGAGGCAGAGAGTGTGTTTTCCTGGGGCTGGGATGAAGGATATTGTTAGCCGTCTGGATGACATCATGAGAGGTAATGGGAGCAATCCTATTATCTGTCTCAGTGCTGGAGGCAACGATGTAAAGTAAAAGGACACAAGTGCAACTAATGTGACATTTATTGTGGCAACGTTTCGCTCTCCAGGAGCTTTATCAAGCCATTACAAACAATACATGGACACAGAGGGTATATAAAGGCTCAGAGTGAGGTGAATACTAGTGAGGTACCATTTCGATGTTCACTAGTGGTAGTAGTAGTAGTAGTAGTGGTAGTGACAAAAGCAATTAATTCGTACATGAGTAAAAGGATATAAAAGCTATTACTTGGGTAACATAAAAATAGGTTGGACAAATATAAACTGGAATGAGGCAGGTTGTTTCAGTGTTCACTCTCTGTGCTTTGTGTAGTATAACAGGAGAGACTATGTGATGGCAGGGTTTACTGTTTTCAGGAGGATTCTTGCTAAGACTTCGGAGATGGTGAAGCTGTCGTTGTTTTGTTTAATTGTATTCGAAACAGCGATCAGTGCTGATTCAAGGCACTTGCGTGTGCGGAAATTAGTTTCTTTTATCACTAATTGGGCGTCTCTGAATTTCATAAGATGATTGGTGGAATTTCGGTGTTGTACACAGGCGTTGTTTAAGTTGTCGTTCCTACATGCGTATATGTGTTCATTGAGGCGGGTGTCGAGGTTTCTTGCTGTTTCACCTACGTAGATCTTGTCACAGCCTCCACAGGGTATAGTGTAAACTCCTGCATTGACTGGTTCGTGGTTCTTGGGTTTTGTCCTGACGTGATTGGAGGCAACGATGTTGGCAGACGTAGGAGTGAGGACCTGATTAGCAGGTATAGGTCAGCAATAGAGATAATTAGGAAGAAGGGTGGGAAACCTGTCATATGTGGCATTTTGCCAAGGAGAGGAGTTGGAAATGAATGGTTGTCCAGGGCAATTGGTGTCAATTGCTGGCTGGACAAATACTGTAAGGAAAATGCGGTAACATTCATTGACAACTGGGACCTCTTCTATGGCAGAAATGACATGTATGCCAGGGATGGGGTTCACTTGTCTAGGTGTGGGGTGGGAGCACTGGCCAACGCAGTGGAGGGAGCTGTTAGGTCTTTAAACTAGGAATAGTTAGTGGTATGGGTTTTGGCGGGAAAACTGTGAAGTCGCAGGGTAGTAACATGAGTACTAGGAGAACTAGTAATAGGCAAAATGAGGAGGATATTGGAAAGCCAGTGGCACAAATTGACAATGACAGTAATAGGTTTAGTGGAATAACAGAAAGGAGCAGGAAGGGTAAAGAGATAGGAGGGTCATTAAATATTTATTACACAAATAGTCGCAGTGCTAGGAATAAGATGGACGAGTTGAGACTAGTTGCTAGTGCAGGTAACATAGATGTATTTGCCATTACTGAGACGTGGTTTAATTCAAAAAGTCGGGACATGCCTGCAGAATGTCACATTCAGGGTTTTAAATTGTTCCAAGTAGATAGAAGTATCGGGAAGGGGGGTGGGGTGGCATTGTATGTCCGAGATCGCTTGAACTGTTGCATAAAAACGGGTATTAAGTCTGAAGTAACACATACAGAGTCTGTTTGGATAGAATTTTCAGAGGGGCATGAAAAATTAATTTTAGGTGTGATATACCGTCCCCCAAATTTAGATAGGGACCAGGGGAGACTACTATGGGAGGAAATTGTTAGGGCCACAAGGCACGATAATGTAGTAATTCTAGGAGACTTTAACTTTAGTCATATTGATTGGAATTTCTTAACTGGGAATTTAGAATCATACGATTTCTTAGAAGTAGTTCAGGATTGTTTTTTGAAGCAGTTTGTGACAGAACCTACAAGGGGTAATAACCTGCTTGACTTAGTTCTGGCAAACAATGAATCCCTTGTTAATAATTTAGAAGTTTCAGAGGAACTGGGTGCCAGCGACCACAAATCAATTACATGTAGAATTGAATGGAAGTATGATAGTAGGGATAACTCAGTAACAGTCCCAGATTTTCGCCTAGCAGATTACGATGGGCTTAGAGAACACTTATCATCTGTTGACTGGGGTAACGAAGAGAGCTATCAATATGACAGTTTTCTGAACACTATACATGCTGCTCAAAGAACGTTTATCCCTTATAAGGAAATTAGATCAAATAGAAATGACCCAAAATGGATGAATAATAGGCTGAAATATCTACTAGGGCATAAGAAAGGAATTTATAGGCGTATCAAAAGAGGCGAGGGTCATCTTATGAATCAGTATATTGACATTAAGAGGGTCATTAAAAAGGGGATAAGAAAAGCTAAAAGGGACTATGAAATTAAAGTTGCTAGGGATTCTAAAACTAACCCAAAAAGTTTTTTCCAGGTCTATAGAACAAAAGTCAGAGATAAGATAGGTCCCCTTAAAAATAACTATGGGCATCTTACTGACAAAGAGAATGAAATGTGCTCGATTTTAAATAATTATTTTCTCTCGGTTTTTACACAGGAAGACACTAATAATATTCCGGTAATTAATTTTTATAGTGGATCAGAAGAAGATAAATTATGTAACATCACAGTCACTAGTGAAATGGTTGTGAAGCAGATAGACAGACTGAAGCAAAATAAGTCACCGGGTCCTGATGAGGTTTTTTCAAGGGTTCTAAAGGAATGCAAAATGGAAGTCTGTGAACCATTAACTAATATTTTTAATTTATCTCTTCAAACAGGTGCAGTGTCTGATATGTGGAAGATGGCTAATGTAATTCCTATTTTTAAAACAGGGGACAAGTCGTTACCGTCAAATTACCGCCCAATAAGCCTGACCTCAATTGTAGGCAAATTACTAGTCAATTATAGCTGAGATTATAAGAAGCCATCTCGATAAGCATAGCTTGATTAATGATACTCAGCATGGATTCACAAGAGGCCGGTCTTGTCTAACTAATTTATTAACTTTCTTCAGTAAAGCTTTTGAGGCTGTTGACCACGATAAAGAATTTGATATTACTTACTTAGATTTTAGTAAGGCATTTGATAGAGTTCCGCACCAAAGACTGTTGAAGAAAGTAGCAGCTCATGTCATTGGGGGAAGGGTGCTCTCGTGGATCGAATCATGGCTCACAGACAGGAAGCAAAGAGTGTCCATAAATGGGGTTAAATCCGAGTGGGGATCAGTAACAAGTGGCGTTCCACAGGGATCAGTCTTGGGCCCGTTGTTGTTTATAATATATATCAATGATCTTGATGAAGGAATTACTAGTGATATGAGCAAATTCGCCGATGACACGAAGATAGGTAGGATAATTGATTCAAACGTAGATGTTAGGGAACTTCAGGAGGATTTAGACAAACTCTACTCTTGGTCAGAAAAGTGGCAGATGCAGTTCAATGTAGATAAATGCAAGGTTCTGAAGCTCGGGAGTGTCCATAACCCTAGCACTTATAAGTTAAATAATGTAGAACTTAACCATACAGATTGCGAAAAGGACTTGGGGGTTATGGTAAGCAGCAACCTTAAACCAAGACAGCAATGCCTAAGCGTACGTAATAAGGCAAATAGATTACTGGGATTTATATCAAGAAGTGTAAGCAACAGAAGTCCAGAGGTCATACTGCAGCTTTATACATCATTAGTAAGGCCTCACCTAGATTATGCAGTTCAATTCTGGTCTCCATATTACAGAATGGACATAAATTCGTTAGAAAACATTCAGCGTAGGATGACTAAATTAATACATAGCATTAGAAATCTTCCTTATGAAGAAAGATTGAAGACTCTTAAGTTACATTCACTTGTTAGACGAAGAATGAGGGGAGACCTGATCGAAGTGTATAAGTGGAAGATAGGTATTAATAAAGGGGATATTAACAAGGTCTTGAGAATATCTCTCCAAGAGAGAACCCGCTGTAATGGATTTAAATTAGATAAGTTTAGATTTAGAAAGGACATAGGAAAGTATTGGTTTGGAAATAGGGTAGTAGATGAGTGGAACAGTCTACCTAGTTGGGTTATTGAGGCTAGGACTTTGGGTAGTTTCAAATTTAGGTTGGATAAATACATGAGTGGGATGGGTTGGATTTGAGTGGGACTTGCACATCAGAGCTTATTTCTTGGGTAGCATTGAAAATTGGGTAGGTCAAATGTTTGTTAGTGGGATGAATTGTAAAGGACCTGCCTAGTATGGGCCAACAGGCCTGCTGCAGTGTTCCTCCTTTCTTATGTTCTTATGTTCTTATAATCTAAATGAGGCCTCACTAGTGATGTACAGAGCTGTAAAATAACTTTTGGACTTCTGTTACTTATACTTCTTGAAATAAATCCAAGTAATCTGTTGGCCATGTTGCGCACACTACCTGGTTATCTGGAGGTTATTCCGGGGATCAACGCCCCCGCGGCCCGGTCCATGACCAGACCTCCCGGTGGATCAGGGCCTGATCAACCAGGCTGTTGTTAAATTAGCACTGTTGTTAAATTAGCATTGTTGTTAAATTAGACACATGTGCAACTCTTGGGTATCTTTTTTGAGGAAACGTTTCGCCACACAGTGGCTTCATCAGTCCATCCAAAGGAGGATCGTGAAGAACAGGAGGAGAATGAGGTAATCAGTCCCTCAACCTTGAGTCGATGTGGTCAGTCCATCAATCTTGAGGGACTGATTACCTCATTCTCCTCCTGTTCTTCACGATTCTCCTTTGTATGGACTGATGAAGCCACTGTGTGGCGAAACGTTTCCTCAATAAAGATACCCAAGAGTTGCACATGTTGATAAATTAGACACATGTGCAACTCTTGGGTATCTTTATTGAGGAAACGTTTCGCCACACAGTGGCTTCATCAGTCCATACAAAGGAGAATCTTGAAGAACAGGAGGAGAATGAGGTAATCAGTCCCTCAACCTTGAGTCGATGTGGTCAGTCCATCAATCTTGAATAGAATACGGCATACGTGCTGAGAAGGAGCTTATAAACCGTTGGCAGGAGAGATGCAGCAGTCATAGGTCGTGTAACATTTGTTCAATGTTGAAGTAGGACGTGCCCAAGAATTAGGCAAGCGAAGAATTCCCAAGTATTAAGATCCCAAGAAGTTGCAGTGTCTGACAGGTTTGTAGATGAATGGTTCAGAGAACCGACATGTTGATAAATTAGACACATGTGCAACTCTTGGGATCTTAATACTTGGGAATTCTTCGCTTGCCTAATTCTTGGGCACGTATGCCGTATTCTATTCAAGATTGATGGACTGACCACATCGACTCAAGGTTGAGGGACTGATTACCTCATTCTCCTCCTGTTCTTCAAGATTCTCCTTTGTATGGACTGATGAAGCCACTGTGTGGCGAAACGTTTCCTCAATAAAGATACCCAAGAGTTGCACATGTGTCTAATTTATCAACATGTCGGTTCTCTGAACCATTCATCTACAGTTGCACATGTGTCTAATTTATCAACGTGTCGGTTCTCTGAACCATACATCCACAAGTCACTGTTGTCTTGGCTTTAGGTTTCTGTTTACCATGACTCCCAAGTCTTTTTCACATTCCGTATGATCAAGCTCTACTTCACCCAGTTTATAACTTCGAGGGTTATTTTCATTCCCAAGGATTAGGACTTTACACATGTCCACATTGAACTTCATCTGCCACTTTTCAGACCAAGACATTAATTTGTCCAAATCCTCCAGGAGTTTACTTGTATCCTCCTCAGAATGACTCATACGGCCTATTTTTGTATCATCAGTAAATTTGCTCATGTCACTTGTAATTCCTTCATCAAGGTCATTAATGTAAATTATGAACAACAATTGGCCTAAAACTGATCCCTGTGGAACGCCACTAGTGACCAGTCCCCATTCATATTTGATCCTATTAATGGAAACTCTCTGCTTGCTGTTGGTAAGCCATGCCTCTATCCATGCTAGAAGCGTGATGAATGGTTTTGAAAACCGACAAGTTGAAGAATTGAGACACTTATGCAACATATGGGAATCTTTATTGAAGAAACGTTTCGCCACACAGTGGCTTTATCAGACTGATGATGCCACTGTGTGACGAAACGTTTCTTTAATAAAGATTCCCATATGTTG
Source organism: Cherax quadricarinatus (assembly GCF_038502225.1). Classification (NCBI taxonomy): domain Eukaryota; kingdom Metazoa; phylum Arthropoda; class Malacostraca; order Decapoda; family Parastacidae; genus Cherax; species Cherax quadricarinatus. Next base: position 38,139,696 of record NC_091305.1, read on the forward strand.
CACAAGTGTCTCAATTGTTCATCCATGCTAGAACTTTACCTCCTATACCATGAGCAGCCACTTTTCTTAAGTCTTTTGTGAGGTACTCTATCGATGGCTTTACTGAAAGTTAAATAAACAATATCATATTCTTTATCACTGTCTACTGCCTCAAATATTTTATTTAATTTGAATATATTACTGACAATAAAGACGTGTCAAGAAGATTTCATTACCGGTCAAGACAGGAAAGTATATGATTATCTGTCAAGATACTAGAAGGCTTAGCTAATTGTCAGACCAGATAGATAGATATAGATAGATAGAGAGAGAGATAGAGAGAGAGAGAGAGAGATAGTTTTGGCTGAAGATAAACGCAATATGAGAATCTTGGTTATAGTGCACATAGATGCATTCAAGTACACACATGTACATAGAGGTACACATAGGTGCACACAGGTGTACACAGGTGCCCACAGGTACACAAAGGTGCACACAGGTGCACACTACACTGACATAGCACACTGACACTATAAACTGGCACAGTACACTGACACTACACTGACACTGTACACTGTACGCTGACACTGTACACTGACACTGTACACTGTACAACGTGCACTGACACTGTACACTGTGCACTGATACTGTACACTGACACTGTGCACTGACACTGTATGCTGTGCATTGATACTGTATACTGTAAACTGACACTGTATACTGTACATTGACACTGTACACTGACACTGTATACTGAACACTGACACTGTACACTCTAACTAAACACTGTACACTGTCATTGTACACTGACACTGTACACTGACACTTTACACTGACATTGTGCACTGTACAATGTGCACTGATACTGTACACTGGCACTGTACCCTGATACTGTACACTGACACTGTATACTGTACATTGACACTGTACACTGATACCTTACATTGACACTGTACAATGACACTGTACACTGATACTGTACACTGAAGAATTATATCAGGCTCACTGAAGAATTCTATCCTGCTCACTGTAGAGTTCTATATTACTCACTGAAGAATTCTATCCGGCTCACTGTAGAGTTCTATATTACTCACTGAAGAATTTTATCCGGCTCACTGGAGAATTATATCCGGCTCGCTGAAGAATTCTATCCGGCACACTGAAAAGTTCTATTTTGCTCTCTGAAGAATTCTATCCGGCTCGCTGAAGAATTCTATTCGGTTCGCTGAAGAATTCTATCCGGTTCACTGAAGAATTCTATCCGGCTGGTTGCTCTGTACAGGAATTTCTAATTTAAAACATAACTCATTGTTTGGTTATGGTAATGAGGAGCTGAGTTGTTACAGCAAGAGCTGACAGCAGTGAGGGAACGTCAGCACCACCTGTGTTTCTGAGGCCGTACCTCAAGCTGACAGCAGTGAAGGAACGTTAGCACCACCTGTGGTCTAGAGGTCGTACCTCCAGCTGACAGCAGTGAGGGAATGTCATCACCACCTGCGGTCCGAAGGTCGTACCTCCAGCTGACAAGGTCAGGGAACGTCAGCAGTTCCTGTGGTCCAGGGGTCGTACCGCCAGCTGACGGCATCAGTGTTTATCTTTCTTTGGAACTTGTTTTCATCTGGTAGCGCAGCTCATACACCGGTGTATGTCTGTCAGTGTATACATATACTGACAGTTCATACACCGAATGGTGTATGTCTGTTAGTGTATACATATACTGGCAGTCATACACCTTCTTCTTGATGACTCGCCGATAGTTCGGGCCCGGGTCTTCTCCAGATGGTGATCCGGCGGTGGCCCCCATGCTGGGGGTGTCGTTCGTCTTCTTCATTCTTCTTTCTTCTTTCTTGGGCCCTCCAGTTGGAGGGTAACTTCTTCTATCTTGCGTTGACTCCCCGAGAGGGAAGTGTCTTCATGCTTGGTATCTTCAGTAGCACAGTCAGAGGCGGAAAACAGAGTTCATTGGAGCCACACCCCAGCTTTAGCAAGCAGCAAAGTGCTGGGGAAACTTGTCTTCATGGTGAGTGGTCATTGATTATCTCTAGAGGGTACCGTCTTCACGAGACCGATTTTGGAGATTCTTGAATTACTCCTTTGAGGTGTAGTCGAAGCCCACAAGGCTTAGGGAGGTTCTGAGGTGACGAGCCACTTCTTCAGTGGTGAATGCCACAGGTCTGTTGAGGGTGTACTTGGCTGTTCCCTCTTGGAGGCGATGAGCAGGTTCTGGAGATTGCATTTCGTCCTTATTCATGTCTTGGGAGTGTTGTTGTGGTGGAGCAGTAGCAGTAACACGGGGAGATGCATCCCTAGGTTTTTGTGTTTTAGCTTTCTTGGCTGGCGGCTGAGCTGGTCGAGGCGAGACTTCTGAGTGGTCAGTTGCGGTGGAAGTGGAAGCAGGCGATGGTGGACTGTCATTGGTGGGATTTGCCGACGTCTCAGTGGCCTCTGATTGGTCCATCTCTGTGTCGAGTGGAAGTTGTGACAGCGGTGGAGCAGCGGTAATGCTTGTAATATTTGCAGTAGATTTTAGGATCTCGGTGGAAGGTGGTGATGCAGGGAATGTGAGGCCAGGCATATTGTTTAGTTTGAAGAGTTCATTGATGGTGGTGTTGAAGGAACCAGGCTCACCTGCATTCTGTACATGAGAATACATATTGCAATAGAGAATCTTGGTGGAGTCGGCAGTAGGTGCTGGCAGGGAAGTGGTGGGAGCAGCTTGCGTGGCATGTAGTATCTTGGTAGTGTCTGCTTGAAGCTTGGCGATAGCAGAATATGTGGTTACTTGTGGGTTGGGCTTCTTTTGTTGTTGTTGTTTCTTGAGTATGTCTCTTCTGGTAGGGCACCTGGCAGCAAGAGTATGGTGGTCATTCTTGCAGTTCAAACATTTAGGTGGTGAAGCAGTAGTGCAATTCTTGAAGTCATGACCCTCACGGCCACAGGTGGAGCAGAACTTCTTGTCCTTGGTAGGACAAGAAGTTCTGTGTTGCTGCTCTTATCCTCTGTGGGCACCTAACTCCCTGGCAGTGCTCCTCTTTCTTAGTACTGACCTTCTCCTCCTCCTTCTTACTACCTCCCCCACTACTACTACTACTACCTTCTACCTCCACTACTACTACTTCTAGTACCACATCCTGGCTATATATACCCCTCCATCTGTCCTTTTCGTTAATGTGACTTTGTAAATGGTCCAAGTCGGACCGAAACGTCGTCGTAAGCTCCTCTCTTCTATGTGCAGGTTATTTGTATAATGTCAATAATTTATTTCTGTGTCATTATTATTGTTTGGTGTGAAACTCTACGGTTACGACACGCCGAATTTGAGTGTTGCTCCCCTCCACTCTTGTTGACAGCCTGCAGGCTACCATGGGACACTCTTGTTGACAGCCTGCAGGCTACCATGGGACACTCTTGTTGACAGCCTGCAGGCTACCATGGGACACTCTTGTTGACAGCCTGCAGGCTACCATGGGACACTCTTGTTGACAGCCTGCAGGCTACCATGGGACACACAGTTCTACACTTTAGTCAGCACAGAAGTTGCCTTGTAGAGAATTAAGAATAAAACAATCATAAAAATCGTAATTTTTGGAGGGGAAAAAAACATTAATAGCAAAAAACATTAACTGCCAACATGTCCTCTTGCTGCCAGCAAGAACAAAAAAAAAATACATTTAATGAAAACCATACTTACAAATATGATAGATACAAGCTGAGTACATGAAAATGTTGCCAGAATTTTGCACTATTTTTCAGTAAGAAAACATTTTTTTCCATAATTTTTCAATTTTAATTTCCTGATCACTGAAAAGCGGCTCATCCCTCCCTGAAGCTCTCTAGCATAACTACTGTTACTTATACTTCTTGATTCGGATCCCAGTAATGTGTTTTCTTCTTACATATATACACTTAGTCATTGTTGACTTGGCTTCAGGTCACTGCTTACTATAACTCCCAAACCATCTTCACATTCTGTATGGCCTAGTTTTATATTACTTAGTTTATAGGCGCTAGTTTATAAGAGGACTTTGAACTTATCTACACCGAACTGCATCTGTCACTTTTCTGACGAGTGACATAAACTTGTCTAAGTTTAAAACTTCTCACTTGTAAGGAAGAGGCTACCACTCTCGAAAATATTTTCTAGTTCAGCGAAACGGAATTGAGATTTACAAACTAAGTCACAGAAGTTAACGACTCACACCAAGTTACATCTTAACAAATAACAATGAATGATATTAATGGCTTGATGTGTTTCTTGTCCTAATGACGAAGTTAATAACTTCAAGAATTGTTTACAGAACGACTGAGATCTTGGTTATACAGCTGCTGCATCAAGTATCACTTCAAGTAATTTATGTTTTTGACCTTGTCAGTTCTGTATAGTGGAGCCATGTTTGTTATAAAGTTTGATTTTGTCTTGAGATGTAATTTGTCAGACTGTAAATTTTTGGTCGAGAAAAATCGGTCCACTGGTCAACACTCATTTTCTGGTCAATGATATTAAACCTATTTTAGGGTCAGGTTGTGGTGCTGATACCGGATATATCATCAGTGTTGCTTGATTGGCTATAGTTTTTGATAAATTTAGTATCCCACTGAAAAACATAAAAGATGTGAAAAATATATTGAAGTGAGACTAACTTTATAAATCACACTGAAGTTATTTTTTTAGATCAGGAAAACGTCAAATCATATACACATACCAACACGACATTCTTTATAATATCAGAATAACACAGTGAGATCATTCACATACCACTAATTACTGTATATGTAAGCTTTGTTTGTACAATTTTTTCCTAAGCTGGTCATCAGCACAGTTTTGTTGAGTGAACACTTGCAAGAGACACATTTTGGTAACCATTGTGCAGTAAGACATTTCAAGCCTCTATGTGTCTATAAACAGCCGCCAATCTTCTGCTTGACATTCAAGTCCCATTCGAAGAAGATGTCCAGGGATGTTACTGCAGTATACAAGCTCTACATCTTGGCTGAAGTAAGGAAGACGTTCAGCCTCTCTTGTCCGGTAAACTGTTATTTTAACTTCTTGTTGTAAACAGTTCTTTTCTTTTAGTCTGGATGCTAAAAGCTCAGATGCTGAAAGACAGACTGAGGTCATGTATCAAATCACTGAATTCTTCTTGGGAGAACTGCTGGTGTATTGAAATTTGCTTACTAATTAAGTTTATTCAGATATACACAAACACAGTTGCATAGGTTATCATACGTAGCAGCATATGTGTAGAGAACCATCCTAGATAACCCAGAAATGTCAGACAGTGTGACTTATTTCCATTGGGGGTCCTCTTAGTACCTTGTTATTATACTATAAAGGAGATAATATCTTATTATTATACTAAAAAGGAGATATGTTAGGAATAAGGTAAAATGAGTTACGTATTTATATTTTCATCTTTGTTAGCTAAAATAATAAAAAAAACATTCTCCTCCCTTTCTGTCGCTACATTCATTAGGTACCTTTTGGCACTCTTCTTGAACTGGTTCATGCTACGACTGGCTTTGACATGTGCGGGCAGTCTGTTCCATTCCTTTATTGCTGTACAATAAAAGGTGTTTGAAGCCTGGCCACTGACTGTGGGTACTACAAAGTTGTGCTCTCTCCCCCTAGTACTATGATTGCTTTGGTTCCCAACCTTGACAAAATTGACAGCAAGATATTCTGGACAATGTTTGTGAGCGATTTTATAAACTTGATTTAACTTTACTTGTTTTACTCTGTCTTCAACATTCAGCATATCCAATTGTTGTAATTCATGCTGGCCTACGTGCTCTCTTGGTCCCAGCCCCAGGATGAATCTTACCATTTTGTTGTGGGTGATTTGCAGTCTATCTTTCAGTTTTTTTTTGTCAAGGCAGAGTACTATGAAGAGCAAGCGTAGCCCATGTGACATTATATAAGGGCTAGACATAGCGTACTGCGAGTCTAAGTAGGTTGACACTGTGCTTGTCTGTAGAGGAACTTCAGTCTGGCATTCGCTTTCTCTACTGCACTGTTCCCTATCAATTCTCCTAACATGCATGGGTCAAATGGGATTCCCATATATTGTACTGAGGAAACTGAAGTGATGGGCTCCCCATTACACCGGATATTAAAATTATTTGCCCTTCTCAGTTTATGTTTCGTGCCAAAGAATATGGCTTCCGTTTTCGTGAGGTGTAACGATAGTTTGTCGCCTACTAACCATTTGCTGCAGGACTCCAGTTCCAGTACTATTACATTAGTTATATTCACTTCCACTGCTATCACCTGTGTTACATCCTAAACCCTGAGTTTCTTTAACATCTGACAACGGAAGGTCGTGCAGTGTTGTAAACACTGGTATGGCAACATCGCTGTGTGGCACAGGTCTTTTTGCTGACTATAAATCAGGATATTCCCACTTGACTTTCTTGTATCGATTGAAACCTTTCTCATTCACCATACAGAAATAACAATTGTTATTGTGGCTTATCGGTTCTTTCCACACCATAGGCACACCCAAGTTTAAACTTTTCCTTTGCCTATTTTTCCACTGTCGTAAGCATTCTACACAGGTTTTGCAGACTATATGGGGAGCCTAAGACTTGTTTTGTTCTCCAAGTGCCACTGCAGTGTTCCTCCTTTCTTATGTTCTTATGTTAAGACTCGATTAGTGATGATGGTGATCAAGGATATTCCCCATGCCAGAGCACATGACTGTATGAGATATAAACTGTTTCTTCTATTATATTTATTTAACACTCAATTCCAGCAAGTAATATAAACCATGGGAAAAAATACAAATTTATTGAAAACTATTTTTAATCATCCTCCGAAACATTATGAGACAAGCTTTAAAAAGAGAATGGACAAGTATATGAGAGGGAGGGACTGAATTTGATTGGTGTCCTATGACCAATGCTGTTCCTGGTGTATGTGAATGTCATGACAGAAGGAGGAATCTGGACAGGCTGCAGGCCTGGTCCAACAACTGGCTCCAAGTGCAAAGCCATGAAGACTGGGAAAGGACAAAGAAGACCTCAGACAAAGTACAGTCTAAAGGGCCAAAGACTACAAACTTCACTCAAGGAAAAGGATCTTGGGATGAGTATAATACCGAGCACATCTACTGAGGCGCTCATCAACCAGATAACTGCTGCAGCATACGGGCGCCTAGCAAACCTAAGAATAGCATTCCGACATCTCGGTAAGGAATCGTTTAGAACCCTGTACACCGTGTACGTCAGGCTTATATTGGAGTATGTAGCTCCAGTTTGGAACCCACACCTGGCCAAGCACGTCAGGAAACTAGAGAAAGTGCAAAGGTTTGCAACAGGACTAATCCCGGAGCTGAGGGGCATGTCGTACGAGGAGAGGTTAAGTGAACTCGACCTGACGACACTGGAGGACAGGACGGCTAGAGGGGACATGATAACGACATATAAAATACTGAGAGGAATTGACAAGGTGGACAGAGACAGGATGTTCCAGAGATGGTACACAGCAACAAGGGGTCAACTGGAAGTTGAAAAATCAGATGGGTCACAGGGATGTTAGGAAGTATTTCTTCAGTCACACAGTTGTTAGGAAGTAGAACAGTCTGAAGGGTGATGTAGTGGAGGCAGGATCCATACTTAGCTTTAAGAAGAGATGCAATAAAGCTCATGGAGCAGGGAGAGAGTGGACCTAATAGCGCTCAGTGAAGAGGCGGGGCCAGGAGCTATGACTTGACCCTTGCAACCACAATTAGATAATTACAGTTAGGTGAATATACACCTAACATAGTATACTTATAAATATAGTGATATATGTATTCTTACAGAAACAAAAAAAAAGCTATATGTTATATACATTACAGAAACAATCCAAATATGATTTATTTAAATAGATAAATAATTTATATACATAATAACATCAGCAGCTATAGTGTTTAATGAGTAGACTTTGTTATCAACGTTAGTGATATTATTTAGTGTACCTGAACTCGAGGAGAGTTGACTCTTTTCTTGTTAAGATGACCGTTGATAGTGGGGTACTTGGGCACTTGTGAGGTGAAGAGTATCCGAGCTATGAGGGAGTAGAACACGCAAGACATCAACAAAGGAACCACGTAAAACATTATAATGTCTAAGAAATAGTAGAGGAAATACTGGTCCCTGGAGAGCTTGAAGGTACATTCTTGTGTGGGATAGTCAACAGCGTAGCTCAGAGGGATGACAGTGGTGAGATAGAGCCAGGGCGAGCAGTAACATACTGCAAACACCCACACTAACAATGTAATCTTCTTGGCTCTCTCTACCGTACACACAGTCTGTGCTTTCATTGGGTGACATATAGCAATGTATCGCTCCACAGTAAAAGCCGTCAAGCTCAGGGAACTGGCGTTAATACCCAAGTTCTGCAGGAATATCATGATAGCACAGCCGACGTGGCCCCAGATCCAATGGTTGCCAATAAGATAGTAGCTCACAATTTCTTGGGGGACCGCGGCTATGAGGACAGCACAGTCAGCGATGGCCAAGCTTACCAGGTAGCAGTTCGTAGGCGTGGTCATATTTTTATTTTTGGCGACCACGATGACTACCATAATGTTGCCGATGACTCCGATGACGAAGATGATACCTTGAAATAGTGTGCCGATGATGCGGTAAATGTAGGAATAATATTCAGGAGTGCCAGAACAGTAGTGAGTATACACGTCCTTGGCACACCAACATAAATAGTCTTCATGGGAACAGTTAATGTTGACAATGT
>NC_091305.1:38158408-38261931 GCF_038502225.1 Cherax quadricarinatus
TTCAAGGCAGGTGAAATTGCTGACCTAGAAAATGTACAGAAAACCTTCACGGCGCGCATAACGGAGATAAAACACCTCAATTACTGGGAGCGCTTGAGGTTCCTGAACCTGTATTCCCTGGAACGCAGGCGGGAGAGATACATGATTATATACACCTGGAAAATCCTAGAGGGACTATACCGAACTTGCACACGAAAATCACTCACTACGAAAGCAAAAGACTTGGCAGACGATGCAACATCCCCCCAATGAAAAGCAGGGGTGTCACTAGCACGTTAAGAGACCATACAATAAGTGTCAGGGGCCCGAGACTGTTCAACTGCCTCCCAGCATACATAAGGGGGATTACCAACAGACCCCTGGCAGTCTTCAAGCTGGCACTGGACAAGCACCTAAAGTCGGTTCCTGACCAGCCGGGCTGTGGCTCGTACGTTGGTTTGCGTGCAGCTAGCAGCAACAGCCTGGTTGATCAGGCTCTGATCCACCAGGAGGCCTGGTCACAGACCGGGCCGCGGGGACGTTGACCCCCGGAACTCTCTCCAGGTAAACTCCAGGTATATATATATATATATATATATATATATATATATATATATATATATATATGTCGTGCCGAATAGGCAGAACTTGCGATCTTGGCTTAAATAGCGACGTTCATCTTGCCATTTAAGACAAGTGAAAATTTGTATATGCAATAATTTCGCCAAAATCATTCTGAACCTAACGAAAAAAAATATTTCACTGTGTTAGTTTAGTATTAAATTATTGTAAACAAATCTAAAATATATTTAGTTGGGTTAGGTTAAAATAAATTGTTCTTGTTACAATAAGGTTAGGTAAGTTTTCTAAGATTCTTTTGGTGCAAAATTAAAAATTGTTACATCAACATTAATGAAAAAAATATATCTTTAAACGTATAAGAGAAAATTTCAGAAAGGACATAATTTTAAATGAGTTCTTGCTAATTGACCAGTTTTACATATTCGGCACGACATATATATATATAAATATATATATTTCCCCTCTGGATGGCCACGCTGGGGTGCTGGAACATGAAAGTGGCTGTCATTGGGTCCCTGGTGGTGTCGATGAGTCTGGAACCCAATTCTTTAAGGAAACGTGCGACATTTTTTCCCCATGTTTCCAAGGTCTCTGATCCCACTGGGACAAATTGATACTGTTGGCTTATGTCTCTGTACTTGCTGGTCTTGTACTCCTCCCTGTGGTCACCAGCTCCTCCCTGTCGCCCCACACTGTGATGGATATAGGTGTCAGCCAGTGTGGACACACAGGTATAGTCCCATATAATATATATATATATATATATATCTTATTGCAACCATGAACGAGTGGTATTGATAAATAACAACACTGCAACTAGCCAAGGATTTGAACCCATGCTGCTTTGGCACGCCTCATGGTAAGCGAAAACACATGAAGCTCTAACCCATAGGACCACGCAATCTTACAAGAGTGACGCACCCAGCCAAGCTAGGTGTTTTACCGTTATCCGAGGACATACAATGGTGTGGGTGCCTCTGAGCTAATTTCATTCTAGTCCCTGTCTGGTGTACTAGCCCAACGATCAGTATTTTTATATTATTGCAACCACGCACGAGTGCTATTGATCAATAACAACATTGCGACTAGCCAAGGATTCGAACTCATGCTGCTTTGGCCCGCCTCATGGTGAGCGAAAACAGATGACGCATGGGTTGCATCCTGGAATAAAACTGACCTAATTTGCTGAAAATCTTCAAATGGACCACTCAAAACAATATGAAGCTCAGTGAAGAGAAATTTTAACTACTCAGATATGAAGAACTTGAGGAAATTAAAACTGTGTGAGGGTATGACAAATTCTAACCATACAATAAACCGAAAAAGTAATGTGAAGGACCTGGGAGTGATAATGTCAGAGGATCTCGCCTTCAAACACCACAAAATGATAGGATGGATAATGAGAACCTTCAAAACTAGGGACGCCAAGCCCATGATGATTCTCTTCAAATCTCTTGTTCTCTCTAGGCTGGAATACTGCTGTACACTAACTGCCTCCTTCAAGGCAGGGTAAATTGCTGACCTGGAGAGTGTACAAAGAACTTTCACGGCACACATAAGTACGACAAGGCACCTAAATTACTGGGAACGGTTAAGGCTCTTGATCTGTATTCCCTGGAGAGCAGGCGATAGAGATAAATGATAATGTACACGTGGAAAATCCTAGAGGGATTAGTACCAAACCTGCTCACGAAAATCACTCCCTATGAAAGCAGAAGACTCCGCAGAAGATGCAACATTCCTCCAATGAAAAGCAGGGGCGCCACGTGTACATTGAGAGACAACACAATAAGCGTCTGGGGTCCACGACTGCTCAACTTCCTCCCAGCATACATGAGATGGATTAGCAGTAGACCCCTGGCTGTCTTCAAGAAGGCACTGGACAGGCGACTAAAGTCAGAACATGACCAGCCAGTTGTGGTTTGTACGTCAGTTTGCGTGTGGCCAGCAGTAACAACCTGGTTGATCAAACCCTGATCCACCACGAGGCCTGGTCTCAGACCGAGCCGCGGGGGCGTTGACCCCCGAAACCCTCTCCAGGTAAACTTCATGTAATAACAAGTGGCTTTCTTTATAGTATGTCATTGGCGTCAGCTATGGTCTGTATACCTTGTATATGTACTGGTAGAAACAAAAATATTTATTTATGCTCAGAGAAGTGTATATCAGTGTATATGCTCAGAGAGGTGTATATCAGTGTATATGCTCAGAGAGGTATATACCAGTGTATATGCTCAGAGAGGTATATACCAGTGTATATGCTCAGAGAGGTGTATATCAGTGTATATGCTCAGAGAGGTATATACCAGTGTATATGCTCAGAGAGGTGTATATCAGTGTATATGCTCAGAGAGGTATATACCAGTGTATATGCTCAGAGAGGTGTATATCAGTGTATATATACATCAGTGTATATGCTCAGAGAGGTATATACCAGTGTATATGCTCAGAGAGGTATATACAGAGAGGTGTATATCAGTGTATATGCTCAGAGAGGTATATACCAGTGTATATGCTCAGAGAGGTATATACCAGTGTATATGCTCAGAGAGGTATATACCAGTGTATATGCTCAGAGAGGTATATACCAGTGTATATGCTCAGAGAGGTATATACCAGTGTATATGCTCAGAGAGGTATATATCAGTGTACATGCGCTGTACTAGATAATTGTATATATCTGTGTTTTTTACGAGAGGTGTATGTCTCTCGTAGTGTTACAAGCATGGTCCACCAGTGTTACAAGCATGGTCCACCAGTGTTACAAGCATGGTCCACCAGTGTTACAAGCATGGTCCACCAGTGTTACAAGCATGGTCCACCAGTGTTACAAGCATGGTCCACCAGTGTTACAAGCATGGTCCACCAGTGTTGCAAGCATGGTCCACCAGTGTTACAAGCATGGTCCACCAGTGTTACAAGCATGGTCCACCAGTGTTGCAAGCATGGTCCACCAGTGCTACAAGCATGGTCCACCAGTGTTACAAGCATGATCCACCAGTGTTACAAGCATGGTCCACCAGTGTTACAAGCATGGTCCACCAGTGTTGCAAGCATGGTCCACCAGTGTTACAAGCATGGTCCACCAGTGTTACAACATAGTCCACCAGTGTTACAAGCATGGTCCACCAGTGTTACAAGCATGGTCCACCAGTGTTACAAGCATGGTCCACCAGTGTTACAAGCATGGTCCACCAGTGTTGCAAGCATGGTCCACCAGTGTTACAAGCATGGTCCACCAGTGTTACAAGCATGGTCCACCAGTGTTACAAGCATGGTCCACCAGTGTTACAAGCATGGTCCACCAGTGTTGCAAGCATGGTCCACCAGTGTTACAAGCATGGTCCACCAGTGTTACAAGCATGGTCCACCAGTGTTACAAGCATGGTCCACCAGTGTTACAAGCATGGTCCACCAGTGTTACAAGCATGGTCCACCAGTGCTACAAGCATGGTCCACCAGTGTTACAAGCATGGTCCACCAGTGTTACAAGCATGGTCCACCAGTGTTGCAAGCATGGTCCACCAGTGTTACAAGCATGGTCCACCAGTGTTACAAGCATGGTCCACCAGTGTTACAAGCATGGTCCACCAGTGTTACAAGCATGGTCCACCAGTGTTGCAAGCATGGTCCACCAGTGTTACAAGCATGGTCCACCAGTGTTACAACATAGTCCACCAGTGTTACAAGCATGGTCCACCAGTGTTACAAGCATGGTCCACCAGTGTTACAAGCATGGTCCACCAGTGTTACAAGCATGGTCCACCAGTGTTGCAAGCATGGTCCACCAGTGTTACAAGCATGGTCCACCAGTGTTACAAGCATGGTCCACCAGTGTTACAACATAGTCCACCAGTGTTACAAGCATGGTCCACCAGTGTTACAAGCATGGTCCACCAGTGTTACAAGCATGGTCCACCAGTGTTACAAGCATGGTCCACCAGTGTTACAAGCATGGTCCACCAGTGTTGCAAGCATGGTCCACCAGTGTTACAAGCATGGTCCACCAGTGTTACAACATAGTCCACCAGTGTTACAAGCATGGTCCACCAGTGTTACAAGCATGGTCCACCAGTGTTACAAGCATGGTCCACCAGTGTTACAAGCATGGTCCACCAGTGTTACAAGCATGGTCCACCAGTGTTACAAGCATGGTCCACCAGTGTTACAAGCATGGTCCACCAGTGTTACAAGCTTGGTCCACCAGTGTTACAAGCATGGTCCACCAGTGTTACAAGCATGGTCCACCAGTGTTACAAGCATGGTCCACCAGTGTTACAAGCATGGTCCACCAGTGTTACAAGCATGGTCCTCCAGTGTTACAAGCATGGCCCACCAGTGTTACAAGCATGGTCCTCCAGTGTTACAAGCATGGTCCACCAGTGTTACAAGCATGGTCCACCAGTGTTACAAGCATGGTCCTCCAGTGTTACAAGCATGGTCCACCAGTGTTACAAGCATGGTCCACCAGTGTTACAAGCATGGTCCACCAGTGTTACAAGCATGGTCCACCAGTGTTACAAGCATGGTCCACCAGTGTTACAAGCATGGTCCACCAGTGTTACAAGCATGGTCCACCAGTGTTACAAGCATGGTCCACCAGTGTTACAAGCATGGTCCACCAGTGTTACAATGGCATGATACAACATAGTCCACCAGTGTTACAAGCATGGTCCACCAGTGTTACAAGCATGGTCCACCAGTGTTACAAGCATGGTCCACCAGTGTTACAAGCATGGTCCACCAGTGTTACAAGCATGGTCCACCAGTGTTGCAAGCATGGTCCACCAGTGTTACAAGCATGGTCCACCAGTGTTACAAGCATGGTCCACCAGTGTTGCAAGCATGGTCCACCAGTGTTACAAGCATGGTCCACCAGTGTTACAACATAGTCCACCAGTGTTACAAGCATGGTCCACCAGTGTTACAAGCATGGTCCACCAGTGTTACAAGCATGGTCCACCAGTGTTACAAGCATGGTCCACCAGTGTTGCAAGCATGGTCCACCAGTGTTACAAGCATGGTCCACCAGTGTTACAAGCATGGTCCACCAGTGTTACAACATAGTCCACCAGTGTTACAAGCATGGTCCACCAGTGTTACAAGCATGGTCCACCAGTGTTACAAGCATGGTCCACCAGTGTTACAAGCATGGTCCACCAGTGTTACAAGCATGGTCCACCAGTGTTGCAAGCATGGTCCACCAGTGTTACAAGCATGGTTCACCAGTGTTACAACATAGTCCACCAGTGTTACAAGCATGGTCCACCAGTGTTACAAGCATGGTCCACCAGTGTTACAAGCATGGTCCACCAGTGTTACAAGCATGGCCCACCAGTGTTACAAGCATGGTCCACCAGTGTTACAAGCATGGTCCACCAGTGTTACAAGCATGGTCCACCAGTGTTACAAGCTTGGTCCACCAGTGTTACAAGCATGGTCCACCAGTGTTACAAGCATGGTCCACCAGTGTTACAAGCATGGTCCACCAGTGTTACAAGCATGGTCCACCAGTGTTACAAGCATGGTCCTCCAGTGTTACAAGCATGGCCCACCAGTGTTACAAGCATGGTCCTCCAGTGTTACAAGCATGGTCCACCAGTGTTACAAGCATGGTCCTCCAGTGTTACAAGCATGGTCCACCAGTGTTACAAGCATGGTCCACCAGTGTTACAAGCATGGTCCACCAGTGTTACAAGCATGGTCCACCAGTGTTACAACATAGTCCACCAGTGTTACAAGCATGGTCCACCAGTGTTACAAGCATGGTCCACCAGTGTTACAAGCATGGTCCACCAGTGTTGCAAGCATGGTCCACCAGTGTTACAAGCATGGTCCACCAGTGATACAACATAGTCCACCAGTGTTACAAGCATGGTCCACCAGTGTTACAAGCATGGTCCACCAGTGTTACAAGCATGGTCCACCAGTGTTACAAGCATGGTCCACCAGTGTTACAAGCATGGTCCACCAGTGTTACAAGCATGGTCCACCAGTGTTACAAGCATGGTCCACCAGTGTTACAAGCATGGTCCACCAGTGTTACAAGCATGGTCCACCAGTGTTACAAGCATGGTCCACCAGTGTTACAAGCATGGTCCACCAGTGTTACAAGCATGGTCCACCAGTGTTACAAGCATGGTCCACCAGTGTTACAAGCATGGTCCACCAGTGTTACAAGCATGGTCCACCAGTGTTACAAGCATGGTCCACCAGTGTTACAAGCTTGGTCCACCAGTGTTACAAGCATGGTCCACCAGTGTTACAAGCATGGTCCACCAGTTTTACAAGCATGGTCCACCAGTGTTACAAGCATGGTCCACCAGTGTTACAAGCATTTTCCACCAGTGTTACAAGCATGGTCCACCAGTGTTACAAGCATGGTCCACCAGTGTTACAAGCATGGTCCTCCAGTGTTACAAGCATGGCCCACCAGTGTTACAAGCATGGTCCTCCAGTGTTACATGCATGGTCCACCAGTGTTACAAGCATGGTCCACCAGTGTTACAAGCATGGTCCTCCAGTGTTACAAGCATGGTCCACCAGTGTTACAAGCATGGTCCACCAGTGTTACAAGCATGGTCCACCAGTGTTACAAGCATGGTCCACCAGTGCTACAAGCATGGTCCACCAGTGTTACAAGCATGGTCCGCCAGTGTTACAAGCATGGTCCACCAGTGTTACAAGCATGGTCCACCAGTGTTACAAGCATGGTCCTCCAGTGTTACAAGCATGGCCCACCAGTGTTACAAGCATGGTCCTCCAGTGTTACATGCATGGTCCACCAGTGTTACAAGCATGGTCCACCAGTGTTACAAGCATGGTCCACCAGTGTTACAAGCATGGTCCACCAGTGTTACAAGCATGGTCCACCAGTGTTACAAGCATGGTCCACCAGTGTTACAAGCATGGTCCACCAGTGTTACAAGCATGGTCCACCAGTGTTACAAGCATGGTCCACCAGTGTTACAAGCATGGTCCACCAGTGTTACAAGCATGGTCCACCAGTGTTACAAGCATGGTCCACCAGTGTTACAAGCATGGTCCACCAGTGTTACAAGCATGGTCCACCAGTGTTACAAGCATGGTCCACCAGTGTTACAAGCATGGTCCACCAGTGTTACAAGCATGGTCCACCAGTGTTACAAGCATGGTCCACCAGTGTTACAAGCATGGTCCACCAGTGTTACAAGCATGGTCCACCAGTGTTACAAGCATGGTCCACCAGTGTTACAAGCATGGTCCACCAGTGTTACAAGCATGGTCCACCAGTGTTACAAGCATGGTCCACCAGTGTTACAAGCATGGTCCACCAGTGTTACAAGCATGGTCCACCAGTGTTACAAGCATGGTCCACCAGTGTTACAAGCATGGTCCACCAGTGTTACAAGCATGGTCCACCAGTGTTACAAGCATGGTCCACCAGTGTTACAAGCATGGTCCACCAGTGTTACAAGCATGGTCCACCAGTGTTACAAGCATGGTCCACCAGTGTTACAAGCATGGTCCACCAGTGTTACAAGCATGGTCCACCAGTGTTACAACAAGCAGTGTTACAAGCATGGTCCACCAGTGTTACAAGCATGGTACAAGCACCAGTGTTACAAGCATGGTCCACCAGTGTTACAAGCATGGTCCACCAGTGTTACAAGCATGGTCCACCAGTGTTACAAGCATGGTCCACCAGTGTTACAAGCATGGTCCACCAGTGTTACAAGCATGGTCCACCAGTGTTACAAGCATGGTCCACCAGTGTTACAAGCATGGTCCACCAGTGTTACAAGTCCACCATCGTCCACCAGTGTTACAAGCATGGTCCACCAGTGTTACAAGCATGGTCCACCAGTGTTACAAGCATGGTCCACCAGTGTTACAAGCATGGTCCACCAGTGTTACAAGCATGGTCCACCAGTGTTGCAAGCATGGTCCACCAGTGTTACAAGCATGGTCCACCAGTGTTACAACATAGTCCACCAGTGTTACAAGCATGGTCCACCAGTGTTACAAGCATGGTCCACCAGTGTTACAAGCATGGTCCACCAGTGTTACAAGCATGGTCCACCAGTGTTACAAGCATGGTCCACCAGTGTTACAAGCATGGTCCACCAGTGTTACAAGCATGGTCCACCAGTGTTACAAGCATGGTCCACCAGTGTTACAAGCATGGTCCACCAGTGTTACAAGCATGGTCCACCAGTGTTACAAGCATGGTCCACCAGTGTTACAAGCATGGTCCACCAGTGTTACAAGCATGGTCCAGTGTTCCAGTGTTACAACAAGCATGGTCCACCAGTGTTACAAGCATGGTCCACCAGTGTTACAAGCATGGTCCACCAGTGTTACAAGCATGGTCCATAGTCCACCAGTGTTACAAGCATGGTCCACCAGTGTTACAAGCATGGTCCACCAGTGTTACAAGCATGGTCCACCAGTGTTACAAGCATGGTCCACCAGTGTTACAAGCATGGTCCACCAGTGTTACAAGCATGGTCCACCAGTGTTACAACATGGTCCACCAGTGTTACAAGCATGGTCCACCAGTGTTACAAGCATGGTCCACCAGTGTTACAAGCATGGTCCACCAGTGTTACAAGCATGGACCACCAGTGTTACAAGCATGGTCCACCAGTGTTACAAGCATGGTCCACCAGTGTTACAAGCATGGTCCACCAGTGTTACAAGCATGGTCCACCAGTGTTACAAGCATGGTCCACCAGTGTTACAAGCATGGTCCACCAGTGTTACAAGCATAGTCCACCAGTGTTACAAGCATGGTCCACCAGTGTTACAAGCATGGTCCACCAGTGTTACAAGCATGGTCCACCAGTGTTACAAGCATGGTCCACCAGTGTTACAAGCATGGTCCACCAGTGTTACAAGCATGGTCCACCAGTGTTACAAGCATGGTCCACCAGTGTTACAAGCATGGTCCACCAGTGTTACAAGCATGGTCCACCAGTGTTACAAGCATGGTCCACCAGTGTTACAAGCATGGTCCACCAGTGTTACAAGCATGGTCCACCAGTGTTACAAGCATGGTCAACCAGTGTTACAAGCATGGTCCACCAGTGTTACAAGCATGGTCCACCAGTGTTACAAGCATGGTCCACCAGTGTTACAAGCATGGTCCACCAGTGTTACAAGCATGGTCCACCAGTGTGGTCCACCCGTGTTCCAAGCATGGTCCACCAGTGTTACAAGCATGGTCCACCAGTGTTACAAGCATGGTCCACCAGTGTTACAAGCATGGTCCACCAGTGTTACAAGCATGGTCCACCAGTGTTACAAGCATGGTCCACCAGTGTTACAAGCATGGTCCACCAGTGTTACAAGCATGGTCCTCCAGTGTTACAAGCATGGCCCACCAGTGTTACAAGCATGGTCCTCCAGTGTTACAAGCATGGTCCACCAGTGTTACAAGCATGGTCCTCCAGTGTTACAAGCATGGTCCACCAGTGTTACAAGCATGGTCCATCAGTGTTACAAGCATGGTCCACCAGTGTTACAAGCATGGTCCACCAGTGTTACAACATAGTCCACCAGTGTTACAAGCATGGTCCACCAGTGTTACAAGCATGGTCCACCAGTGTTACAAGCATGGTCCACCAGTGTTGCAAGCATGGTCCACCAGTGTTACAAGCATGGTCCACCAGTGATACAACATAGTCCACCAGTGTTACAAGCATGGTCCACCAGTGTTACAAGCATGGTCCACCAGTGTTACAAGCATGGTCCACCAGTGTTACAAGCATGGTCCACCAGTGTTACAAGCATGGTCCACCAGTGTTGCAAGCATGGTCCACCAGTGTTACAAGCATGGTCCAGCAGTGTTACCATCGTCCACCACTGTTACAAGCATGGTCCACCAGTGTTACAAGCATGGTCCACCAGTGTTACAAGCATGGTCCACCAGTGTTACAAGCATGGTCCACCAGTGTTACAAGCATGGTCCACCAGTGTTACAAGCATGGTCCACCAGTGTTACAAGCATGGTCCACCAGTGTTACAAGCATGGTCCACCAGTGTTACAAGCATGGTCCACCAGTGTTACAAGCATGGTCCACCAGTGTTACAAGCATAGTCCACCAGTGTTACAAGCATGGTCCACCAGTGTTACAAGCATGGTCCACCAGTGTTACAAGCATGGTCCACCAGTGTTACAAGCATGGTCCACCAGTGTTACAAGCATGGTCCACCAGTGTTACAAGCATGGTCCTCCAGTGTTACAAGCATGGCCCACCAGTGTTACAAGCATGGTCCTCCAGTGTTACATGCATGGTCCACCAGTGTTACAAGCATGGTCCACCAGTGTTACAAGCATGGTCCTCCAGTGTTACAAGCATGGTCCACCAGTGTTACAAGCATGGTCCACCAGTGTTACAAGCATGGTCTACCAGTGTTACAAGCATGGTCCACCAGTGTTACAAGCATGGTCCACCAGTGTTACAAGCATGGTCCGCCAGTGTTACAAGCATGGTCCACCAGTGTTACAAGCATGGTCCACCAGTGTTACAAGCATGGTCCTCCAGTGTTACAAGCATGGCCCACCAGTGTTACAAGCATGGTCCTCCAGTGTTACATGCATGGTCCACCAGTGTTACAAGCATGGTCCACCAGTGTTACAAGCATGGTCCTCCAGTGTTACAAGCATGGTCCACCAGTGTTACAAGCATGGTCCACCAGTGTTACAAGCATGGTCCACCAGTGTTACAAGCATGGTCCACCAGTGTTACAAGCATGGTCCACCAGTGTTACAAGCATGGTCCACCAGTGTTACAAGCATGGCCCGCCAGTGTTACAAGCATGGTCCTCCAGTGTTACAAGCATGGTCCACCAGTGTTACAAGCATGGTCCTCCAGTGTTACAAGCATGGTCCACCAGTGTTACAAGCATGGTCCACCAGTGTTACAAGCATGGTCCACCAGTGTTACAAGCATGGTCCACCAGTGTTACAAGCATGGTCCACCAGTGTTACAAGCATGGTCCACCAGTGTTACAAGCATGGCCCGCCAGTGTTACAAGCATGGTCCTCCAGTGTTACAAGCATGGTCCACCAGTGTTACAAGCATGGTCCACCAGTGTTACAAGCATGGTCCACCAGTGTTACAACATAGTCCACCAGTGTTACAAGCATGGTCCACCAGTGTTACAAGCATGGTCCACCAGTGTTACAAGCATGGTCCACCAGTGTTACAAGCATGGTCCACCAGTGTTACAAGCATGGTCCACCAGTGTTACAAGCATGGTCCACCAGTGTTACAAGCATGGTCCACCAGTGTTACAAGCTTGGTCCACCAGTGTTACAAGCATGGTCCACCAGTGTTACAAGCATGGTCCACCAGTGTTACAAGCATGGTCCACCAGTGTTACAAGCATGGTCCACCAGTGTTACAAGCATGGTCCACCAGTGTTACAAGCATGGTCCTCCAGTGTTACAAGCATGGCCCACCAGTGTTACAAGCATGGTCCTCCAGTGTTACAAGCATGGTCCACCAGTGTTACAAGCATGGACCGCCAGTGTTACTACATGGTCCACCAGTGTTACAACATAGTCCACCAGTGTTACAAGCATGGTCCACCAGTGTTACAAGCATGGTCCACCAGTGTTACAAGCATGGTCCACCAGTGTTACAAGCATGGTCCACCAGTGTTACAACATAGTCCATCAGTGTTACAAGCATGGTCCACCAGTGTTACAAGCATGGTCCACCAGTGTTACAAGCATGGTCCACCTGTGTTACAAGCATGGTCCACCTGTGTTACAAGCATGGTCCACCAGTGTTACAAGCATGGTCCACCAGTGTTACAAGCATGGTCCACCAGTGTTACAAGCATGGTCCACCAGTGTTACAAGCATGGTCCACCAGTGTTACAAGCATGGTCCACCAGTGTTACAAGCTTGGTCCACCAGTGTTACAAGCGTGGTCCACCAGTGTTACAAGCATGGTCCACCAGTGTTACAAGCATGGTCCACCAGTGTTACAAGCATGGTCCACCAGTGTTACAAGCATGGTCCACCAGTGTTACAAGCATGGTCCACCAGTGTTACAAGCATGGTCCACCAGTGTTACAAGCATGGTCCTCCAGTGTTACAAGCATGGCCCACCAGTGTTACAAGCATGGTCCTCCAGTGTTACAAGCATGGTCCACCAGTGTTACAAGCATGGTCCTCCAGTGTTACAAGCATGGTCCACCAGTGTTACAAGCATGGGCCATCAGTGTTACAAGCATGGTCCACCAGTGTTACAAGCATGGTCCACCAGTGTTTACAAGCATGGTCCACCAGTGTTACAAGCATGGTCCACCAGTGTTACAAGCATGGTCCACCTGTGTTGCAAGCATGGTCCACCAGTGTTACAAGCATGGTCCACCAGTGATACAAGCATGGTCCACCAGTGTTACAAGCATGGTCCACCAGTGTTACAAGCATGGTCCACCAGTGTTACAAGCATGGTCCACCAGTGTTACAAGCATGGTCCACCAGTGTTACAAGCATGGTCCACCAGTGTTACAAGCATGGTCCTCCAGTGTTACAAGCATGGCCCACCAGTGTTACAAGCATGGTCCTCCAGTGTTACATGCATGGTCCACCAGTGTTACAACATAGTCCACCAGTGTTACAAGCATGGTCCACCAGTGTTACAAGCATGGTCCACCAGTGTTACAAGCATGGTCCACCAGTGTTACAAGCATGGTCCACCAGTGTTACAAGCATGGTCCACCAGTGTTACAAGCATGGTCCACCAGTGTTACAAGCATGGTCCACCAGTGTTACAAGCATGGTCCACCAGTGTTACAAGCATGGTCCACCAGTGTTACAAGCATGGTCCACCAGTGTTACAAGCATGGTCCACCAGTGTTACAAGCATGGTCCACCAGTGTTACAAGCATGGTCCGCCAGTGTTACAAGCATGGTCCACCAGTGTTACACGCATGGTCCACCAGTGTTAAGTGTTACAAGCATGGTCCACCAGTGTTACAAGCATGGTCCACCAGTGTTACAAGCATGGTCCACCAGTGTTACAAGCATGGTCCACCAGTGTTACAAGCATAGTCCACCAGTGTTACAAGCATGGTCCACCAGTGTTACAAGCATGGTCCACCAGTGTTGCAAGCATGGTCCACCAGTGTTACAAGCATGGTCCACCAGTGTTACAAGCATGGTCCACCAGTGTTACAAGCATGGTCCACCAGTGTTACAAGCATGGTCCACCAGTGTTACAAGCATGGTCCACCAGTGTTGCAAGCATGGTCCACCAGTGTTACAAGCATGGTCCACCAGTGTTACAAGCATGGTCCACCAGTGTTACAAGCATGGTCCACCAGTGTTACAAGCATGGTCCACCAGTGTTACAAGCATGGTCCACCAGTGTTACAAGCATGGTCCACAAGTGTTACAAGCATGGTCCACCAGTGTTACAAGCATGGTCCACCAGTGTTACAAGCATGGTCCACCAGTGTTACAAGCATGGTCCACCAGTGTTACAAGCATGGTCCACCAGTGTTACAAGCATGGTCCACCAGTGTTACAAGCATGGTCCACCAGTGTTACAAGCATGGTCCACCAGTGTTACAAGCATGGTCCACCAGTGTTACAAGCATGGTCCACCAGTGTTACAAGCATGGTCCACCAGTGTTACAAGCATGGTCCACCAGTGTTACAAGCATGGTCCTCCAGTGTTACAAGCATGGCCCACCAGTGTTACAAGCATGGTCCTCCAGTGTTACATGCATGGTCCACCAGTGTTACAAGCATGGTCCACCAGTGTTACAAGCATGGTCCTCCAGTGTTACAAGCTTGGTCCACCAGTGTTACAAGCATGGTCCACCAGTGTTACAAGCATGGTCCACCAGTGTTACAAGCATGGTCCACCAGTGTTACAAGCATGGTCCGCCAGTGTTACAAGCATGGTCCACCAGTGTTACAAGCATGGTCCACCAGTGTTACAAGCATGGTCCACCAGTGTTACAAGCATGGTCCACCAGTGTTACAAGCATGGTCCACCAGTGTTACAAGCATGGTCCACCAGTGTTACAAGCATGGTCCACCAGTGTTACAAGCATGGTCCTCCAGTGTTACAAGCATGGCCCACCAGTGTTACAAGCATGGTCCTCCAGTGTTACATGCATGGTCCACCAGTGTTACAAGCATGGTCCACCAGTGTTACAAGCATGGTCCTCCAGTGTTACAAGCATGGTCCACCAGTGTTACAAGCATGGTCCACCAGTGTTACAAGCATGGTCCACCAGTGTTACAACATAGTCCACCAGTGTTACAAGCATGGTCCTCCAGTGTTACAAGCATGGTCCACTAGTGTTACAAGGTTACAAGCATGGTCCACCAGTGTTACAAGCATGGTCCACCAGTGTTACAAGCATGGTCCACCAGTGTTACAAGCATGGTCCGCCAGTGTTACAAGCATGGTCCACCAGTGTTGCAAGCATGGTCCACCAGTGTTACAAGCATGGTCCACCAGTGTTACAAGCATGGTCCACCAGTGTTACAAGGATGGTCCACCAGTGTTACAAGCATGGCCCGCCAGTGTTACAAGCATGGTCCTCCAGTGTTACAAGCATGGTCCACCAGTGTTACAAGCATGGTCCATCAGTGTTACAAGCATGGTCCACCAGTGTTACAAGCATGGTCCACCAGTGTTACAACATAGTCAACCAGTGTTACAAGCATGGTCCACCAGTGTTACAAGCATGGTCCACCAGTGTTACAAGCATGGTCCACCAGTGTTACAAGCATGGTCCACCAGTGTTACAAGCATGGTCCACCAGTGTTACAAGCATGGTCCACCAGTGTTACAAGCATGGTCCACCAGTGTTACAAGCTTGGTCCACCAGTGTTACAAGCATGGTCCACCAGTGTTACAAGCATGGTCCACCAGTGTTACAAGCATGGTCCACCAGTGTTACAAGCATGGTCCACCAGTGTTACAAGCATGGTCCACCAGTGTTACAAGCATGGTCCACCAGTGTTACAAGCATGGTCCTCCAGTGTTACAAGCATGGCCCACCAGTGTTACAAGCATGGTCCTCCAGTGTTACAAGCATGGTCCACCAGTGTTACAAGCATGGTCCACCAGTGTTACAACATAGTCCACCAGTGTTACAAGCATGGTCCACCAGTGTTACAAGCATGGTCCACCAGTGTTACAAGCATGGTCCACCAGTGTTACAAGCATGGTCCACCAGTGTTACAACATAGTCCACCAGTGTTACAAGCATGGTCCACCAGTGTTACAAGCATGGTCCACCAGTGTTACAAGCATGGTCCACCTGTGTTACAAGCATGGTCCACCAGTGTTATAAGCATGGTCCACCAGTGTTACAAGCATGGTCCACCAGTGTTACAAGCATGGTCCACCAGTGTTACAAGCATGGTCCACCAGTGTTACAAGCATGGTCCACCAGTGTTACAAGCATGGTCCACCAGTGTTACAAGCATGGTCCACCAGTGTTACAAGCATGGTCCACCAGTGTTACAAGCATGGTCCACCAGTGTTACAAGCATGGTCCACCAGTGTTACAAGCATGGTCCACCAGTGTTGCGAGCATGGTCCAACAGTGTTACAAGCATGGTCCTCCAGTGTTACAAGCATGGCCCACCAGTGTTACAAGCATGGTCCTCCAGTGTTACAAGCACGGTCCACCAGTGTTACAAGCATGGTCCACCAGTGTTACAAGCATGGTCCTCCAGTGTTACAAGCATGGTCCACCAGTGTTACAAGCATTGTCCACCAGTGTTACAAGCATGGTCCACCAGTGTTACAAGCATGGTCCACCAGTGTTACAAGCATGGTCCACCAGTGTTACAAGCATGGTCCGCCAGTGTTACAAGCATGGTCCACCAGTGTTACAAGCATGGTCCACCAGTGTTACAAGCATGGTCCACCAGTGTTAAAAGCCTGGTCCACCAGTGTTACAAGCGTGGTCCAGCAGTGTTACAAGCATGGCCCGCCAGTGTTACAAGCATGGTCCTCCAGTGTTACAAGCATGGACCACCAGTGTTACAAGCATGGTCCACCAGTGTTACAAGCATGGTCCACCAGTGTTACAAGCATGGTCCACCAGTGTTACAAGCATGGTCCTCCAGTGTTACAATCATGGTCCACCATTGTTACAAGCATGGTCCTCCAGTGTTACAAGCATGGTCCACCAGTGTTACAAGCATGGTCCTCCAGTGTTACAAGCATGGTCCACCAGTGTTACAAGCATGGTCCTCCAGTGTTACAAGCATGGTCCACCATTGTTACAAGCATGGTCCACCAGTGTTACAAGCATCGTCCACCAGTGTTACAAGCATGGTCCACCAGTGTTACAAGCATGGTCCACCAGGGTTACAAGCATAGTCCACCAGTGCTACAACATAGTCCACCAGTGTTACAAGCATGGTCCACCAGTGTTACAAGCATGGTCCACCAGGGTTACAAGCATAGTCCACCAGTGGTACAACATAGTCCACCAGTGTTACAAGCATGGTCCACCAGTGTTACAAGCATGGTTCACCAGTGTTACAAGCACGGTCCACCAGGGTTACAAGCATAGTCCACCAGTGTTACAACATAGTCCACCAGTGTTACAAGCATGGTCCACCAGTGTTACAAGCATGGTTCACCAGTGTTACAAGCATGGTCCACCAGTGTTACAAGCATGGTCCACCAGTGTTACAAGCATGGTCCACCAGTGTTACAAGCATGGTCCACCAGTGTTACAACATGGTCCACCAGTGTTACAAGCATGGTCCACTAGTGTTACAAGCATGGTCGAACAGTGTTACAACATAGTCCACCAGTGTTAAATGCATGGCCCACCAGTGTTACAAGCATGGTACACCAGTGTTACAAGCATGGTCCACCAGTGTTACAAGCATGGTCCACCAGTGTTACAAGCATGGTTCACCAGTGTTACAAGCATGGTCCACCAGTGTTACAAGCATTGTCCACCAGTGTTACAAGCATGGTCCACCAGTGTTACAAGCATGGTCGAACAGTGTTACAACATAGTCCACCAGTGTTACAAGCATGGCCCACCAGTGTTACAAGCATGGTCCACCAGTGTTACAAGCATGGTTCACCAGTGTTACAAGCATGGTCCACCAGTGTTACAAGCATGGTCCTCCAGTGTTACAAGCATGGTCCACCAGTGTTACAAGCATGGTCGAACAGTGTTACAACATAGTCCACAAGTGTTACAAGCATGGCCCACCAGTGTTACAAGCATGGTCCTCCAGTGTTACAAGCATGGTCCACCAGTGTTACAAGCATGGTCCACCAGTGTTACAAGCATGGTCCACCAGTGTTACAAGCATGGTCCACCAGTGTTACAAGCATGGTCCACCAGTGTTACAAGCATGGTCCACCAGTGTTACAAGTATGGTCCACCAGTGTTACAACATAGTCCACCAGTGTTATAAGCATGGTCCACCAGTGTTACAAGTATGGTCCACCAGTGTTACAACATAGTCCACCAGTGTTACAAGCATGGTCGAACAGTGTTACAACATAGTCCACCAGTGTTAAAAGCATGGTCCACCAGTGTTACAAGCATGGTCCACCAGTGTTACAAGCATGGTCCACCAGTGTTAAAAGCATGGTCCACCAGTGTTACAAGCATGGTCCAACAGTGTTACAAGCATGGTCCACCAGCGTTACAAGCATGGTCTGCCAGTGTTACAACACAGTCCACCAGTGTTACAAGCATGGTCGAACAGTGTTACAACATAGTCCACAAGTGTTACAAGCATGGTCCACCAGTGTTACAAGCATGGTCCACCAGTGTTACAAGCATAGTCCACCAGTGTTACAACATAGTCCACCAGTGTTACAAGCATGGTCGAACAGTGTTACAACATAGTCCACCAGTGTTACAAGCATGGTCCACCAGTGTTACAAGCATGGTCCACCAGTGTTACAAGCATGGTCCACCAGTGTTGCAACATAGTCCAGCAGTGTTACAAGCATGGTCGAACAGTGTTACAACATAGTCCACCAGTGTTACAAGCATGGTCCACCATTGTTACAAGCATGGTCCACCAGTGTTACAAGCATGGTTCACCAGTGTTACAAGCATGGTCCACCAGTGTTACAAGCATGGTCCACCAGTGTTACAACATAGTCCACCAGTGTTACAAGCATGGTCGAACAGTGTTACAACATAGTCCACCAGTGTTACAAGCATGGTCCACCAGTGTTACAACATAGTCCACCAGTGTTACAAGCATGGTCCACCAGTGTTACAACATAGTCCACCAGTGTTACAAGCATGGTCCAGCAATGTTCCAAGCATGGTCCACCAGTGTTACAACATAGTCCACTAGTGTTACAAGAATGGTCCAGCAGTATTACAAGCATGGTCCACCAGTGTTACAACAAAATCCACCAGTGTTACAAGCATGGCCCAACAATGTTCCAAGCATGGTCCACAAGAGTTACAACATAGGCCACCCGTGTTACAGGCATGGTTCACCATTATTGCAAGCATGGTCCACCAGTGTTACAAACATGGTCCATCAGTGTTACAAGCATAGTCCAGCAGTGTTACAAGCATGGTCCACCAGTGTTACAATCATGGTCCACCAGTCTTATAAGCATGGTCCACCAGTGTTACAAACATGGTCCATCAGTGTTACAAGCATAGTCCAGCAGTGTTACAAGCATGGTCAACCAGTGTTGCAAGCATGGTCCACCAGTTTTTCAAGCATGGTCCACCAGTGTTACAAGCATGGTTCACCAGTGTTACAAGCATGATCCACCAGTGTTACAAGCATGGTCCATGAGTGTTACAAGCATGGTTCAGCAGTGTTACAAGCATGATCCACAAGTGTTACAAGCATGGTCCACCAGTGTTACAAGCATGGTCGAACAGTGATACAAACATTATCCATCAGCGTTACAAGCATTGTCCAGCAGTGTTATAAGCATGGTCCACCAGTGTTACAAGCATGGTCCACCAGTGTTACAAGCATGGTCCACCAGTGTTACAAGCATGGTCCACCAGTGTTACAACATAGTCCACCAGTGTTACAAGCATGGTCGAACAGTGTTGCAACATAGTCCACCAGTGTTACAAGGATGGTCCACCATTGTTACAAGCATGGTCCACCAGTGTTACAATCATGGTCCACCAGTGTTACAAGCATGGTCCACCAGTGTTACAAGCATGGTCCACCAGTGTTTCAAGCATGGTCCACCAGTGTTACAAGCATGGTTCACCAGTGTTACAAGCATGGTCCACCAGTGTTTCAAGCTTGGTCCACCAGTGTTACAAGCATGGTTCACCAGTGTTACAAGCATGATCCACTAGTGTTACAAGCATGGTTCACAAGTGTTACAAGCATGGTTCACCAGTTTTACAAACATGGTCCATCAGTGTTACAAGCACAGTCCAGCAGTGTTACAAGCATGGTCCGCCAGTGTTACAAGCATGGTCCACCAGTGTTTCAAGCATGGTCCACCAGTGTTACAAGTATGGTCCACCAGTGGTACAAGCATGATCCACCAGTGTTACAAGCATGGTCCAGCAGTGTTACAAGCATGGTCGAACAGTGTTACAAACATTGTCCATCAGCGTTACAAACATAGTCCACAAGTGTTACAAGCATGGTCCACCAGTGTTACAAGCATGGTTCACCAGTGTTACAAGCATGATCCACCAGTGTTACAAGCATGGTTCACCAGTGTTACAAGCATGATCCACCAGTGTTACAAGCATGGTTCACCAGTGTTACAAGCATGATCCACCAGTGTTGCAAGCATGGTCCACCAGTGTTACAAGCATGGACCACCAGTGTTACAAGCATGGTCCACCAGGGTTACAAGCATGGTTCACCAGTGTTACAAGCATGGTCCACCAGTGTTACATGCATGGTCCAACAATGTTCCAAGCGAAAAGGAAATATAAACGCATATGCAGCGTAATGTAATCCTTTATTGACAACGTTTCACCCACACAGTGGGCTTTCTCAAGTCACAAACAGATCTGTTACTTGAAAAAGCCCACTGTGTGGGCGAAACGTTGTCAATAAAGGATCACATTATACTGCATATGTGTTTATATTTCCATTGTGTCGGTATTTTATACCATTTATTTCCAATGTTCCAAGCATGGTCTACCAGTGTTACAACATAGTCCATCCGTGTTACAAGCATGGTCCTCCAGTGTTACATGCATGGTACACCAGTGTTACAAGCATGGTCCACCAGTGTTACAAGCATGGCCCTCCAGTGTTACAAGCATGGTCCACCAGTGTTACAAGCATGGTCCACCAGTGTTACAAGCATGGTCCACCAGTGTTACAAGCATGGTCCACCAGTGTTACAAGCATGGTCCACCAGTGTTACAAGCATGGTCCGCCAGTGTTACAAGCATGGTCCACCAGTGTTACAAGCATGGTCCACCAGTGTTACAAGCATGGTCCACCAGTGTTACAAGCATGGTCCACCAGTGTTACAAGCATGGTCCACCAGTGTTACAAGCATGGTCCACCAGTGTTACAAGCATGGTCCACCAGTGTTACAAGCATGGTCCTCCAGTGTTACAAGCATGGCCCACCAGTGTTACAAGCATGGTCCTCCAGTGTTACATGCATGGTCCACCAGTGTTACAAGCATGGTCCACCAGTGTTACAAGCATGGTCCTCCAGTGTTACAAGCATGGTCCACCAGTGTTACAAGCATGGTCCACCAGTGTTACAAGCATGGTCCACCAGTGTTACAAGCATGGTCCACCAGTGTTACAAGCATGGTCCACCAGTGTTACAAGCATGGTCCGCCAGTGTTACAAGCATGGTCCACCAGTGTTGCAAGCATGGTCCACCAGTGTTACAAGCATGGTCCACCAGTGTTACAAGCATGGTCCACCAGTGTTACAAGCATGGTCCACCAGTGTTACAAGCATGGCCCGCCAGTGTTACAAGCATGGTCCTCCAGTGTTACAAGCATGGTCCACCAGTGTTACAAGCATGGTCCATCAGTGTTACAAGCATGGTCCACCAGTGTTACAAGCATGGTCCACCAGTGTTACAACATAGTCCACCAGTGTTACAAGCATGGTCCACCAGTGTTACAAGCATGGTCCACCAGTGTTACAAGCATGGTCCACCAGTGTTACAAGCATGGTCCACCAGTGTTACAAGCATGGTCCTCCAGTGTTACAAGCATGGTCCACCAGTGTTACAAGCATGGTCCACCAGTGTTACAAGCTTGGTCCACCAGTGTTACAAGCATGGTCCACCAGTGTTACAAGCATGGTCCACCAGTGTTACAAGCATGGTCCACCAGTGTTACAAGCATGGTCCACCAGTGTTACAAGCATGGTCCACCAGTGTTACAAGCATGGTCCACCAGTGTTACAAGCATGGTCCTCCAGTGTTACAAGCATGGCCCACCAGTGTTACAAGCATGGTCCTCCAGTGTTACAAGCATGGTCCACCAGTGTTACAAGCATGGTCCACCAGTGTTACAACATAGTCCACCAGTGTTACAAGCATGGTCCACCAGTGTTACAAGCATGGTCCACCAGTGTTACAAGCATGGTCCACCAGTGTTACAAGCATGGTCCACCAGTGTTACAACATAGTCCATCAGTGTTACAAGCATGGTCCACCAGTGTTACAAGCATGGTCCACCAGTGTTACAAGCATGGTCCACCTGTGTTACAAGCATGGTCCACCAGTGTTACAAGCATGGTCCACCAGTGTTACAAGCATGGTCCACCAGTGTTACAAGCATAGTCCACCAGTGTTACAAGCATGGTCCACCAGTGTTACAAGCATGGTCCACCAGTGTTACAAGCATGGTCCACCAGTGTTACAAGCATGGTCCACCAGTGTTACAAGCATGGTCCACCAGTGTTACAAGCATGGTCCACCAGTGTTACAAGCATGGTCCACCAGTGTTACAAGCATGGTCCACCAGTGTTACAAGCATGGTCCACCAGTGTTGCGAGCATGGTCCACCAGTGTTACAAGCATGGTCCTCCAGTGTTACAAGCATGGCCCACCAGTGTTACAAGCATGGTCCTCCAGTGTTACAAGCACGGTCCACCAGTGTTACAAGCATGGTCCACCAGTGTTACAAGCATGGTCCTCCAGTGTTACAAGCATGGTCCACCAGTGTTACAAGCATTGTCCACCAGTGTTACAAGCATGGTCCACCAGTGTTACAAGCATGGTCCACCAGTGTTACAAGCATGGTCCACCAGTGTTACAAGCATGGTCCGTCAGTGTTACAAGCATGGTCCACCAGTGTTACAAGCATGGTCCACCAGTTTTACAAGCATGGTCCACCAGTGTTATAAGCCTGGTCCACCAGTGTTACAAGCATGGTCCAGCAGTGTTACAAGCATGGCCCGCCAGTGTTACAAGCATGGTCCTCCAGTGTTACAAGCATGGACCACCAGTGTTACAAGCATGGTCCGCCAGTGTTACAAGCATGGTCCACCAGTGTTACAAGCATGGTCCACCAGTGTTACAAGCATGGTCCTCCAGTGTTACAATCATGGTCCACCATTGTTACAAGCATGGTCCTCCAGTGTTACAAGCATGGTCCACCAGTGTTACAAGCATGGTCCTCCAGTGTTACAAGCATGGTCCACCAGTGTTACAAGCATGGTCCTCCAGTGTTACAAGCATGGTCCACCATTGTTACAAGCATGGTCCACCAGTGTTACAAGCATCGTCCACCAGTGTTACAAGCATGGTCCACCAGTGTTACAAGCATGGTCCACCAGGGTTACAAGCATAGTCCACCAGTGCTACAACATAGTCCACCAGTGTTACAAGCATGGTCCACCAGTGTTACATGCATGGTCCACCAGGGTTACAAGCATAGTCCACCAGTGGTACAACATAGTCCACCAGTGTTACAAGCATGGTCCACCAGTGTTACAAGCATGGTTCACCAGTGTTACAAGCACGGTCCACCAGGGTTACAAGCATAGTCCACCAGTGTTACAACATAGTCCACCAGTGTTACAAGCATGGTCCACCAGTGTTACAAGCATGGTTCACCAGTGTTACAAGCATGGTCCACCAGTGTTACAAGCATGGTCCACCAGTGTTACAAGCATGGTCCACCAGTGTTACAAGCATGGTCCACCAGTGTTACAACATGGTCCACCAGTGTTACAAGCATGGTCCACCAGTGTTACAAGCATGGTCGAACAGTGTTACAACATAGTCCACCAGTGTTAAATGCATGGCCCACCAGTGTTACAAGCATGGTACACCAGTGTTACAAGCATGGTCCACCAGTGTTACAAGCATGGTCCACCAGTGTTACAAGCATGGATCACCAGTGTTACAAGCATGGTCCACCAGTGTTACAAGCATGGTCCACCAGTGTTACAAGCATGGTCCACCAGTGTTACAAGCATGGTCGAACATTGTTACAACATAGTCCACCAGTGTTACAAGCATGGCCCACCAGTGTTACAAGCATGGTCCACCAGTGTTACAAGCATGGTTCACCAGTGTTACAAGCATGGTCCACCAGTGTTACAAGCATGGTCCTCCAGTGTTACAAGCATGGTCCACCATTGTTACAAGCATGGTCGAACAGTGTTACAACATAGTCCACAAGTGTTACAAGCATGGCCCACCAGAGTTACAAGCATGGTCCTCCAGTGTTACAAGCATGGTCCACCAGTGTTACAAGCATGGTCCACCAGTGTTACAAGCATGGTAGACCAGTGTTACAAGCATGGTCCACCAGTGTTACAAGCATGGTCCACCAGTGTTACAAGCATGGTCCACCAGTGTTACAAGTATGGCCCACCAGTGTTACAACATAGTCCACCAGTGTTACAAGCATGGTCCACCAGTGTTACAAGTATGGTCCACCAGTGTTACAACATAGTCCACCAGTGTTACAAGCATGGTCGAACAGTGTTACAACATAGTCCACCAGTGTTACAAGCATGGTCCACCAGTGTTACAAGCATGGTCCACCAGTGTTACAAGCATGGTCCACCAGTGTTAAAAGCATGGTCCACCAGTGTTACAAGCATGGTCCAACAGTGTTACAAGCATGGTCCACCAGTGTTACAAGCATGGTCTGCCAGTGTTACAACACAGTCCACCAGTGTTACAAGCATGGTCGAACAGTGTTACAACATAGTCCACAAGTGTTACAAGCATGGTCCACCAGTGTTACAAGCATGGTCCACCAGTGTTACAAGCATAGTCCACCAGTGTTACAACATAGTCCACCAGTGTTACAAGCATGGTCGAACAGTGTTACAACATAGTCCACCAGTGTTACAAGCATGGTCCACCAGTGTTACAAGCATGGTCCACCAGTGTTACAAGCATGGTCCACCAGTGTTGCAACATAGTCCAGCAGTGTTACAAGCATGGTCGAACAGTGTTACAACATAGTCCACCAGTGTTACAAGCATGGTCCACCATTGTTACAAGCATGGTCCACCAGTGTTACAAGCATGGTTCACCAGTGTTACAAGCATGGTCCACCAGTGTTACAAGCATGGTCCACCAGTGTTACAACATAGTCCACCAGTGTTACAAGCATGGTCGAACAGTGTTACAACATAGTCCACCAGTGTTACAAGCATGGTCCACCAGTGTTACAACATAGTCCACCAGTGTTACAAGCATGGTCCACCAGTGTTACAACATAGTCCACCAGTGTTACAAGCATGGTCCAACAATGTTCCAAGCATGGTCCACCAGTGTTACAACATAGTCCACTAGTGTTACAAGAATGGTCCAGCAGTATTACAAGCATGGTCCACCAGTGTTACAACAAAATCCACCAGTGTTACAAGCATGGCCCAACAATGTTCCAAGCATGGTCCACAAGAGTTACAACATAGGCCACCCGTGTTACAGGCATGGTTCACCATTATTGCAAGCATGGTCCACCAGTGTTACAAACATGGTCCATCAGTGTTACAAGCATAGTCCAGCAGTGTTACAAGCATGGTCCACCAGTGTTACAATCATGGTCCACCAGTCTTATAAGCATGGTCCACCAGTGTTACAAACATGGTCCATCAGTGTTACAAGCATAGTCCAGCAGTGTTACAAGCATGGTCAACCAGTGTTGCAAGCATGGTCCACCAGTTTTTCAAGCATGGTCCACCAGTGTTACAAGCATGGTTCACCAGTGTTACAAGCATGATCCACCAGTGTTACAAGCATGGTCCATGCGTGTTACAAGCATGGTTCAGCAGTGTTACAAGCATGATCCACAAGTGTTACAAGCATGGTCCACCAGTGTTACAAGCATGGTCGAACAGTGATACAAACATTATCCATCAGCGTTACAAGCATTGTCCAGCAGTGTTACAAGCATGGTCCACCAGTGTTACAAGCATGGTCCACCAGTGTTACAAGCATGGTCCACCAGTGTTACAAGCATGGTCCACCAGTGTTACAACATAGTCCACCAGTGTTACAAGCATGGTCGAACAGTGTTGCAACATAGTCCACCAGTGTTACAAGAATGGTCCACCATTGTTACAAGCATGGTCCACCAGTGTTACAATCATGGTCCACCAGTGTTACAAGCATGGTCCACCAGTGTTACAAGCATGGTCCACCAGTGTTTCAAGCATGGTCCACCAGTGTTACAAGCATGGTTCACCAGTGTTACAAGCATGGTCCACCAGTGTTACAAGCTTGGTCCACCAGTGTTACAAGCATGGTTCACCAGTGTTACAAGCATGATCCACTAGTGTTACAAGCATGGTTCACAAGTGTTACAAGCATGGTTCACCAGTTTTACAAACATGGTCCATCAGTGTTACAAGCACAGTCCAGCAGTGTTACAAGCATGGTCCGCCAGTGTTACAAGCATGGTCCACCAGTGTTTCAAGCATGGTCCACCAGTGTTACAAGTATGGTCCACCAGTGGTACAAGCATGATCCACCAGTGTTACAAGCATGGTCCAGCAGTGTTACAAGCATGGTCGAACAGTGTTACAAACATTGTCCATCAGCGTTACAAACATAGTCCACCAGTGTTACAAGCATGGTCCACCAGTGTTACAAGCATGGTTCACCAGTGTTACAAGCATGATCCACCAGTGTTACAAGCATGGTTCACCAGTGTTACAAGCATGATCCACCAGTGTTACAAGCATGGTTCACCAGTGTTACAAGCATGATCCACCAGTGTTGCAAGCATGGTCCACCAGTGTTACAAGCATGGAACACCAGTGTTACAAGCATGGTCCACCAGGGTTACAAGCATGGTTCACCAGTGTTACAAGCATGGTCCACCAGTGTTACATGCATGGTCCAACAATGTTCCAAGCGAAAAGGAAATATAAACGCATATGCAGCGTAATGTAATCCTTTATTGACAACGTTTCACCCACACAGTGGGCTTTCTCAAGTCACAAACAGATCTGTTACTTGAAAAAGCCCACTGTGTGGGCGAAACGTTGTCAATAAAGGATCACATTATACTGCATATGTGTTTATATTTCCATTGTGTCGGTATTTTATACCATTTATTTCCAATGTTCCAAGCATGGTCTACCAGTGTTACAACATAGTCAATCCGTGTTACAAGAATGGTCCACCAGTGTTGCAAGAATGGTCCACCAGTGTTACAAACATGGTCCACCAGTGTTGCAAGAATGGTCCACCAGTGTTGCAAGAATGGTCCACCAGTGTTACAAGCATGGTCCACCAGTGTTAGAGGAATGGTCCAACAGTGTTACAAGCATGGTCCACCAGTGTTACAAGAATGGTTTACCAGTGTTACAACATAGTCAATCCGTGTTACAAGAATGGTCCACTAGTGCTACAAGCATGGTCCACCAGTGTTACAAGAATGGTCCACCAGTGTTACAAACATGGTCCATCAGTGTTACAAGCATAGTCCAGCAGTGTTACAAGCATGGTCAACCAGTGTTGCAAGCATGGTCCACCAGTGTTTCAAGCATGGTCCACCAGTGTTACAAGCATGGTTCACCAGTGTTACAAGCATGATCCACCAGTGTTACAAGCATGGTCCATGAGTGTTACAAGCATGGTTCAGCAGTGTTACAAGCATGATCCACAAGTGTTACAAGCATGGTCCACCAGTGTTACAAGCATGGTCGAACAGTGATACAAACATTATCCATCAGCGTTACAAGCATTGTCCAGCAGTGTTACAAGCATGATCCACCAGTGTTACAAGCATGGTCCACCAGTGTTACAAGCATGGTCCACCAGTGTTACAAGCATGGTCCACCAGTGTTACAACATAGTCCACCAGTGTTACAAGCATGGTCGAACAGTGTTGCAACATAGTCCACCAGTGTTACAAGGATG
Organism: Cherax quadricarinatus; assembly: GCF_038502225.1. Taxonomy (NCBI): domain Eukaryota; kingdom Metazoa; phylum Arthropoda; class Malacostraca; order Decapoda; family Parastacidae; genus Cherax; species Cherax quadricarinatus. Next base: position 38,186,265 of record NC_091305.1, read on the forward strand.
GTCCACCATTGTTACAAGCATGGTCCACAAGTGTTACAATCATGGTCCACCAGTGTTACAAGCATGGTCCACCAGTGTTACAAGCATGGTCCACCAGTGTTTCAAGCATGGTCCACCAGTGTTACAAGCATGGTTCACCAGTGTTACAAGCATGGTCCACCAGTGTTTCAAGCTTGGTCCACCAGTGTTACAAGCATGGTTCACCAGTGTTACAAGCATGATCCACTAGTGTTACAAGCATGGTTCACAAGTGTTACAAGCATGGTTCACCAGTTTTACAAACATGGTCCATCAGTGTTACAAGCACAGTCCAGCAGTGTTACAAGCATGGTCCGCCAGTGTTACAAGCATGGTCCACCAGTGTTTCAAGCATGGTCCACCAGTGCTACAAGTATGGTCCACCAGTGGTACAAGCATGATCCACCAGTGTTACAAGCATGGTCCAGCAGTGTTACAAGCATGGTCGAACAGTGTTACAAACATTGTCCATCAGCGTTACAAGCATTGTCCAGCAGTGTTACAAGCATGATCCACCACTGTTACAAACATAGTCCACCAGTGTTACAAGCATGGTCCACCAGTGTTACAAGCATGGTTCACCAGTGTTACAAGCATGATCCACCAGTGTTACAAGCATGGTTCACCAGTGTTACAAGCATGATCCACCAGTGTTACAAGCATGGTTCACCAGTGTTACAAGCATGATCCACCAGTGTTGCAAGCATGGTCCACCAGTGTTACAAGCATGGACCACCAGTGTTACAAGCATGGTCCACCAGGGTTACAAGCATGGTTCACCAGTGTTACAAGCATGGTCCACCAGTGTTACATGCATGGTCCAACAATGTTCCAAGCGAAAAGGAAATATAAACGCATATGCAGCGTAATGTAATCCTTTATTGACAACGTTTCACCCACACAGTGGGCTTTCTCAAGTCACAAACAGATCTGTTACTTGAAAAAGCCCACTGTGTGGGCGAAACGTTGTCAATAAAGGATCACATTATACTGCATATGTGTTTATATTTCCATTGTGTCGGTATTTTATACCATTTATTTCCAATGTTCCAAGCATGGTCTACCAGTGTTACAACATAGTCCATCCGTGTTACAAGAATGGTCCAACAGTGTTGCAAGAATGGTCCACCAGTGTTACAAACATGGTCCACCAGTGTTGCAAGAATGGTCCAACAGTGTTGCAAGAATGGTCCACCAGTGTTACAAGCATGGTCCACCAGTGTTACAAGAATGGTCCACCAGTGTTACAAGAATGGTCCACCAGTGTTACAAGCATGGTCCACCAGTGTTAGAGGAATCGTCCACCAGTGTTACAAGCATGGTCCACCAGTGTTACAAGAATGGTTTACCTGTGTTACAACATAGTCAATCCGTGTTACAAGAATGGTCCACTAGTGTTACAAGCATGGTCCACCAGTGTTACAAGAATGGTCCACCAGTGTTGCAAGAATGGTCCACCAGTGTTACAATCATGGTCCACCAGTGTTACAAGCATGGTCCACCAGTGTTACAAGCATGGTCCACCAGTGTTTCAAGCATGGTCCACCAGTGTTACAAGCATGGTTCACCAGTGTTACAAGCATGATCCACCAGTGTTACAAGCATGGTCCACCAGTGTTTCAAGCTTGGTCCACCAGTGTTACAAGCATGGTTCACCAGTGTTACAAGCATGATCCACCAGTGTTACAAGCATGGTTCACCAGTGTTACAAGCATGGTTCACCAGTTTTACAAAGATGGTCCATCAGTGTTACAAGCACAGTCCAGCAGTGTTACAAGCATGGTCCGCCAGTGTTACAAGCATGGTCCACCAGTGTTTCAAGCATGGTCCACCAGTGTTACAAGTATGGTCCACCAGTGTTACAAGCATGATCCACCAGTGTTACAAGCATGGTCCAGCAGTGTTACAAGCATGGTCGAACAGTGTTACAAACATGGTCCATCAGCGTTACAAGCATTGTCCAGCAGTGTTACAAGCATGATCCACCAATGTTACAAACATGGTCCACCAGTGTTACAAGCATGGTCCGCCAGTGTTACAAGCATGGTTCACCAGTGTTACAAGCATGATCCACCAGTGTTACAAGCATGGTTCACCAGTGTTACAAGCATGATCCACCAGTGTTACAAGCATGGTTCACCAGTGTTACAAGCATGATCCACCAGTGTTAGAAGCATGGTCCACCAGTGTTACAAGCATGGTCCACCAGTGTTAGAAGCATGGTCCACCAGGGTTACAAGCATGGTTCACCAGTGTTACAAGCATGGTCCACCAGTGTTACATGCATGGTCCAACAATGTTCCAAGCGAAAAGGAAATATAAACGCATATGCAGCGTAATGTAATCCTTTGTTGGCAACGTTTCACCCACACAGTGGGCTTTCTCAAGTCACAAACAGATCTGTTACTTGAAAAAGCCCACTGTGTGGGCGAAACGTTGTCAATAAAGGATCACATTATACTGCATATGTGTATATATTTCCATTGTGTCGGTATTTTATACCATTTATTTCCAATGTTCCAAGCATGGTCTACCAGTGTTACAACATAGTCAATCCGTGTTACAAGAATGGTCCACCAGTGTTGCAAGAATGGTCCACCAGTGTTACAAGCATGGTCCACCAGTGTTACAAGAATGGTCCACCAGTGTTACAAGAATGGTCCACGAGTGTTACAAGCATGGTTCACCAGTGTTACAAGCATGATCCACCAGTGTTACAAGAATGGTTTACCAGTGTTACAACATAGTCAATCCGTGTTACAAGAATGGTCCACCAGTGTTGCAAGAATGGTCCACCAGTGTTAAAAGCATGGTCCACCAGTGTTACAAGAATGGTCTAACAGTGTTACAACATAGTCCATCCGTGTTACAAGAATGGTCCACCAGTGTTACAAGAATGGTCCACCAGAGTTACAAGCATGGTCCACCAGTGTTACAAGAATGGTCCAGCAGTGTTACAACATAGTCCATCCGTGTTACAAGAATGGTCCACCAGTGTTACAAGAATGGTCCACCATTGTTACAAGCATGGTCCACCAGTGTTACAAGAATGGTCCAGCAGTGTTACAGCATAGTCCATCCGTGTTACAAGCATGGTCCACCAGTGTTACAAACTTAGTCCAGCAGTGTTACAAGCATAGTCCTCCAGTGTTGCAAGCGTGATCCACCAGTGTTACAGGCATGGTCCTGCAGTGTTACAAGCATGGTCCACCAGTGTTACAAGAATGGTCGAGCAGTGTTACAACATAGTCCATCCGTGTTACAAGAATGGTCCACCGGTGTTACAAGAATGGTCCACCAGTGTTACAAGCATGGTCCACCAGTGTTACAAGAATGGTCCAGCAGTGTTACAACATAGTCCATCCGTGTTACAAGCATGGTCCACCAGTGTTACAAACTTAGTCCAGCAGTGTTACAAGCATAGTCCTCCAGTGTTACAAGCGGGATCCACCAGTGTTACAGGCATGGTCCTGCAGTGTTACAAGCATGGTCCACCAGTGTTACAAGCATGGTACTTCAGTGTTACAAGCGTGATCCACCAGTGTTACATACATGGTCCACCAGTGTTACAAGCTTGATCCACGAGTGTTACAAACATATTCCACCATTGTTACAAACATAGTCCAGCAGTGTTACAAGCGTAGTCCTCCAGTGTTACAAGCGTGATCAACCAGTGTTAGAAACATGATCCACCAGTGTTACAAGCATGGTCCACCAGTGTTACAAGCATGGTCCACCAGTGTTACAAACATGGTGCACCAGTGTTACAATCATGGTCCACCAGTGTTACAAGCACGATCCACGAGTGTTACAAGCATGATCCACGAGTGTTACAAGCATGGTCCACCAGTGTTACAAGCATGATCCACGAGTGTTACAAACATGGTCCACCAGTGTTACAAACATGGTCCACCAGTGTTACAAGCATGGTCCACCAGTGTTACAAACATGGTGCACCAGTGTTACAATCATGGTCCACCAGTGTTACAAGCATGATCCACGAGTGCTACAAACATGGTCCACCAGTGTTACAAACATGGTCCACCAGTGTTACAAGCATGGTCCACCAGTGTTACGAACATGATCCACGAGTGTTACAAGCATGGTCCACCAGTGTTACAAACATGGTCCACGAGTGTTACAAACATGGTCCACCAGTGTTACAAACATGATCCACGAGTGTTATAAAAATGGTCCACCAGTGTTACAAACATGATCCACGAGTGTTACAAGCATGGTCCACCAGTGTTACAAACATGGTACACCAGTGTTACAAACATGATCCACGAGTGTTACAAGCATGATCCACCAGTGTTACAAACAAGGTCCACCAGTGTTACAAACATGATCCACGAGTGTTACAAGCATGGTCCACCAGTGTTACAAACATGGTCCACCAATGTTACAAAGATGATCCACGAGTGTTACAAGCATGATCCACCAGTGTTACAAACATGGTCCACCAGTCTTACAAACATGGTCCACAAGTGTTACAAACATGGTCCACCAGTGTTACAAACATGGTCCACCAGTGTTACAAGCAGTGTTACGTGTTACTGTTACTGTTATCACTGGTTATTAATCATAATAAGAGATGAATAACAAAAAATAATGGCACTCATGAACAATTTTCTTAATAATTTTCTTGTTGTTGTTGCGAGAGGTAATAATCAGCTGATGAGTAATAATCATCATCATATACATCAGTGTGTATAAATACCGAGTGTGTATGATTAACTGCTGTATTAATGACTATTATTAGATGAAGTACTGGCGTTGTTTGAGATTTATAATACAATCATAATACAACATGGTATTTAGAAAGTTATTTTATCTTGAGATGTAGCACTGTATTGACCCTTCACTCTGGTGACTGTATTGATCCTTCACTCTGGTGACTGTATTGTTCCTTCTCTCTGGTGACTGTATTGATCCTTCACTCTGGTGACTGTATTGATCCTTCACTCTGGTGAGTGTATTGATCCTTCACTCTGGTGAATGTATTGATCCTTCACTCTGGTGACTGTATTGTTCCTTCTCTCTGGTGACTGTATTGATCCTTCACTCTGGTGACTGTATTGATCCTTCACTCTGGTGAGTGTATTGATCCTTCACTCTGGTGAGTGTATTGATCCTTCACTCTGGTGACTGTATTGATCCTTCACTCTGGTGACTGTATTGATCCTTCACTCTGGTGAGTGTATTGTTCCTTCTCTCTGGTGACTGTATTGATCCTTCACTCTGGTGACTGTATTGATCCTTCACTCTGGTGAGTGTATTGATCCTTCACTCTGGTGACTGTATTGATCCTTCACTCTGGTGACTGTATTGATCCTTCACTCTGGTGAGTGTATTGTTCCTTCTCTCTGGTGACTGTATTGATCCTTCACTCTGGTGAGTGTATTGATCCTTCACTCTGGTGAGTGTATTGATCCTTCACTCTGGTGAGTGTATTGTTCCTTCACTCTGGTGAGTGTATTGATCCTTCACTCTGGTGAGTGTATTGATCCTTCACTCTGGTGAGTGTATTGATCCTTCACTCTGGTGAGTGTATTGATCCTTCACTCTGGTGAGTGTATTGATCCTTCACTCTGGTGACTGTATTGATCCTTCACTCTGGTGACTGTATTGATTCTTCACTCTGGTGAGTGTATTGATCCTTCACTCTGGTGAGTGTATTGATCCTTCACTCTGGTGACTGTATTGATCCTTCACTCTGGTGAGTGTATTGATCCTTCACTCTGGTGAGTGTATTGATCCTTCACTCTGGTGAGTGTATTGATCCTTCACTCTGGTGAGTGTATTGATCCTTCACTCTGGTGAGTGTATTGCTCCTTCACTCTGGTGAGTGTATTGATCCTTCACTCTGGTGACTGTATTGATCCTTCACTCTGGTGACTGTATTGATCCTTCACTCTGGTGACTGTATTGATCCTTCACTCTGGTGAGTGTATTGATCCTTCACTCTGGTGAGTGTATTGATCCTTCACTCTGGTGACTGTATTGATCCTTCACTCTGGTGACTGTATTGATCCTTCACTCTGGTGACTGTATTGATCCTTCACTCTGGTGACTGTATTGATCCTTCACTCTGGTGACTGTATTGATCCTTCACTCTGGTGAGTGTATTGATCCTTCACTCTGGTGACTGTATTGATCCTTCACTCTGGTGAGTGTATTGATCCTTCACTCTGGTGACTGTATTGATCCTTCACTCTGGTGAGTGTATTGATCCTTCACTCTGGTGACTGTATTGATCCTTCACTCTGGTGAGTGTATTGATCCTTCACTCTGGTGAGTGTATTGCTCCTTCACTCTTTTGAGTGTATTGTTCCTTCAGTCTGGTGTGTATTGAGTGTATTGATACTTCACTCTGGTGAGTGTATTGATCCTTCACTCTGGTGACTGTATTAATCCTTCACTCTGGTGAGTGTATTGATCCTTCACTCTGGTGACTGTATTGATCCTTCACTCTGGTGAGTGTATTGATCCTTCACTCTGGTGACTGTATTAATCCTTCACTCTGGTGAGTGTATTGATCCTTCACTCTGGTGAGTGTATTGATCCTTCACTCTGGTGAGTGTATTGATCCTTCACTCTGGTGAGTGTATTGATCCTTCACTCTGGTGAGTGTATTGATCCTTCACTCTGGTGAGTGTATTGATCCTTCACTCTGGTGACTGTATTGATCCTTCACTCTGGTGACTGTATTGATCCTTCACTCTGGTGACTGTATTGTTCCTTCACTCTCGTGACTGTATTGTTCCTTCACTCTGGTGACTGTATCGTTCCTTCACTCTGGTGAGTGTATTGTTCCTTCACTCTGGTGACTGTATTGTTCCTTCACTCTGGTGACTGTATTGTTCCTTCACTCTGGTGACTGTATCGTTCCTTCACTCTGGTGAGTGTATTGATCCTTCAATCTGGTGAGTGTATTGTTCCTTCACTCTGGTGAGTGTATTGATCCTTCACTCTGGTGAGTGTATTGCTCCTTCACTCTGGTGAGTGTATTGATCCTTCACTCTGGTGAGTGTATTGATCCTTCACTCTGGTGAGTGTATTGATCCTTCACTCTGGTGAGTGTATTGATCCTTCACTCTGGTGAGTGTATTGATCCTTCACTCTGGTGAGTGTATTGATCCTTCACTCTGGTGAGTGTATTGCTCCTTCACTCTGGTGAGTGTATTGATCCTTCACTCTGGTGAGTGTATTGCTCCTTCACTCTGGTGACTGTATTGATCCTTCACTCTGGTGAGTGTATTGCTCCTTCACTCTGGTGAGTGTATTGATCCTTCACTCTGGTGAGTGTATTGATCCTTCACTCTGGTGAGTGTATTGATCCTTCACTCTGGTGAGTGTATTGATCCTTCACTCTGGTGAGTGTATTGATCCTTCACTCTGGTGAGTGTATTGATCCTTCACTCTGGTGAGTGTATTGATCCTTCACTCTGGTGAGTGTATTGATCCTTCACTCTGGTGAGTGTATTGCTCCTTCACTCTGGTGAGTGTATTGATCCTTCACTCTGGTGACTGTATTGATTCTTCACTCTGGTGACTGTATTGCTCCTTCACTCTGGTGACTGTATTGATCCTTCACTCTGGTGAGTGTATTGATCCTTCACTATGGTGACTGTATTGATCCTTCACTCTGGTGAGTGTATTGATCCTTCACTCTGGTGACTGTATTGATTCTTCACTCTGGTGACTGTATTGCTCCTTCACTCTGGTGACTGTATTGATCCTTCACTCTGGTGAGTGTATTGATCCTTCACTCTGGTGAGTGTATTGATCCTTCACTCTGGTGAGTGTATTGATCCTTCACTCTGGTGACTGTATTGATCCTTCACTCTGGTGAGTGTATTGATCCTTCACTCTGGTGAGTGTATTGATCCTGAATTCTGGTGAGTGTATTGATCCTTCACTCTGGTGACTGTATTGATCCTTCACTCTGGTGACTGTATTGATTCTTCACTATGGTGACTGTATTGATCCTTCACTCTGGTGACTGTATTGATCGTTCACTCTGGTGACTGTATTGATCCTTCACTCTGGTGAGTGTATTGCTCCTTCACTCTGGTGACTGTATTGATCCTTCACTGTGGTGACTGTATTGATCCTTCACTCTGGTGACTGTATTGATCCTTCACTCTGGTGACTGTATTGATCCTTCACTCTGGTGAGTGTATTGATCCTTCACTCTGGTGACTGTATTGATCCTTCACTCTGGTGACTGTATTGATCCTTCACTCTGGTGAGTGTATTGATCCTTCACTCTGGTGACTGTATTGCTCCTTCACTCTGGTGAGTGTATTGATCCTTCACTGTGGTGAGTGTATTGATCCTTCACTCTGGTGAGTGTATTGATCCTTCACTCTGGTGACTGTATTGATCCTTCACTCTGGTGAGTGTATTGATCCTTCACTCTGGTGACTGTATTGATCCTTCACTCTGGTGACTGTATTGCTCCTTCACTCTGGTGACTGTATTGATCCTTCACTCTGGTGAGTGTATTGATCCTTCACTCTGGTGAGTGTATTGATCCTTCACTCTGGTGAGTGTATTGATCCTTCACTCTGGTGACTGTATTGATCCTTCACTCTGGTGAGTGTATTGATCCTTCACTCTGGTGAGTGTATTGATCCTTCACTCTGGTGAGTGTATTGATCCTTCACTCTGGTGAGTGTATTGATCCTTCACTCTGGTGAGTGTATTGATCCTTCACTCTGGTGAGTGTATTGATCCTTCACTCTGGTGACTGTATTGATCCTTCACTCTGGTGACTGTATTGATCCTTCACTCTGGTGACTGTATTGATCCTTCACTCTGGTGACTGTATTGCTCCTTCACTCTGGTGAGTGTATTGATCCTTCACTATGGTGACTGTATTGCTCCTTCACTCTTGTGAGTGTATTGCTCCTTCACTCTGGTGAGTGTATTGATCCTTCACTATGGTGACTGTATTGCTCCTTCACTCTGGTGAGTGTATTGATCCTTCACTGTGGTGAGTGTATTGATCCTTCACTCTGGTGTATTGATCCTTCACTCTGGTGAGTGTATTGATCCTTCACTCTGGTGACTGTATTGCTCCTTCACTCTGGTGAGTGTATTGATCCTTCACTCTGGTGACTGTATTGCTCCTTCACTCTGGTGAGTGTATTGATCCTTCACTGTGGTGAGTGTATTGATCCTTCACTCTGGTGAGTGTATTGATCCTTCACTCTGGTGAGTGTATTGATCCTTCACTCTGGTGACTGTATTGATCCTTCACTCTGGTGACTGTATTGATCCTTCACTCTGGTGAGTGTATTGATCCTTCACTCTGGTGAGTGTATTGATCCTTCACTCTGGTGACTGTATTGATCCTTCACTCTGGTGAGTGTATTGATCCTTCACTCTGGTGAGTGTATTGATCCTTCACTCTGGTGAGTGTATTGATCCTTCACTCTGGTGAGTGTATTGTTCCTTCACTCTGGTGAGTGTATTGATCCTTCACTCTGGTGAGTGTATTGATCCTTCACTCTGGTGAGTGTATTGATCCTTCACTCTGGTGAGTGTATTGATCCTTCACTCTGGTGAGTGTATTGATCCTTCACTCTGGTGAGTGTATTGATCCTTCACTCTGGTGAGTGTATTGATCCTTCACTCTGGTGAGTGTATTGATCCTTCACTCTGGTGAGTGTATTGATCCTTCACTCTGGTGAGTGTATTGATCCTTCACTCTGGTGAGTGTATTGATCCTTCACTCTGGTGAGTGTATTGATCCTTCACTCTGGTGAGTGTATTGATCCTTCACTCTGGTGAGTGTATTGATCCTTCACTCTGGTGAGTGTATTGATCCTTCACTCTGGTGAGTGTATTGATCCTTCACTCTGGTGAGTGTATTGATCCTTCACTCTGGTGAGTGTATTGATCCTTCACTCTGGTGAGTGTATTGATCCTTCACTGTGGTGAGTGTATTGATCCTTCACTCTGGTGACTGTATTGATCCTTCACTCTGGTGAGTGTATTGATCCTTCACTCTGGTGACTGTATTGATCCTTCACTATGGTGACTGTATTGATCCTTCACTCTGGTGACTGTATTGATCCTTCACTCTGGTGACTGTATTGATCCTTCACTCTGGTGAGTGTATTGATCCTTCACTCTGGTGACTGTATTGATCCTTCACTCTGGTGACTGTATTGATCCTTCACTGTGGTGAGTGTATTGATCCTTCACTCTGGTGAGTGTATTGCTCCTTCACTCTGGTGACTGTATTGATCCTTCACTCTGGTGACTGTATTGCTCCTTCACTCTGGTGACTGTATTGCTCCTTCACTCTGGTGAGTGTATTGCTCCTTCACTCTGGTGAGTGTATTGATCCTTCACTCTGGTGAGTGTATTGCTCCTTCACTCTGGTGAGTGTATTGATCCTTCACTCTGGTGAGTGTATTGATCCTTCACTCTGGTGAGTGTATTGATCCTTCACTGTGGTGACTGTATTGATCCTTCACTCTGGTGAGTGTATTGATCCTTCACTCTGGTGAGTGTATTGATCCTTCACTCTGGTGAGTGTATTGATCCTTCACTCTGGTGACTGTATTGATCCTTCACTCTGGTGAGTGTATTGATCCTTCACTCTGGTGAGTGTATTGATCCTTCACTTTGGTGACTGTATTGATCCTTCACTCTGGTGAGTGTATTGAACCTTCACTCTGGTGAGTGTATTGATCCTTCACTCTGGTGAGTGTATTGATCCTTCACTCTGGTGAGAGTATAGATCCTTCACTCTGGTGACTGTGAGTGATCCTTCATGAGTGTATTGTTCCTTCACTCTGGTGAGTGTATTGATCCTTCACTCTGGTGAGTGTATTGATCCTTCACTCTGGTGAGTGTATTGATCCTTCACTCTGGTGAGTGTATTGATCCTTCACTCTGGTGACTGTGTTGATCCTTCACTCTGGTGACTGTGTTGATCCTTCACTCTGGTGACTGTGTTGATCCTTCACTCTGGTGACTGTGTTGATCCTTCACTCTGGGGACTGTGTTGATCCTTCACTCTGGTAACTGTGTTGATCCTTCACTCTGGTGACTGTGTTGATCCTTCACTCTGGTGAGTGTGTTGATCCTTCACTCTGGTGACTGTGTTGATCCTTCACTCTGGTGAGTGTGTTGATCCTTCACTCTGGTGAGTGTGTTGATCCTTCACTCTGGTGGCTGTATTGATCCTTCACTCTGGTGACTGTGTTGATCCTCACTCTGGTGACTGTGTTGATCCTTCACTCTGGGGACTGTGTTGAACCTTCACTCTGGTGACTGTATTGATCCTTCACTCTGGTGAGTGTATTGATCCTTCACTCTGGTGACTGTATTGATCCTTCACTCTGGTGACTGTATTGCCCCTTCAATCTGGTGAGTGTATTGTTCCTTCACTCTGGTGAGTGTATTGATCCTTCACTCTGGTGAGTGTATTGATCCTTCACTCTGGTGAGTGTGTTGATCCTTCACTCTGGTGACTGTGTTGATCCTTCACTCTGGTGACTGTGTTGATCCTTCACTCTGGTGACTGTGTTGATCCTTCACTCTGGTGACTGTGTTGATCCTTCACTCTGGTGACTGTGTTGATCCTTCACTCTGGTGACTGTGTTGATCCTTCACTCTGGTGACTGTGTTGATCCTTCACTCTGGTGACTGTGTTGATCCTTCACTCTGGTCACTGTGTTGATCCTTCACTCTGGTGACTGTTGATCCTTCACTCTGGTGACTGTGTTGATCCTTCACTCTGGTGAGTGTGTTGATCCTTCACTCTGGTGACTGTGTTGATCCTTCACTCTGGTGACTGTTGATCCTTCACTCTGGTGACTGTGTTGATCCTTCACTCTGGTGACTGTGTTGATCCTTCACTCTGGTGAGTGTGTTGATCCTTCACTCTGGTGAGTGTATTGATCCTTCACTCTGGTGGCTGTATTGATCCATCACTCTGTGGTGACTGTATTGATCCTTCACTCTGGTGACTGTATTGATCCTTCACTCTGGTGACTGTATTGATCCATCACTCTGGTGACTGTATTGATCCTTCACTCTGGTGAGTGTATTGATCCTTCACTCTGGTGACTGTATTGATCCTTCACTCTGGTGACTGTATTGATCCTTCACTCTGGTGAGTGTATTGATCCTTCACTCTGGTGACTGTATTGATCCTTCACTCTGGTGACTGTATTGATCCTTCACTCTGGTGACTGTATTGATCCATCACTCTGGTGACTGTATTGATCCTTCACTCTGGTGACTGTATTGATCCTTCACTCTGGTGACTGTATTGATCCTTCACTCTGGTGAGTGTATTGATCCTTCACTCTGGTGAGTGTATTGATCCTTCACTCTGGTGAGTGTATTGATCCTTCACTCTGGTGACTGTTGATCCTTCACTCTGGTGACTGTGTTGATCCTTCACTCTGGTGAGTGTGTTGATCCTTCACTCTGGTGACTGTGTTGATCCTTCACTCTGGTGAGTGTGTTGATCCTTCACTCTGGTGAGTGTATTGATCCTTCACTCTGGTGGCTGTATTGATCCTTCATTGTGGTGACTGTATTGAACCATCACTCTGGTGAGTGTAGAATATTGAGTTAGAGAAACTTGAGCATCAAATATCACTCAAGTGACACTTATAACAAAGTACCACTTATAAAAGAAAGTAACACTTAAAAAAAAGTACCGTTTATAAAACAAAGTAACACTTATAACACAAAGTAACACTTATAACACAAAGTAACACTTGTAACACAAAGTAACACTTATAACACAAAGTAACACTTATAGCACAAAGTAACACTTATAATACAAAGTAACACTTATAAAACAAAGTAACACTTATAACACAAAGTAACACATATAACACAAAGTAACACTTATAACACAAAGTAACACTTATAACACAAAGTAACACTTATAGCACAAAGTAACAATTATAATACAAAGTAACACTTATAGCTCAAAGTAACACTTATAACACAAAGTAACACTTATAACACAAAGTAACACTTATAACACAAAGTAACACTAATAACACAAAGTAACACTTATAACACAAAGTAACACTTATAACACAAAGTAACACTTTTAACACAAAGTAACACTTATAATAAAAAGCAACACTTATAACACAAAGTAACACTTATAACACAAAGTAACACTTATAACACAAAATAACACTTATAACACAAAGTAACACTTATAACACAAAGTAACACTTTTATCACAAAGTAACACTTATAACACCAAGTAACACTTTTAACACAAAGTAACACTAATAACACAAAGTAACACTTATAACACAAAGTAACACTTATAACACAAAGTAACACTTTTGACACAAAGTAACACTAATAACACAAAGTAACACTTATAACACAAAGTAACACTTATAACACAAAGTAACACTTATAACACAAAGTAACACTAATAACACAAAGTAACACTTATAAAACAAAGTAACACTTATAACACAAAGTAACACTTTTAACACAAAGTAACACTTATAATAAAAAGCAATACTTATAACACAAAGTAACACTTATAACACAAAGTAACACTTATAACACAAAGTAACACTTATAACACAAAGTAACACTTATAACACAAAGTAACACTTTTATCACAAAGTAACACTTATAACACCAAGTAACACTTATAACACAAAGTAACACTTTTATCACAAAGTAACACTTATAACACAAAGTAACACTTTTAACCCAAAGTAACACTTTTATCACAAAGTAACACTTATAACACCAAGTAACACTTATAACACAAAGTAACACTTTTATCACAAAATAACACTTATAACACAAAGTAACACTTTTAACACAAAGTAACACTTTTATCACAAAGTAACACTTATAATAAAAAGCAATACTTATAACACAAAGTAACACTTATAACACAAAGTAACACTTATAACACAAAGTAACACTTATAACACAAAGTAACACTTATAACACAAAGTAACACTTATAACACAAAGTAACACTTATAACACAAAGTAACACTTATAACACAAAGTAACACTTATAACACAAAGTAACACTTATAACACAAAGTAACACTTATAACACAAAGTAACACTTATAACACAAAGTAACACTTATAACACAAAGTAACACTTATAACACAAAGTAACACTTATAACACAAAGTAACACTTATAACACAAAGTAACACTTATAACACAAAGTAACACTTATAACACAAAGTAACACTTATAACACAAAGTAACACTTATAACACAAAGTAACACTTATAACACCAAGTAACACTTATAACACAAAGTAACACTTATAACACAAAGTAACACTTATAACACAAAGTAACACTTATAACACCAAGTAACACTTATAACACAAAGTAACACTTATAACACCAAGTAACACTTTTAACACCAAGTAACACTTATAACACCAAGTAACACTTTTATCACAAAGTAACACTTATAATAAAAAGCAACACTTATAACACAAAGTAACACTTATAACACAAAGTAACACTTATAACACAAAGTAACACTTATAACACAAAGTAACACTTATAACACAAAGTAACACTTATAACACAAAGTAACACTTATAACACAAAGTAACACTTATAACACAAAGTAACACTTATAATAAAAAGCAACACTTATAACACAAAGTAACACTTATAACACCAAGTAACACTTATAACACAAAGTAACACTTATAACACAAAGTAACACTTATAACACAAAGTAACACTTTTAACACAAAGTAACACTTTTATCACAAAGTAACACTTATAACACCAAGTAACACTTTTATCACAAAGTAACACTTATAACACAAAGTAACACTTATAACACAAAGTAACACTTATAACACAAAGTAACACTTATAACACAAAGTAACACTTATAACACAAAGTAACACTTATAACACAAAGTAACACTTATAACACAAAGTAACACTTATAAAAAAAAGAAACACTTATAACACAAAGTAACACTTATAACACAAAGTAACACTTATAACACAAAGTAACACTTATAACACAAAGTAACACTTATAACACCAAGTAACACTTATAACACAAAGTAACACTTATAACACAAAGTAACACTTATAACACAAAGTAACACTTATAACACCAAGTAACACTTATAACACAAAGTAACACTTATAACACAAAGTAACACTTATAACACCAAGTAACACTATTAACACATGCAACTTTACCTTCATAACTCAAGAACAATCCAACCGGGAAACCAAGGCTTGGTAACCCAGACTTGGTAACTTAGGCTTAGTAACCCAGGCTTGGTTACACAGGCTTGGTAACCTAGGCTTGGCAACCCAGGCTTGGTGACCCAGGCTTGTTAACCTAGGCTTGGTAACCCAGGCTTAGTAACCCAGGCTTGGTTACCCATACTGTGTAACCTAGGCTTGGCAACCCAGGCTTTGTGACCCAGGCTTGGTAAGCTAGGTTTGGTAACCCAGGCTTAGTAACCCAGACTTGGAAGCTCAGGCTTGATAACCCAGGCTTGGTAACCCAGGCTTGGTAACCAAGGATTGGCAACCCAGGCTTAGTAACCCAGGCTTGGTACCCCAGGCTTGATAACCCAGGCTTGGTACCCCAGGCTTGATAACCCAGGCTTGGTAACCAGGCTCGGTAACTCAGGCTTCGTAACCCAGGCTCGATAACCCAGGCTCGGTAACTCAGGCTTTGTAACCCAGGCTTGGTAACTTAGGCTTGGTAACCTACGCTTCGTAACTCAGGCATGGTAACTTAGGCTTGGTAACCTAGGCTTGGCAACCCAGGCTTGGTGACCCAGGCTTGGTAACCTAGGATTGGTAACACAGGCTTAGTTGCCCAGGCTTGGTTACCCAGGCTTGGTAACCTAGGCTTGGCAACACAGGCTTGGTAACCCAGGCTTGGTAGCCTAGGTTTGGTAACCCAGGCTTAGTAACCCAGACTTGGTAGCCCAGGCTTGATAACCCAGGCTTGGTAACCCAGGCTTGGTAACCAAGGATTGGAAACCCAGGCTTAGTAACCCAGGCATGATACCCCAGGCTTGATAACCCAGGCTTGTTAACCCAGGCTCGGTAACCCAGGCTCGGTAACTCAGGCTTGGTAACCCAGGCTTGGTAAATTAGGCTTGGTAACCCAGGCTTCGTAACTCAGGCTTAGAAACTTAGGCTTGGTAACCCAGGCTTGGTAACTAAGGCTTGGTAACCCAGGCTTGGTAATTTAGGCTTAGTAACCCATGCTTGGTAACCAAGGTTTGGTAACCCAGGCTTATTAACCCAGGCTTGGTAACTCACGCCTGGCAACTCAGGCTTGGTAACCCAGGCTTGATAACCCAGGCTTTGTAACCCAGGCTTGGTAATTTAGGCCTGGTAACCCAGGCTTGGTAACCCAGGCTTGGTAACTCAGGCTTGGTAACCCAGGCTTTGTAACTCAGGCCTGGTAACCCAGGCTTGGTAACCCAGACTTTGTAACTCAGGCCTGGTAACCCAGACTTGGTAACCCAGGTTTGGTAACTCAGACTTGGCAACCCAGACTTTGTAACCCAGGCTTGGTAACCCAGGTTGGGTAACCAAGACTTGGTAACTCACGTTTGGTAACCCAGGCCTGGTAACCCAGACTTGGTAACCCAGGTTTGGTAACCCAGACTTGGCAACCCAGACTTTGTAACCCAGGCGTGGTAACCCAGGTTGGGTAACCCAGGCTTGGTAACTCACGTTTGGTAACCCAGGCTTGGTAACCCAGGCTATGTAACCAAGGCTTTGTAACCCAGACTTGGTAACCCAGACTTGGTAACCCAAGCTTGGTAACCAAGGCTTGGGAACTTAGGCTAGGTAACCCAGGCTTGGTAACCCAGGCTTGGTAACCCAGACTTGGTAACCCAGACTCGGTAACCCAGACTCAGTAATCCAGGCTTTGTAACCCAGGCTTTGTAACCCAGACATGGTAACCCAGACTTGGTAACCCAGGCTTGGTAACCCAGGCTTGGTAACTTAGGCTTGGTAACCCAGGCTTAGTAACCCAGGCTTGGTAACTTAGACTTGGTAACCCAGGCTTGGTAACCCAGGCTTGGTAACCCAGGCTTGGTAACCCAGGCTTGGTAACCCAGACTTGGTAACCCACGTTGGTAACCCAGACTTTGTAACCCAGAATTGGTAACCCAGACTTGGTAACCGAGACTTGGTAACCCAGGCTTGGTAACCCAGGCTTAGTAACCCAGACCTGGTAACCCAGGTTTTGTAACTCAGGCTTGGCAACCCAAGCTTGGTAACCCGGGCTTGGTAACCCCGACTGTAAACCCAGGCTTGGTAACCAAGGCTTGGTAACCCAGGCTTGGTAACCCAGACTTGGTAACTCAGACTTGGTAACCCAGGCTTGGTAACCCAGGATTGGTAACCCAGACTTCGTAACTCAGGCTTGGTAACCCAGACTTGGAAACCCAGACTTGGTAACCCAGGCTTGATAACCCAGGCTTGGTAACCAAGGCTTAGTAACCCAGACTTGGTAACCCAAACATGGTAACCCAGACTTGGTAACCCAGATTTGGTAACCGAGGCTTTGTAACCAAGAATTGGTAACCCAGACTTGGTAACCCAGACTTGGTAACCCAGGCTTAGTAAACCAGACTTGGGAACCCAGACTTGGTAACCCAGGCTTTGTAACCAAGGCTTGGCAACCCAGGCTTGGTAACCCGGGCTTGGTAACCCCGACTGGTAACCCAGGCTTGGTAACCCAGGCTTGGAAACCCAGGCTTGGTACCCCAGGCTTGGTAACCCAGACTTGGTAACCCAGACTTCGTAACCCAGGCTTGGTAACCCAAGGCTTGGTAACCCAGGCTTGGTAACACAGACTTCGTAACCCAGACTTGGTAACTCACTCTTGGTAACCCAGGTTTGGTAACCCAGGCTTGGTAACCCAGGCTTGGTAACCCAGAGTTGGTAACCCAGACTTGGTAACCCAGACTTGGTAACCCAAACTTGGTAACTCAGGCTTGGTAACCCAGGCTTGGTAACCCAGGCTTGGTAACCCAGGCTTGGTAACCCAAGCTTGGTAACCCAGGCTTGGTAACCCAGGCTTAGTAACCCAGACTTGGTAACCCAGACTTGGTAACCCAGACTTGGTAACCCAGGCTTGGTAACCAAGACTTGGTAACCCAGGATTGGTAACCCAGGCTTGGTAACCCAGACTTGGTAACCCAGGCTTGGTAACCCAGGCTTAGTAACCCAGAATTGGTAACCCTGGCTTGGTAACCCACACTGGGGGGGCCGTTAGTGTACAGCAGTATTCCAGCCTAGAGAGCACAAGCGATTTGAAGAGAATCATCATGGCCTTGGCGTCCCTAGTTTTGAAGGTTCTCATTATCCATCCTATCATTTTCTTAGCGGATGAGGTAGATACATTGTTGCGGTCTTTGAAGGAGAGATCCTCTGACATTATCACTCCCAAGTCCTTCACATTACTTTTCCGCTTTATTGTATGGTTAGAATTTGTCGTATACCCTGATACATTTTTAATTTCTTCAAGTTTCCTATATCTGAGTAGTTGAAATTTCTCCTTGTTGAACTTCACACTGTTTTGAGTGGCCTATTCGAAGATTTGGTTGATGTCCGCTTGGAGTCTCGCAGTGTCTTCGATGGAGGTCACTGCCATGGTGATCCGGGTGTCATCCGCAAAGGAAGACACTGAGCTATGGCTTACATCTCTGTCTATATCAGAGATGAGGATGAGGAATAGAATGGGAGCGAGAACTGTGCCATGTGGAACAGAGAGAAAGAGAGAAGAGAGAGAGAGAGAGAGAGAGAGAGGGAGAGGGAGAGGGAGAGGGAGAGGGAGAGGGAGAGGGAGAGGGAGAGGGAGAGGGAGAGGGAGAGAGGGAGAGAGAGAGAGAGAGAGAGAGAGAGAGAGAGAGAGAGAGAGAGAGAGAGAGGGAGAGGGAGAGGGAGAGGGAGAGAGAGAGAGAGAGAGAGAGAGAGAGAGAGAGAGAGAGAGAGAGAGAGAGAGAGAGAGAGAGAGAGAGAGAGAGAGAGAGAGAGAGAGAGAGAAGCCTGCTTGCTTGTTTCACTTGTATCCAAACTAATCACTGCTGAGTACCCACTGCTTAACCTCAGATTTACAGCAACACACCACACACTGTAAGACTTTAGACTTAAAGCAACACACTGCAAGACTTTAAACTTACAACACAATACACTATAAGACTTCAGACTTCAGCAACACACCACACTCTATGACTTCAGATTTCAACATCTTTCAAAACTTTTACTGGATAATTGGTATCTTACTTTTACAAGTTTTCAAGTCCGAGCACTGAGAGGATGACGGCCTCTCCTGGGAAGGTCCTTGATGCTGTTGAGGGGCTCTTGATCTAAGGAACTGGAGTTCTCAAGGGAAAGTCCATGATGCTGGCGAGAGGCTCTTGATCTAAGGAACTGGAGCCCTCAAGGAAGGGTCCTTGATGCTGGTAAGGGGCTCTTGATCTAGGGAACTGGACCTATGTTCCAGTTCCTTGAAATAAGCTCGAATGCCTTCCATTTCTCAGGCGGTGTATGACCCTTGTGGGTTTAGTTCTCCCACACGTGTAGTAGTGAAGATGACGAGTGTGCTTCAAGTTAATTGGTCAAATATATCTATGACTCAGTTAATGGTGTTTGGACCGCCTTGGGAAAACTTGAAAAAAATACAGTGGAAGTTAGATGTTCTCGTAAGTTTTCGATATCTTCATTATGTTCGTTGTGTGAGACATTACCGTGAAGTAATCCGTGTTACTCACAACACCATCATTGTCCAGCAAAACAGTGATTTATATTGGCTAAGCCAGTGAGTTGTTAACTTATTCTGGGAGACGCTTCCTGTCACTGCTGGTTCTCATCTCCAGTCTTCCACGCCAGAGGGTTACAGCTCCCTGGTCTCTAGTGGTGTCAGTAAGACTGGAACCCAGTTCCACGAGGAATCCTATTATATATGTGTCCCCCAGGGTTCAAGGCTTTCCCATCTTATTGGGTTGTAAGGGTACAGATGGCTCATATATATATATATATATATATATATATATATATATATATATATATATATATATATATATATATATATATATATATATATATATATATATATATATATATATATATATATATATATATATATATATATATATATATATATATATATATATATATATATATATATATATATATATATATATATATATATGTTTACTGTGATCTTATTGCATATATATATATATATATATATATATATATATATATATATATATATATATATATATATATATATATATATATTTTTTTTTTTTTTCAACAAGTCGGCTGAAGGAGACTCGAACCTACGAACCTTGGAACAAGGTACGCAGTGCTTTACTAATCTACCCACACTGGACCAATACCTTGGAGTCCAGCTTGCGCTAGACTTTGATCCAAGGCAGCCAGCTTTCAGGGAGAAGGCTTACAGCTTTTCATCTCATCCCCTGCATGCATCAGCCTTACTAGAGAATTTAACAATGCAAATAATTCGCAAGAGCAGGAGAAATATACACAAACACTGATCTCTGGCTGAAGGAGACTCGAACATACGTACCTTAATAATAATAATAATAATAATAATAATAATAATAATAATAATAATAATAATAATAATAATAATAATAATAATAATAATAATAATAATAATAATAATATGAGGCAAGAATGAAGATAAAAACAAATAGTCAATTAAATTCCTGAACACGTATATACATTTCTCTTTCTTTCGAGGCTGAACAATATTTTCGAAAGTCAAAA
Organism: Cherax quadricarinatus; assembly: GCF_038502225.1. Lineage (NCBI taxonomy): Eukaryota > Metazoa > Arthropoda > Malacostraca > Decapoda > Parastacidae > Cherax > Cherax quadricarinatus. The sequence continues at coordinate 38,207,096 of NC_091305.1, forward strand.
ACTGTTTATTAAGGATAAGCTTGTGTACTCACAACATATATCAAATTTAGGTGATGGGGTGAGGACGAGGGACGTCGCTGGACCACTCAGCCAGGATGTCCTCCACTCCGTCATATAAAGAGAAGCTTTCACATATTCCAAAACTATTTACTTGACAAAAATCCTCAGTGGAAGAGGAAGGGTAAGAATGCAGCGTCGGGTAATGTGTTCCTGACTAAGAGATCATGGAAAAATGATTGTAGGAAAGTAGTCGACCTGTGAGAAGGTTATCTCTTGATACATCTATAACACTGCTCTGTAGGATGTGTTGGTTGGTAAGGTGAGGATTGTAAGTAGACCAAGATGATGATGAGACACAGACCAAGATGATGATGATGAGACACAGACCAAGATGATGATGAGACACAGACCAAGATGATGATGATGAGACACAGACGAAGATGATGATGACACACAGACCAAGATGATGATGACACACAGACCAAGATGATGATGACACACAGACCAAGATGATGATGATGAGACACAGACGAAGATGATGATGACACACAGACCAAGATGATGATGAGACACAGACCAAGATGATGATGACACACAGACCAAGATGATGATGAGACACAGACCAAGATGATGATGAGACACAGACCAAGATGATGATGACACACAGACCAAGATGATGATGAGACACAGACCAAGATGATGATGACACACAGACCAAGATGATGATGAGACACAGACCAAGATGATGATGATGAGACACAGACCAAGATGATGATGACACAGACCAAGATGATGATGAGACACAGACCAAGATGATGATGATGAGACACAGACCAAGATGATGATGAGACACAGACCAAGATGATGATGAGACACAGACCAAGATGATGAGACTCAGACCAAGATGATGAGACACAGACCAAGATGATGAGACACAGACCAAGATGATGATGAGACACAGACCAAGATGATGATGAGACACAGACCAAGATGATGATGATGAGACACAGACCAAGATGATGATGACACACAGACCAAGATGATGATGAGACACAGACCAAGATGATGATGAGACACAGACCAAGATGATGATGAGACACAGACCAAGATGATGAGACTCAGACCAAGATGATGAGACACAGACCAAGATGATGAGACACAGACCAAGATGATGATGAGACACAGACCAAGATGATGATGAGACACAGACCAAGATGATGATGATGAGACACAGACCAAGATGATGATGACACACAGACCAAGATGATGATGAGACACAGACCAAGATGATGATGAGACACAGACCAAGATGATGATGAGACACAGACCAAGATGATGATGATGAGACACAGACCAAGATGATGATGACACACAGACCAAGATGATGATGAGACACAGACCACAGACCAAGATGATGATGATACACAGACCAAGATGATGATGAGACACAGACCAAGATGATGATGACACACAGACCAAGATGATGATGAGACACAGACCAAGATGATGATGAGACACAGACCAAGATGATGATGATGAGACACAGACCAAGATGATGATGAGACACAGACCAAGATGATGATGAGACACAGACCAAGATGATGATGAGACACAGACCAAGATGATGATGATGAGACACAGACCAAGATGATGATGAGACACAGACCAAGATGATGATGATGACACACAGACCAAGATGATGATGAGACACAGACCAAGATGATGATGATGAGACACAGACCAAGATGATGATGAGACACAGACCAAGATGATGATGAGACACAGACCAAGATGATGATGAGACACAGACCAAGATGATGATGAGATACAGACCAAGATGATGATGAGACACAGACCAAGATGATGATGATGAGACACAGACCAAGATGATGATGAGACACAGACCAAGATGATGATGATGACACACAGACCAAGATGATGATGAGACACAGACCAAGATGATGATGATGAGACACAGACCAAGATGATGATGAGACACAGACCAAGATGATGATGACACATAGACCAAGATGATGATGATGAGACACAGACCAAGATGATGATGAGACACAGACCAAGATGATGATGAGACACAGACCAAGATGATGATGATGAGACACAGACCAAGATGATGATGAGACACAGACCAAGATGATGATGACACACAGATCAAGATGATGATGAGACACAGACCAAGATGATGATGAGACACAGACCAAGATGATGATGATGAGACACAGACCAAGATGATAATGAGACACAGACCAAGATGAAGATGAGACAGAGACCAAGATGATGATGATGAGACACAGACCAAGACGATAATGAGACACAGACCAAGATGATGATGAGACACAGACCAAGATGATGATGATGAGACACAGACCAAGATGATGATGAGACACAGACCAAGATGATGAGACACAGACCAAGATGATGAGACTCAGACCAAGATGATGATGATGAGACACAGACCAAGATGATGATGAGACACAGACCAAGATGATGAGACACAGACCAAGATGATGATGAGACACAGACCAAGATGATGATGAGACACAGACCAAGATGACGATGAGACACAGACCAAGATGATGATGAGACACAGACCAAGATGATGAGACACAGACCAAGAAGATGAGACACAGACCAAGATGATGAGACACAGACCAAGAAGATGAGACACAGACAAAAAGATGAGACACAGACCAAGAAGATGAGACACAGACCAAGATGATGATGAGACACAGACCAAGAAGATGATGAGACAGACCAAGATGATGATGAGACACAGACCAAGATGATGACGAGACACAGACCAAGATGATGATGAGACACAGACCAAGATGATGAGACACAGACCAAGAAGATGAGACACAGACCAAGATGATGAGACACAGACCAAGACGATGATGAGACACAGATCAAGATGATGATGAGACACAGACCAAGATGATGATGAGACACAGACCAAGATCATGATGAGACACAGAGCAAGATGATGAGAAACAGACCAAGATGATGAGACACAGACCAAGATGATGATGAGACACAGACCAAGATGATGATAAGACACAGACCAAGATGATGATGAGACACAGACCAAGATGATGAGACACAAACCAATATGATGATGAGACACAGACCAAAATGATGAGACACAGACCAAGATGATGATGAGACACAGACCAAGATGGTGAAACACAGACCAAGATGATGATGAGAGACAGACCAAGATGATGATGAGACACAGACCAAGATGATGAGACACAAACCAATATGATGATGAGACACAGACCAAGATGATGAGACACAGACCAAGAAGATGAGACACAGACCAAAATGATGAGACACAGACCAAGAAGATGAGACACAGACCAAGAAGATGAGACACAGACCAAGATGATGATGAGACACAGACCAAGAAGATGATGAGACACAGACCAAGATGATCATGAGACACAGACCAAGATGATGACGAGACACAGACCAAGATGATGATGAGACACAGACCAAGATGATGAGACACAGACCAAGAAGATGAGACACAGACCAAGAAGATGAGACACAGACCAAGATGATGATGAGACACAGATCAAGATGATGATGAGACACAGACCAAGAAGATGATGAGACACAGACCAAGATCATGATGAGACACAGACCAAAATGATGAGAAACAGACCAAGATGATGAGACACAGACCAAGATGATGATGAGACACAAACCAAGATGATGAGACACAGACCATGATGATGAGACACAGACCATGATGATGAGACACAGACCAAGATGATGAGACAGACCATGATGATGAGACACAGACCATGATGATGAGACACAGACCATGATGACGAGACACAGACCATGATGATGAGACACAGACCATGATGATGAGACACAGACCATGATGACGAGACACAGACCATGATGATGAGACACCGACCATGATGATGAGACACAAACAAAGATGATGAGACATAGACCAAGATGATGAGACACAGACCATGATGATGAGACTCAGACCAAGATGAAGAGACACAGACCATGATGATGAGACACAGACCAAGATGATGAGACATAGACCAAGATGATGAGACACAGACCAAGAAGATGACACACAGACCAAGATGATGATGAGACACAGATCAAGATGATGATGAGACACAGACCAAGAAGATGATGAGACACAGACCAAGATCATGATGAGACACAGACCAAAATGATGAGAAACAGACGAAGATGATGAGACTCAGACCAAGATGATGAGACACAGACCATGATGATGAGACACAGACCATGATGATGAGACAGACCATGATGATGAGACACAGACCATGATGATGAGACAGACCATGATGATGAGACACAGACCATGATGATGAGACACAGACCATGATGATGAGACACAGACCATGATGATGAGACACAGACCAAGATGATGAGACACAGACCAAGATGATGAGACATAGACCAAGATGATGAGACACAGACCAAGATGATGAGACACAGACCAAGATGATGAGACATAGACCAAGATGATGAGACATAGACCAAGATGATGAGACACAGACCAAGAAGATGAGACACAGACCATGATGATGAGACACAGACCAAGATGATGAGACATAGACCAAGATGATGAGACACAGACCAAGATGATGAGACACAGACCATGATGATGAGACTCAGACCAAGATGAAGAGACACAGACCATGATGATGAGACACAGACCAAGATGATGAGACATAGACCAAGATGATGAGACACAGACCAAGATGATGAGACACAGACCAAGATGATGAGACACAAACCAAGATGAGACGCAGACCAAGAAGATGAGACACAGACCAAGAAGATGAGACACAGACAAAGATGATGATGAGACACAGACCAAGATGATGATGAGACACAGACCAAGATGATGATGAGACACAGACCAAGATGATGATGAGACACAGACCAAGATGATGAGACACAGACCAAGATGATGGGACACAGACCAAGATGATGAGACACAGACCAAGATGATGAGACACAAACCAAGATGATGAGACACAGACCAAGATGATGAGACACAGACCAAGATGATGAGACACAAACCAAGATGATGGGACACAGACCAAGATGATGAGACACAGACCAAAATGATGAGACACAGACCAAGATGATGAGACACAGACCAAAATGATGAGACACAGACCAAGATGATGAGACACAGACCAAGATGATGAGACACAGACCAAGATGATGAGACACAGACCAAGATGATGAGACACAAACCAAGATGATGAGACACAGACCAAGATGATGAGACACAGACCAAGATGATGAGACACAGACCAAGTTGATGAGACACAAACCAAGATGATGGGACACAGACCAAAATGATGAGACACAGACCAAGATGATGAGACACAGACCAAAATGATGAGACACAGACCTAGATGATGAGACACAGACCAAGATGATGAGACACAGACCAAGATGATGATGAGACACAGACCATGATGATGAGACACAGACCAAGATGATGAGACACAAACCAAGATGATGGGACACAGACCAAAATGATGAGACACAGACCAAGATGATGAGACACAGACCAAAATGATGAGACACAGACCAAGATGATGAGACACAGACCAAGATGATGAGACACAGACCAAGATGATGATGACACACAGACCATGATGATGAGACACAGACCAAGATGATGAGACACAAACCAAGATGATGGGACACAGACCAAGATGATGGGACACAAACCAAGATGATGGGACACAGACCAAGATGATGAGACACAAACCAAGATGATGAGACACAGACCATGATGATGAGACACAGACCATGATGATGAGACACAGACCATGATGATGAGACACAGACCAAGATGATGATACACAGACGAAGATGATGAGACACAGACCAAGATGATGAGACATAGACCATGATGATGAGACGCAAACCAAGATGATGGGACACAGACCATGATGATGAGACACAGACCATGATGATGAGACACAGACCATGATGATGATGAGACACAGACCAAGATGATGAGACACAGACCATGATGATGAGACACACCAAGATGATGAGACACAGACCATGATGATGAGACACAGACCAAGATGATGGGACACAGACCATGATGATGAGACACAGACCATGATCATGAGACACAGACCATGATGATGATGAGACACAGACCAAGATGATGAGACACAGACCATGATGATGAGACACACCAAGATGATGAGACACAGACCATGATGATGAGACTCAGACTATGATGATGAGACACAGACCATGATGATGAGACACAGACCAAGATGATGAGACACAGACCAAGATGATGAGACACAGACCAAGATGATGAGACACAAACCAAGATGATGGGACACAGACCAAGATGATGAGACACAGACCAAGATGATGAGACACAGACCAAGATGATGAGACATAGACCAAGATGATGAGGCACAGACCAAGATGATGAGACACACACCAAGATGATGAGACACAGACCAAGATGATGAGACACAGACCAAGATGATGAGACACAGACCAAGATGATGAGACACAGACCAAGATGATGAGACACAGACCATGATGATGAGACACAGACCAAGATGATGAGGCACAGACCAAGATGATGAGACTCAGACCAAAATGATGAGACATAGACCAAGATGATGAGACACAGACCAAGATGATGAGACACAGACCAAGATGATGAGACACAGACCAAGATGATGAGACACAGACCAAGATGATGAGGCACAGACCAAGATGATGAGACACAGACCAAAATGATGAGACATAGACCAAGATGATGAGACACAAACCAAGATGATGAGACACAGACCATGATGATGAGACACAGATCATGATGATGAGACACAGATCATGATGATGAGACACAAACAAAGATGATGAGACATAGACCATGATGATGAGACACAGACCATGATGATGAGACACAGACCAAGATGATGAGACACAGACCAAGATGATGAGACACAGACCAAGATGATGAGACACAGACCAAGATGATGAGACACAGACCAAGAAGATGAGACACAGACCAAGATGATGAGACATAGACCAAGATGATGAGACATAAACCAAGATGATGAGACATAGACCAAGATGATGAGACATAAACCAAGATGATGAGACACAGACCAAGATGATGAGACACAGACCAAGATGATGAGACACAGGCCAAGAAGATGAGACACAGACCAAGAAGATGAGACACAGACCAAGATGATGAGACACAGACCAAGATGATGAGACACAGACCAAGATGATGAGACATAGACCAAGATGATGAGACATAGACCAAGATGATGAGACATAGACCAAGATGATGAGACATAAACCAAGATGATGAGACACAGACCAAGATGATGAGACACAGACCAAGATGATGAGACACAGACCATGATGATGAGACATAGACCAAGAAGATGAGACACAGACCAAGAAGATGAGACACAGACCATGATGATGAGACACAAACCAAGATGATGAGACATAGACCAAGAAGATGAGACACTGACCAAGAAGATTAGACACAGACCAAGAAAATGAGACACAGACCAAGAAGATGGGACACAGACCAAGATGATGAGACACAGACCAAGAAGATGAGACACAGAACAAGATGATGAGACACAGACCAAGATGATGAGACACAGACCATGATGATGAGACACAGACCAAGATGATGAGACACAGACCAAGATGATGAGACACAGACCATGATGATGAGACACAGACCATGATGATGAGACACAGGCCAAGATGGTGAGACACAGACCATGATGATGAGACACAGACCAAGATGATGAGACACAGACAATGATAATGAGACACAGTCACAGAAGAGAAGTGAACATTGTTACAATGTTAAGTCTTCACCAACTCTGATCATGACTTTCCAGCACAACCAACTCACCAGGACAACCAGCTCACCAGGACAACCAGCTCACCAGGACAACCAGCTCACCAGGACAACCAACTCACCAGGACAACCAGCTCACCAGGACAACCAGCTCACCAGGACAACCAGCTCACCAGGACAACCAGCTCACCAGGACAACCAGCTCACCAGGACAACCAACTCACCAGGACAACCAGCTCACCAGGACAACCAGCTCACCAGGACAACCAGCTCACCAGGACAACCAGCTCACCAGGACAACCAACTCACCAGGACAATCAACTCACCAGGACAACCAGCTCACCAGGACAACCAGCTCACCAGGACAACCAACTCACCAGGACAACCAACTCACCAGGACAACCAACTCACCAGGACAACCAACTCACCAGGACAATCAACTCACCAGGACAACCAGCTCACCAGGACAACCAGCTCACCAGGACAACCAACTCACCAGGACAACCATCTCACCAGGACAATCAACTCACCAGGACAACCAACTCACCAGGACAACCAACTCACCAGGACAACCAACTCACCAGGACAACCAACTCACCAGGACAACCAACTCACCAGGACAACTAGCTCACCAGGACAACCAACTCACCAGGACAACCAACACACCAGGACAACCAACTCACCAGGACAACCAACTCACCAGGACAACCAACTCACCAGGACAACCAACTCACCAGGACACCCAACTCACCAGGACAACCAACTCACCAGGACAACCAACTCACCAGGACAACCAACTCACCAGGACAACCAATTCACCAGGACAACCAGATCACCAGGACAACCAACTCACCAGAACAACCAGCTCACCAGGACAACCAGCTCACCAGGACAACCAACTCTCCAGGACAACCAACTCACCAGGACAACCAGCTCACCAGGACAACCAACTCACCAGGACAACCAACTCACCAGGACAACCAACTCACCAGGACAACCAACTCACCAGGACAACAAACTCACCAGGACAACCAGCTCACCATGACAACCAACTCACCAGGGCAACCAACTCACCAGGACAACCAACTCACCAGGACAACTAATTCACCAGGACAACCAACTCACCAGGACAACCAACTCACCAGGACAACCAACTCACCAGGACAACCAGCTCACCAGGACAACCAGCTCACCAGGACAACCAAGTCACCAGGACAACCAACTCACCAGGACAACCAACTCACCAGGACAACTAACTCACCAGGACAACCAGCTCACCAGGACAACCAGCTCACCAGTACAACCAACTCACCAGGACAACCAGCTCACCAGGACAACCAACTCACCAGGACAACCATCTCACCAGACAACCATCTCACCAGGACAACTAACTCACCAGGACAACCAACTCACCAGGACACCCAACTCACCAGGACAAGCAACTCACCAGGACAACCAACTCACCAGGACAACTAACTCACCAGGACAACCAGCTCACCAGGACAACCAGCTCACCAGGACAACCTGCTCTTTTTATACTGAATCTTTATGTGGCCTCATTTTCCGCAAGTTTTCTCAATTTCTGAGACAGCAGATCCTGCCAGTCCCTTCCTCTCTTCAACCCCATCAACCCCCTTTCTCCACCCCATCAATCCTTCCCTCCAGCCCATCAACCCTTCCCCCCACCCCACCCCACCAACCCTTTCCCTCCATCCCTTCACCTCATCAGCCTCCATCCATCCTCCCCATCAACCTCCATCCCTACAAATTCAACTGCGCGTCCATCCACTTTAATTTCATTGCCGTTTTTGACGTTTACTGGAGAGTTTTAGAAGGTTCATTAAGTAATGTCTGGGGGAGGGAGACCATGTCAGAGACATGTCAGAGACATGTCAGAGACATGTCAGAGACATGTCAGAGACATGTCAGAGATATGTCAGAGAGATGCCTTGCGCACATTTACTTACCTTCATATTAACTTCAAAGAGTGAAGCAAAGACTTTCTCGTACCAGAAGTCGCACGCGCAAGCATACACGCATACACACACACACACACACACACACACACACACACACACACACACACACACACACGCACACACACACACACACACACACACACACACACACACACACACACACACACACACACACACACACACACACAAAAGCACACACACACAAGGGAGACATGATAACAACATACAAAATACTGCGAGGAATAGATAAGGCAGACAGAGACAGGATGTTCCAGAGATGGGACACAGAAACAAGGGTTCACAATTGGAAGTTGAAGACTCATATGAGTCAAAGGGATGTTAGGAAGTATTTCTTCGGTCATAGAGTTGTCAGGAAGTGGAATAGTCTGGCAAGTGATGTACTGGAGGCAGGAACCATACATAGTTTAAGATGAGTTAAGATAAAGCTCATGGAGCAGGGAGAAAGAGGACCTAGTAGTGATCAGTAAAGAGGGAGGGCCAGGAGCTATGTATCGATCCCTGCAACCACAAATAGGTGAGTACACACCATACATATACACACGCAAATGTATATAAGTTTTACATTTTGTGGTAACTGGAAAAAACAAAAATGTGATCCAAGAGAGTAGAATGTAAAGTCAGGGTATCTGAGGAAGAGTCTTGGAAGGAGGAATGGACAACAGAGCTCATGAAAAGGGAACAAAAGTGGGAAAGGAGGCTAGAAGAGCTTAGCAATAAAATCGAGGTGAAGATGGCTGCAAAGAGCAAGAAGTGGGAGCTACAAGTTGCAGCTACAGAGGTTAGGATATGGAGCTTAAAGGAAGAACTGAAAATTCTGAAACAGGTTAATGAACCGAAGAGCAGAATGGGAATGATATAAAAAACAGGAACATCAGCAACCAATGAGGAGACTGAAGGAAGGGTAGGAGATAAGTCATACACAGAGGCCTTATCAGACTACCAGGGTGCCCAGGAAAAATTGAGAAGTGACAGTGGCAGGCTGTTGGGTACAGGGAGAGTAGATAGAGAGGGGACTGAAGGATGGGAAGGAGACAGGTCCCCTGTGGAAACTTTATCAGACCATCGAGAAATTCAGGAAATGTTAAGGAAAGGAGAAATGGGATACTTAAATCAAATCATGGGATATATAATGGGAAGATGAAAGGGAGAGGTCAACCTTGTTCATGGGCTTGGGAGGCCAAAGAGGCAACTTACAAAGAGAGCTGACAGGGGAAATAAAAAAATGGATTGAAAATATCATGAAGGAGATAGGGGAAGAAGACATGACCCAGCTGACAAATTTTCAGAGAATAGGGGGTTGTCGAGGGGAAAGACACCGTCCAGTCAAACATATTTTCAAGTCAGAAATAGTGCAACACAGGATCCTGCAGAAGAAAGCACAACTAAAGGACTCATCAAGTTATCAGTGGGTGTACCTCAACTGTGACAGAACAAGAGAAGGCAGAAACTGGGAGTATACAAAGATACAAGGAGCAGGACAGAGAGTCAAGAATGGAGAAGGGCAGGAGAACCCAGACTCAGGAGAAAGAGCAAACACAACCTTTCTCAGAACCACCTACAGAAGACCCTCAACCCCAACAGCCCTACTGCAACCAGGCAAACTAACCCAAAAACCCACACTGTACGTACAGCCCCCACCCCCCACACCACAAATTTCACCTCCACAGCAGCCCCCCAATGTATCCTACCAGGTCTCATACTTCCCCAACCTCAACAAACCTCTCAAACCATAGTATTAGAAAAAACTGAAGGTTTGGTACACCAGCACAAACATAATAACAAATAAATGTGAGGAGCGGCATTAAAGAATCATGGAGACGTCAGTGCAGCAGCAACTGCATCAGCAAGACAACTGCAGCACCAGCAGCAGCAACTGCATCAGCAAGACAACTGCAGCACCAGCAGCAGCAACTGCATCAGCAAGACAACTGCAGCACCAGCAGCAGCAACTGCATCAGCAAGACAACTGCAGCACCAGCAGCAGCAACTGCATCAGCAAGACAACTGCAGCACCAGCAGCAGCAACTGCATCAGCAAGACAACTGCAGCACCAGCAGCAGCAACTGCATCAGCAAGACAACTGCAGCACCAGCAGCAGCAACTGCATCAGCAAGACAACTGCAGCACCAGCAGCAGCAACTGCATCAGCAAGACAACTGCAGCACCAGCAGCAGCAACTGCATCAGCAAGACAACTGCAGCACCAGCAGCAGCAACTGCATCAGCAAGACAACTGCAGCACCAGCAGCAGCAACTGCATCAGCAAGACAACTGCAGCTCCAGCAGCAGCAACTGCATCAGCAAGACAACTGCAGCACCAGCAGCAGCAACTGCATCAGCAAGACAACTGCAGCACCAGCAGCAGCAACTGCATCAGCAAGACAACTGCAGCACCAGCAGCAGCAACTGCATCAGCAAGACAACTGCAGCACCAGCAGCAGCAACTGCATCAGCAAGACAACTGCAGCACCAGCAGCAGCAACTGCATCAGCAAGACAACTGCAGCACCAGCAGCAGCAATTGCATCAGCAAGACAACTGCAGCACCAGCAGCAGCAATTGCATCAGCAAGACAACTGCAGCACCAGCAGCAGCAACTGCATCAGCAAGACAACTGCAGCACCAGCAGCAGCAATTGCATCAGCAAGACAACTGCAGCACCAGCAGCAGCAACTGCATCAGCAAGACAACTGCAGCACCAGCAGCAGCAACTGCATCAGCAAGACAACTGCAGCACCAGCAGCAGCAACTGCATCAGCAAGACAACTGCAGCACCAGCAGCAGCAACTGCATCAGCAAGACAACTGCAGCACCAGCAGCAGCAACTGCATCAGCAAGACAACTGCAGCACCAGCAGCAGCAACTGCATCAGCAAGACAACTGCAGCACCAGCAGCAGCAATTGCATCAGCAAGACAACTGCAGCACCAGCAGCAGCAATTGCATCAGCAAGACAACTGCAGCACCAGCAGCAGCAACTGCATCAGCAAGACAACTGCAGCACCAGCAGCAGCAATTGCATCAGCAAGACAACTGCAGCACCAGCAGCAGCAACTGCATCAGCAAGACAACTGCAGCACCAGCAGCAGCAACTGCATCAGCAAGACAACTGCAGCACCAGCAGCAGCAACTGCATCAGCAAGACAACTGCAGCACCAGCAGCAGCAACTGCATCAGCAAGACAACTGCAGCACCAGCAGCAGCAACTGCATCAGCAAGACAACTGCAGCACCAGCAGCAGCAACTGCATCAGCAAGACAACTGCAGCACCAGCAGCAGCATATATGTCGTACATATAACAGTATCACAGTAAATATAGGAAATAAAACCTGAGTGCTTTCATGTACTTACAGATCTTCAGAGGAATAGAAAGAAGAGGCAAGAGACGCTCAGTAAATGTCACCTCAGTGTTTAACATATAAAATGTGTTTCTCTTACCTGATCTTCCTGTTCCTCTGAAGATGTGTCTGTCACCACATGAAATAGCTCAGCTTTTATTTCCTATTTTCACTGTGGTATTTTTACATATTTGCAATCACGCGTTTTATTGTGATATTTTTCATAGGTTGTACATGATGTTCATGTTGTAGTTGTACATGATGTTCATGTTGTAGTTGTACATGATGTTCATGTTGTAGTTGTACATGATGTTCATGTTGTAGTTGTACATGTACAACAAACACGACATGTAAAATAAGCACATACACACACACACACACACACACACACACACACACACACACACACACACACACACACACACACACACACACGTGTATAATATTTTCTTGTTGGTCTGGCAGCAACTTGCAAGGCGTTGCCTTAACTTGGCTGTATCAAGTTAATAGATTCTGACCAAGTTTGTGTAACTTAATAATTAATGCTCTGACCTTGTTAATATATCCTTCTCCCTTCCCTAACCTCCCTCTCTTCTTTCCTAACTCCCCTTCCTCACCTCCATTCACTCCTCTTCTTCCTTTTTCCTCACTGACGCTATTCTTGATCTACCTTCAGACTTACTGCTTCTCGTTCTGATTCTCTCTAACCTAACTCACTCACTCACAAACAACCACCAGCAACTCCTCACATTCTTTCTGCTTCTACCTTCAAAGATTCTTATCTTCTTTAAGATACACGAAGTTGATTTGCTTCTTCAAATATTCTTATCTTCGTCGTCTGTTGGGAGTTTATTTTCACTTTCCTTTCCTCCTAGTGACTGCTTGAGTTATGACATTTGTGACTGGTTGTGTTGGTTCACTGCTGTAACTGCAGTTGCTGTTACTGGTTGTGTTGGTTCACTGCTGTAACTGCAGTTGCTGTTACTGGTTGTGTTGGTTCACTGCTGTAACTGCAGTTGCTGTTACTGGTTGTGTTGGTTCACTGCTGTAACTGCAGTTGCTGTTACTGGTTGTGTTGGTTCACTGCTGTAACTGCAGTTGCTGTTACTGGTTGTGTTGGTTCACTGCTGTAACTGCAGTTGCTGTTACTGGTTGTGTTGGTTCACTGCTGTAACTGCAGTTGCTGTTACTGGTTGTGTTGGTTCACTGCTGTAACTGCAGTTGCTGTTACTGGTTGTGTTGGTTCACTGCTGTAACTGCAGTTGCTGTTACTGGTTGTGTTGGTTCACTGCTGTAACTGCAGTTGCTGTTACTGGTTGTGTTGGTTCACTGCTGTAACTGCAGTTGTTGCAGCAAATCAACGTTGCAGTGTTCCCCTTGTTTCTGTGGAGTGGAAATACTGTATCATTAATGGTACTTACATGTTACAAAGTTTGTTAGTTGTTCGCATGTTGTTACTACAGAGGTATTAAGAACAATAAAAGTCACAATACCGTGGCTACAGTTACTCACAACTGACTCTCACTCTGGAGAGGAAAATTTAGACAACGTTTCTGGCTGTCCTGGACCATTTTAAACCTCTTATTTAACATAGTCTACTATGCTCTACCTTAGAAAGTGGTGTTTAATATTACAGAAGAGAAGGGTGGCAGTCGGTGGATCGAGTCTTCACTACTCTGCGCTTGTCTTCCTACAGCTGCCTTCACAACAATATACATTAACTGACTCCAAGTTCAGACAATCTTCCAAAGATAAAACTCAAAACTTTCAATCCTACTACTAACTATGACCATGTAAGTAATTTAAAAATATATATAGTTGATGTGCACCTATGCAAATATAATTTTCTTGTAGTTGATCAGAGCTAATTAACATACACACACACACACACACACACACACACACACACACACACACACACACACACACACACACACACACACACACACACACACACACACACACACACACACACTGTGTCACAAACCTCCTGGAGTTTTATGACAAG
The DNA here is from genome assembly GCF_038502225.1 of Cherax quadricarinatus. Classification (NCBI taxonomy): domain Eukaryota; kingdom Metazoa; phylum Arthropoda; class Malacostraca; order Decapoda; family Parastacidae; genus Cherax; species Cherax quadricarinatus. The sequence continues at coordinate 38,222,354 of NC_091305.1, forward strand.
GTAACAGAAGTAAGACACGAGAGAGAGAGGGGTGGGTTGATTGCATTTTCTTGGACTGCAGGAAGGCCTTCGACACAGTTCCTCACAAGAGATTAGTGCAGAAGCTGGAGGATCAGGCGCGTATAACAAGAAGGGCACTGCAATGAATCAGAGAATACCTGACAGGGAGGCAACAACGGGTCATGGTACGTGATGAGTCATCACAGTGGGCGCCTGTGACGAGCGGGGTCCCACATGGGTCAGTCCTAGGACCAGTGATATTTTTGATATATATGAATGACATGGTGGAAAGGATAGACTCTGAAGTGTCCCTGTTCGCAGATGATGTGAAGCTAATGAGAAGGATTAAATCAGATGAGGATCAGGCAGGACTACAAAAAGACCTGGACAGGCTGGACACCTGGTCCAGCAACTGGCTTCTCGAATTCAACCCCGACAAATGTAAAGTCATGAAGATTGGGTAAGGGCAAAGAAGACCGCAGACAGAGTATAGGCTAGGTGGACAAAGACTACAAACCTCACTCAAGGAGAAAGATCTTGGGGTGACCATAACACCGAGCACGTCTCCGGAGGCACACATCAACCAGATAACTGCTGCAGCATATGGACGCCTGGCAAACCTGAGAATAGCATTCCGATACCTTAGTAAGGAATCGTTCAAGACACTGTACACCGTGTATGTCAATCCCATACTGGAGTATGCAGCACCTGTTTGGAACCCACACCTGGTCAAACACGTCAAGAAAGTGCAAAGATTTGCTAAGGAGAATGTCCTACGAAGAAGACGACGACGAAGAAGACGACGAGAGCTGTCGTGAGATGGGAAGGAAGAAGGATAAGGAAGGATGGAAATAACTGGAAAAGGATGGTAAGGAGGGGAAGAGGAGGAATCAAGGCAAGTGGCCCAACCACTTTGGGACATTTGGTACCGAAGTACTAGAGGCGTTGATGGAGAGGCTTGAATGATGTCGTTACTTGGCTCTCTAGGAGAGGATGGCGAAGGCAGCGGCAGGAGCTGAGAGTGTCAGTAGGCAGCAAGCAGGATGAGTTAGTTATTCTCTTGATCCGGTTGTCAATGCTTTGAATTTTGTTCTGGAGAGTTGTGTCACACATATGGGAGAGCTGTAGAAGAGTTCGTTGGTTTGGAGTTAGTGGATTATCTGGTTGACAGTAGGGAATGGCTTTTCATCGGTGGTGTACGTTGCAGTGTTGTCTTGGAGATGTTGGATGAGTTCTGGGCGAGTCATTGGGCTGGGGTATCGTGTCGTGGTGAAGAACATGAGTCCTTTGTGTTTAACCCATAGTGTTCCAGGTAATCGACGTGAGTGAGGTCGAGAAGGCGGTGGTGGAGTTGAGGAAGGTGGTGTTGATGGCGGAGGTAGGGTGTTGAGTGGTGTTGAAGGTGGAATTGAAGATTCGTTGTCATCTTCAATAGACGAATAGGAAGATGTTTCTGGTGGAAAGGCTTCTGATTGGTTGGATTCAGTGAGGTGTGGTGGCGGTGGAGGCTTCTCATTGGACGTTGTTGGAGTGACGTCACTAGTTGTTGGTGGTGTTGGAGCTTCTGCAGCAGAGGTGTTGATTAAGTCCTTGGTGAATTTTAGAATTTCTTCAGAAGGTGGAGATGCTGGAAATATGAATGATGGCATGTTATTTAATGCAAATAACTCGTTGATGGTAGAGTTAAAGGTTCCAGGTACAGCCAAGTTCTGCATGTGAGCGTATAGTAAACAATAGTGAATCTTTCATTACGTCACATGTTGTAGGAGTGATGGTGGTGGTGGAGGCGGGCTGAGTGGATGCTTGAAGTAATTTTGTAGTGTCTGCTTGCAACTTTGCAATTGCGGCATACGTTGGTGTGCTGTTGGTAGATTTTTTCTTTGCTGCATCTTGTGTTTTCTTCATAATATCCTTTCTTGTAGGACATTTTGCTGCCAGTGTATGGTGATCATTACTTTTGCAGTATAAACACGCTGGTTGTGTTGGAGCAGCAGCGGTGCAGGAACTGAGGGTGTGTCCCTCACTACCACATGTAGTGCAGAACTTCTTGTCTTTTACTGGACATGTTTTGGTGGTGTGAAGATAAGAATAACAGTTCCAGCAATGTTGGATGTAGTGGTATCTCTCTGCTTCTATGTAGGTGGGACTGATGTAGTAGTAGTAAACAGCAAGACCGTTCAGAGCAGTGGCAGCCATGTTCACGTCGGTGAAGGTGACCTTGAGCATAGACGATGCATTTGGGATTTTGGTAATGCTGTCAACAGTAGCCTAAGTATTTTGAGTTTTAATAGATGACTTGAGTTCAGCAACTGGTTGGGAAGTCAGAATCTTATCCAGTTTTTGTCAGGAATACTGATTTCCTTGCCCTGAGGGCAGGAGAAGATGTAACAGTAAACCCTTGAGCAGTAAGAGTAGTGATGGCTTCTGTAGTGAGTAACATCTCTGCTTCAGCATCATCTTGACACAACAATGAATGCTTCTTTGAGTGACAGAATAGCGTTGAATTTCACATGCAATGCTCCCTGCACAACAGTTGCAAGAGAAGCTTCGTTGAATCATCAACGGTACCACTGTTTGGCTTGATCTTTACACGATTTGCGTAGCTCATCGTGCAAGTCAAGGTGAAGACAACGCTGGTAAAGGTTCCCCTCCCCAACGGGGATCGTAGGGAGACTCCCTACGAAAAAAGGTTAAGGGAAATCGGCCTGACGACACTGGAGGACATGAGGGTTAGGGGAGACATGATAACAACATACAAAATACTGCGTGGAATAGACAAGGTGGACAGAGACAGGATGTTCCAGAGAGGGAACACAGAAACAAGGGGTCACAATTGGAAGCTGAAGACTCAGACGAGTCACAGGGATGTTAGGAAGTACTTCTTCAGTCACAGAGTCGTCAGGAAGTGGAATAGCCTAGCAAGTGATGTAGTGGAGGCAGGAACCATACATAGCTTTAAGACGAGGTATGACAAAGCTCAGGAAGCAGAGAGAGAGAGAGAGGATCTAGTAGCGATCAGTGAAGAGGCGGGGCCAGGAGTTGAGTCTCGACAGGGTGGGTATAGGGTGAATACCGCCCACAGGATGGGAATGGGGTGACTACCGCCCACAGGGTGGGTATAGGGTGACAACCGTCCACAGGGTGGGTAGGGGTGACAACCGTCCACAGGGTGGGAAGGGGGTGATAACCGTCCACAGGGTGGGTAGGGGGTGACAACCGTCCGCAGGGTGGGTAGGGGGTGACAACCGTCCGCAGGGTGGGTAGGGGGTGACAACCGTCCGCAGGGTGGGTAGGGGGTGACAACCGTCCACAGGGTGGGTAGGGGGTGACAACCGTCCGCAGGGTGGGTAGGGGGTGACAACCGTCCGCAGGGTGGGTAGGGGGTGACAACCGGCCGCCGGGTGGGTAGGGGGTGACAACCGTCCGCAGTGTGGGTAGGGGGTGACAACAGTCCGCAGGGTGGGTAGGGGGTGACAACCGTCCGCAGTGTGGGTAGGGGGTGACAACCGTCCGCAGGGTGGGTAGGGGGTGACAACCGTCCGCAGGGTGGGTAGGGGGTGACAACCGTCCGCAGTGTGGGTAGGGGGTGACAACCGTCCGCAGGGTGGGTAGGGGGTGACAACCGTCCGCAGTGTGGGTAGGGGGTGACAACCGTCCGCAGGGTGGGTAGGGGGTGACAACAGTCCTCAGTGAGGGTAGGGGGTGACAACCGTCCGCAGGGTGGGTAGGGGGTGACAACCGTCCACAGGGTGGGTAGGGGGTGACAACCGTCCACAGGGTGGGTAGGGGGTGACAACCGTCCGCAGGGTGGGTAGGGGGTGACAACCGTCCACAGGGTGGGTAGGGGGTCACACCGGTCCACTGGGGGGGTAGGGGGTGACAACCGTCCACAGGGTGGGTAGGGGGTGACAACCGTCCACAGGGTGGGTAGGGGGTGACAACCGTCCACAGGGTGGGTAGGGGGTGACAACCGTCCGCAGGGTGGGTTGGGGGTGACAACCGTCCACAGGGTGGGTAGGGGGTGACAACCGTCCGCAGGGTGGGTATGGGGTGACAACCGTCCACAGGGTGGGTAGGGGGTGCATATTAAACATGTTAAACTAAAACTAAACTACTAGGGAAGTTGTCTAGATTTTCATGCAAAATCTGTGAAATTTAATGTTTTTGTACAAAAGTGTCATTTTCCTATTTTAGAGGCAGTGAGGCGGAGGAAGGAAGAGACGAAAGTTGGAGGCGGAGGAATCCAAGAAGTCGAGAAAGTTCTTCATGACCTATGAGAAGCTCAGAATAAGTTCCTTGACATATTCCATGGAGTCGCCTGCACCTGCTATAAGTTTGTTAGAATACGAAGGTGGATCGAGTACAAATGCGTCAAAAGCTGAGGAAGTCAAGTCAGATAAATCTGAGTATGACGAGATGAAAAGTGATGCTGCCAGTGAGAACGTGGACATGACAGCAGGCGAAGACGATATTGAATTTATTGACGAGGTTTTACCTTACGAGATTGAACCTAATGACATTGAACCTAGTGAACTGGATGGTGTCGAAGAGTATTGAACTGTCATACCAAAGTGATTGAACAGCATGACATTGAACTTCTGAAGCTCACCAAGAATACTGGAAGAGCAGTTCTGCCTGATGCGTTGAGAACAGAAATAATAAAGCTGGGTTTACAGTATTTCCAGGACAGTGAAGGGCATTTCCTACCAACAGATTACCTCTCAATGAACATAACTTGGTTGAAGAGGAAACTGGGAAATGGTGATGGTGAGGAAGTGACTCGCTCATGGCTGCTCTATTCCCCTTTAAAAAAGTCTGCATTTTGTATCTGTTGACTTCTCTATTCCCGGTCTGACCATCAATCGTCACTGGACCTGGAAAGTGGATTCAATCAGTGGAAAGCACCTGAAAGGATTAATGTTCATAAAAATGCTAAGAATCATCGGGAGTGTTTCACACCTTGGAAAGAAATGAAAAGAAATTTAGCTGAAAACAGAAGAGTTACTGACGTGGAACTTCAGCCACTGACTGAGGAGGTAAAGCAGAAGTGGCGTGATATCTTGACGAAAGTCTTCACTGCATAAAACTTCTGGTGACTCAGAACCTGGCTTTGCGAAGACACAGGAAATCATTTCAGCTGGACGATGACTCTAACGTGGGAAATATCCTTGGATTACTGAAACTACTGATCATCTTTGACCCTGTCACGAAAGATGCGGAAATTAATCCTGGATCCACGTCTTACCTTTTACCGTGAGTTCAGAACCAATTCATTCACATGATGGCGTGCATTGTTCACTAAGAAGCATTCGTAAAGTTAAGTACTATGGTCTCGTGTTCGACTCGACTCATGATCAGGCACACCGTGAGCAGATGTCTGACGTGGTGAGGTACGTGGAGGTTGATTTTGAGAGGAAAACAGTCCGTGTTAGAGAGTCATTCCTTGGTTTTATCAAGATAAGCCAAAAGGATGCTGAGAGTTTGCTTGAAGACTTCTTGAAATAGCTAGAGAAGGACGAAATGATTGTCGGTCACAGTGACAACGCTGCTGTGATGGCTGGACACAGAGGTGCTATTCATCAAAGAATAAGTGAGAAAAACAACATGGCAGTGTTTGTAAATTGCGACAATCACTCACTCAATTTGGTGGGTGTACATACAGCCAAGCAGGATACAATGATGGTCACGTTGTTTGGAACCACAGAAGCTCTCTAAGTGATATCCTCTCGTTCAGCACAGCGCTGGGAAAACTCAAAAAACGCTGTGACTGTGGTTAAGTCGGAGTCCGAAGTCAGGTGGAGTACAAGGACAGAAACAGTGAAGCCCGTCAACAAATACCTTGAGGAGATACAACAAGTTCTCCAGGACATGATAGACAATGAAAACGAGACCTGAATTTGAAAACCCTCCAAGATCATTTTGACGATGAAACAGAAGTGTTAGTCAGTGAGTCACTGGAAGAAGATAGATCAGACATATGTGCAACACCTGGGTATCTTTATTGAGGAAACGTTTCGCCACACAGTGGCTTCATCAGTCCTACACAAAGATGATTGGTGAAGATCAGAAGGAGTCTATCAACCTGTCGGTTCTCTGAGCCATTTATCTACACTCAAAGAAAGACTCGATCTCTGTCAAGAATGGAATATTGAAGTTGAAAGACGTAAGAGACGAAATAAATAAATGGCTGATAAGAACTCGAGAGACGCTGACTTAATTAACAGCCAAGAAGGAAATGGAAAGAGTCAACGGAACGTCAATGGACCGTCTTCACAGAGAAATGGATGAAAGGTTCGCTCGTTTGCACGACACTGACGCCAGGTTTGGGTTCCTTCTTGATGTCGAGGGACTGTGTTACGGTGCCGACAGTAACGACATAAAGAAATGCGAAATTTGGGCGAATTATACAGCTGTGATGTTGATGGGCAGCAGATATATGAAAAAATTTGGATTACAGAATGCTGCTATCAAGTCGGGCCAATATGAAAATATCAAGACCTGAAGAGCTTCTCGAATTTATTGTTCAGTATGGAGATGAGGGCGTCTTCCCCAGCCTTTACATTTCTATTCAGATAATGCTAACCACCGCAGGTTCCATCGACAACTATGAGAGATTATTTAGCAAGTTAAAACTATTTTTTCGTATTTGAGAGCCTCCATGGGTCAAAAACAGACTCTCTGATTTTGATCTGTGTACAAAGAGAAGAAACTGAAAAAAAAACTGATTTTAAGCACATGGTAGACCAATATGCATCAGTGAAAGCGAGGAAGGTGCACTTATAATTTTCATGTAGTGCCATAATTTTTAATTAAAATATTAACGAGCTTGACTTGTATATTTGAGCTGATTTTATGGCAAAGTTATCTGAAAGATGGATGTCAGATGTTTGGTCAGGGGCACAATCTCAGTGCTTGCCATAGGCGCTTTTTTCCTTAGATATGTTCCTGAAAACTAGGTAGTAAGTTGGTAGACAGCAACCACCCAGGGAGGTACTACCGTCCTGTCGTAGTAGATTGGTAGACAGCAACCACCCAGGTAGGTACTACCGTCCTGCCAAGTGAGAAACGAAAGCTTGTAATTCTTTAACATGATGGTAAGATTGCTAGTGTCTTTTTTTCTCTTATAAACATGAAAGATTTCAAGTACGTCTTGCTACTTCTACTTACACTTAGGCCTCTTATCTCCATGGGGAAGTGGAACAGAATTCTTCCTCCGTAAGCCATGAGTGTCGTAAGAGGCGACTAAAATGCCGGGAGCAAGGGGCTAGTAACCCCTTCTCCTGTATACATTACTAAAGTTAAAAAGAGAATCTTTTGTTTTTCTTTTTGGGACACCCTGCCTCGGTGGGATACGGCCGGTGTGTTGAAAGAAGATGTTCCTGACAATACTTGTCAACAGTACCTGTCATCCTACATAGCAGGTCTACAGTCGGCCTACTGTAATGCTCCAACTCTCTTCTATTGTCACAAAATTTGTGGCATGCAAAGAGTATGTAACCTTTATTCGGCACATGTACACGCCCTCATTGAAAGGCTATCTCTCCCAACCAGCGAACCAGGTGCTAAGGGTTGATGATGGGGCCTCGTCGTTCAATCAGTACCCAGGTTCCAGCCAATGAGAAGATGGCTTTGGCAATCGCAGAGGTGTTGTGGGTACCACACACCTGTGTGCCTTTGTCATTCCCATTCTAGAGCTGGTTGAAGCACGGTCTGCTCTCTAGTGGCTTCTATTCTGCCTTTCTTACCGTGGAGTGCACTAATACCTATTGCTGTACATAGTGTACATAGTGTACATACTGCTGTTCTAAATTGGTGAAGGATAATACAAATCAAAAGTTTTTCTGCTGTGTTTATTTTGCTCCCTTTACACCCAGGATAACAGGCCTTTGGGACTCCTGGGTTGTAATAAAATTGCTAATGGGAGAGGTAATATCATCTTGAAACACTCATAAGAAAGCCTGAAGTTACTTGTCAACTTAATCCCTGATCTGTTGTTAGGTAAGACACGTATGCAACAGTTAGGTATCTTTATACCATTTTATTGTTCACTCTGTCAGACACTGCAACACAAGGGTATCTTGGTACAGACTTGGAATCAACTTCAACAACCTCTACTAGTGAGAATGGCTGGATTTGAGAGGGACCTGACCTCTCAACGTCTACATTCTTACCTCTACTAGTGACCTACGTCTCACCTCCTGGAGCTATATAAGGCTCCATCCTGTCACTTCAACTCCATATCGTTCCAGACTATGGAACAATACTCTTCTCCAGACTGAGGGACTGACCACCTCAAAACTTCAAGGGTGATGGACTGATTACATCGTCTTCAAGCCTCTTCTGCTTCTATCAACTTTTCTGTACTCGACTGAAGAAGCCTACTGTGTAGGCGAAACGTTTCGAAATAAAGATACCTAACTGTTGCATATGTCTTACCTAACAACCTGTCGGTATTTTATACCATTTTATTGTTTAATCCCTGATCTAAAAGATTTGTTCTAAGAGGACAAACTAAGATTCACTCACAGCTACAAATAAAGAAAAATACTCAGAGGAGACACAGTCACTACATTAAGGATACTTAGACGGGAGGCCTAAGATACAGTGGTGGGATCACAAGACAAGGACGCAATGAAAGTATAAAATAAAACATTAGCCAGAGATAAAAGAGAATCATCTTATGGTATACAAACACAAACTTACGCACACATACAACCATACACAATCACGCACATATATAACCATACAGTCACACACACGTAAAAGTATACACACGCACATATTTGCTCGCGCACACTATTCTGTGCACCATAACATAAACTCTATTGACTATATTTTTTCGAGTGAGTGAGGCCGCATACAAGAGTTATAAGCTATAAATTTGAATAACAGGAAAGTGATTGATTATTGTATTGTGGTCAGAGACCAGCACGGCAGCCATGGTGGCCAGAGACCAGCATGGCAGCCATGGTGGCCAGAGACCAGCACGGCAGCCATGGTGGCCAGAGACCAGCATGGCAGCCATGGTGGCCAGAGACCAGCATGGCAGCCATGGTGGCCAGAGACCAGCACGGCAGCCATGGTGGCCAGAGACCAGCATGGCAGCCATGGTGGCCAGAGACCAGCACGGCAGCCATGGTGGCCAGAGACCAGCACGGCGGCCATGGTGGCCAGAGACCAGCATGGCAGCCATGGTGGCCAGAGACCAGCACGGCAGCCACGGTGGCCAGAGACCAGCATGGCAGCCATGGTGGTCAGAGACCAGCACGGCAGCCATGATGACCCGAGGCCAGCACGGCAGCCATGGTGGCCAGAAACCAGCACGGCAGCCATGATGGCCCGAGACCAGCACGGCAGCCATGGTGGCCAGAAACCAGCACGGCAGTCATGGACAGAAACCAGCACGGCAACCATGGTGCCCACCGCAACCAGCACACACACACACACACACACACACACACCAGGCACATCTCCTGAAGCGCACATCAACCAAATAACTGCTGCAGCATATGGGCGCCTAGCAAACCTCAGAACAGCATTCCGACATCTTAATAAGGAATCATTCAGGACCCTGTACACCGTGTACGTTAGGCCCATATTGGAGTATGCGGCACCAGTTTGGAACCCACACCTAGCCAAGCACGTGAAGAAACTAGAGAAAGTGCAAAGGTTTGCAACAAGACTAGTCCCAGAGCTAAGAGGTATGTCCTACGAGGAGAGGTTAAGGGAAATCAACCTGACGACACTGGAGGACAGGAGAGATAGGGGGGACATGATAACGACATACAAAATACTGAGAGGAATTGACAAGGTGGACAAAGACAGGATGTTCCAGAGATTGGACACAGTAACAAGGGGACACAGTTGGAAGCTGAAGACACAGATGAATCACAGGGATGTTAGGAAGTATTTCTTCAGCCACAGAGTAGTCAGTAAGTGGAATAGTTTGGGAAGCGATGTAGTGGAGGCAGGATCCATACATAGCTTTAAGCAGAGGTATGATAAAGCTCACGGCTCAGGGAGAGTGACCTAGTAGCGATCAGTGAAGAGGCGGGGCCAGGAGCTCGGACTCGACCCCCGCAACCTCAACTAGGTGAGTACAACTAGGTGAGTACACACACAAACACACACACACACACACACACACACACACACACACACACACACACACACACACACACACACACACACACACGGGGCCAGGAGCTCGGACTCGACCCCCGCAACCTCAACTAGGTGAGTACACACACACACACACATCTTGAGTAGTGCAGATATTGAGGACATCACATATGAAAGACCACTTGGGGCCAGCGATCATGTGGTTTTAAGCTTCGAATACACAGTAGAGCTACAAGTGGAGTGAGAAACAGGAAGGCCAGGCCGAATGAAGCCAAACTACAAGAAAGGGGACTACACGGGAATGAGGAACTTCCTGAACGGGGTTCAGTGGGACAGAGAACTGGCAGGGAAGCCAGTTAATGAGATGATGGAATATGTAGCAACAATGTGCAAGGAGGCTGAGGAGAGGTTTGTACCCAAGGGTAACAGGAATAATGAAAAAGCCAGGATGAGCCCATGGTTCACCCAAAGGTGCAGAGAGGAAAAAACCAAGTGTGCTAGGGAATGGAAGAAATATAGAAGGCAAAGGACCCAGGAGAATAAGGAGAGCAGTCGTAGAGCCAGAAACGAATATGCACAGATAAGAAGGGAGGCCCAACGACAATATGAAAACGACATAGCAGCGAAAGCCAAATCTGACCCGAAACTGTTATACAGCCACATCAGGAGGAAAACAACAGTCAAAGACCAGGTAATCAGGCTAAGGAAAGAAGGAGGAGAGACAACAAGAAATGACCGTGAAGTATGTGAGGAACTCAACAAGAGATTCAAACAAGTGTTCACAGAGGAGACAGAAGGGGCTCCAGAAAGACGGAGAGGTGGGGCACACCACCATGTGCTGGACTCAGTGCACACAACCGAGGAAGAAGTGAAGAGGCTTCTGAGTGAGCTAGATACCTCAAAGGCAATGGGGCCAGATAACATCTCTCCATGGGTCCTGAGAGAGGGAGCAGAGGCGCTATGTGTATCCCTAACAACAATATTCAATACATCTATCGAAACAGGTAAACAGGGAGATTGCCTCAGGCATGAAGACAGCAAATGTAGTCCCAATCTTTAAAAAAGGAGACAGACATGAAGCACTAAACTACAGACCAGTGTCACTGACATGTGTAGTATGCAAAGTCATTGAGAAGATTATCAGGAGAAGAGTGGTGGAACACCTAGAAAGGAATGATCTCATCAACAGCAGCCAACATGGTTTCAGGGACGGTAAATCCTGTGTCACAAACCTACTGGAGTTCTATGACATGGTGACAGCAGTAAGACAAGAGAGAGAGGGGTGGGTGGATTGCATTTTCTTGGACTGCAAGAAGGCGTTTGACACAGTTCCACACAAGAGAGTAGTGCAAAAACTGGAGGACCAAGCAGGGATAACAGGGAAGGCACTACAATGGATCAGGGAATACTTGTCAGGAAGACAGCAGCGAGTCATGGTACGTGGCGAGGTGTCAGAGTGGGCACCAGTGACCAGCGGGGTCCCACAGGGGTCAGTCCTAGGACCAGTGCTGTTTCTGGTGTTTGTGAACGACATGACGGAAGGAATAGACTCTGAGGTGTCCCTGTTTGCAGATGACATGAAGTTGATGAGAAGAATTCATTCGACCGAAGACCAGGCAGAACTACAAAGGGATCTGGACAGGCTGCAGACCTGGTCCAGCAATTGGCTCCTGGAGTTCAATCCCACAAAGTGCAAAGTCATGAAGATTGGGGAAGGGCAAAGAAGACCGCAGACGGAGTACAGTCAAGGGGGGGCAGAGACTACAAACCTCACTCAAGGAAAAAGATCTTGGGGTGAGTATAACACCAGGCACATCTCCTGAAGCGCACATCAACCAAATAACGGCTGCAGCATATGGGCGCCTAGCAAACCTCAGAACAGCATTCCGACATCTTAATAAGGAATCGTTCAGGACCCTGTACACCGTGTACGTTAGGCCCATATTGTAGTATGCGGCACCAGTTTGGAACCCACACCTAGCCAAGAAACTAGAGAAAGTGCAAAGGTTTGCAACAAGACTAGTCCCAGAGCTAAGAGGTATGTCCTACGAGGAGAAGTTAAGGGAAATCAACCTGACGACACTGGAGGACAGGAGAGATAGGGGGGACATGATAACGACATACAAAATACTGAGAGGAATTGACAAGGTGGACAAAGACAGGATGTTCCAGAGATTGGACACAGTAACAAGGGGACACAGTTGGAAGTTGAAGACACAGATGAATCACAGGGATGTTAGGAAGCATTTCTTCAGCCACAGAGTAGTCAGGAAGTGAAATAGTTTGGGAAGCGAAGAACTGGAGGCAGGATCCATACATAGCTTTAAGCAGAGGTATGATAAAGCTCACGGTTCAGGGAGAGTGATCTAGTAGCGACCAGTGAAGAGGCGGGGCCAGGAGCTTGGACTCGACCCCTGCAACCTCAATTAGGTGATTACAACTAGGTGAGTACATAAGGCTTTTGACACAGTTGCACACAAGAGTTTAGTGCAAAAGCTGGAGGACCAGGTAGGTATAACAGGGAATCTCTGCAATGGATCAGAGAATACCTGACGGGAAGACAGAGTCATGGTACGTGACGAGGTGTCAGAGTCGGCTCCTGTGACTAGCGGAGTTCCACAGGGGTCAGTCCTAGGACCGGTGCTGTTTCTGGTATATAATGACATGACGGAAGGAATAGACTCAGAAGTGTCCCTGTTTGCAGACAGTGTGAAGTTAATGAGGAGAATTCAATCGGGGGAAGACCAAGCAGGTCTACAAAGGGATCTGGACAGACTACAGGCCTGGTCCAGAAATTGGCTCCTGGAGCTCAACCCCACCAAGTGCAAAGTCATGAAGATTGGGAATGGCAAAGAAGACCGCAGACAGAATACAGTCTAGGGTGCCAGAGACTACAAACCTCACTCAAGAAAAAGGATCTTGGGGTGAGAATAGTACCGAGAACATTTCCTGATTCGCTCAACAACCAAATAACTGCAGCAGCATATGAGCGATTAGCAAACCTAAGAATAGCATTCCGACATCTCGGTAATGAGTCGTTCAGAACCCTGTACACCGTATAAGTCAGGCCTATATTGGAGTATGCAGAACCAGTATGGAACCCACATCTGGCCAAACACGTCAAGAAACTAGAGAAAGTGTGTTGCGAACCTAGAAAGAAGCAAAAGGAGAAGTGGTTGGCTGACCACTTGGTTGCTGCTAATCGGTTGTTACCGGCTTCAGTACCCTGTGTGACGTCATCACACTCAATGTTGAGGCTGATGAACCGGCCTCATCAGTGTTCACCACGGCTTCACTGAGTCCACAGTTCGACGGCCTCAGAGTTAACTGACAGCCTCACTAAGTGCACCAGCTTGACTAGTTTCCTGCTGGCACAACGACTAGACTTAGTTTCCTGCTAGCGTGGCATCAGCTGGACTTAGAGAAAAGGGTGTCATGTGACACAATAGAGAAGGGTGTCGTGACACTGAGAGATGGTAGTGTTGTAATGGTGTCGTGTGACACTGAAGAGAAGATAGGTTATGACACGGGTGTCGTGTGTGATATTTGTAATCTTTTATGTCGGTGGATATTTCTACTATATCGGTAAAGGACAGTCGTGTTTGTAACACATTCTTTGTAAACGTGATAATTCTGTTCCAAAGAGAACTGATACTAAAGAACATACTCTTATGTTGTACCAAAGAATGCTCTTATTTTATGTTAAAAATTTATTAGTAAAGATTTAAAAATAGTATGCTTTGTATTCCCGGACTATATTCTTATTACAGTTTTGGTGATGGACTAATTATTAAGATACCTTCATTAACGGGCCGAGTATTTGGTCTTGATTTCCCTATATATGATATTTACCTGGAGTTTACCTGGAGAGAGTTTAGGGGGTCAACGCCCCCGCGGCCCGGTCTGTGACCAGGCCTCCTGGTGGATCAACCCCTGATCAACCAGGCTGTTACTGCTGGCTGCACGCAAACCAACGTACGAGCCACAGCCCGGCTGATCAGGAACTGACTTTAGGTGCTTGTCCAGTGCCAGCTTGAAGACTGCCAGGGGTCTGTTGGTAATCCCCCTTATGTGTGCTGGGAGGCAGTTGAACAGTCTCGGGCCCCTGACACTTATTGTATGGTCTCTTAACGTGCTAGTGACACCCCTGCTTTTCATTGGGGGGATGGTGCATCGTCTGCCAAGTCTTTTGCTTTCGTAGTGAGTGATTTTCGTGTGCAAGTTCGGTACTAGTCCCTCTAGGATTTTCCAGGTGTATATAATCATGTATCTCTCCCTCCTGCGTTCCAGGGAATACAGGTTTAGGAACCTCAAGCGCTCCCAGTAATTGAGGTGTTTTATCTCCGTTATGCGCGCCGTGAAAGTTCTCTGTACATTTTCTAGGTCGGCAATTTCACCTGCCTTGAAAGATGCTGTTAGAGTGCAGCAATATTCCAGCCTAGATAGAACAAGTGACCTGAAGAGTGTCATCATGGGCTTGGCCTCCCTAGTTTTGAAGGTTCTCATTATCCATCCTGTCATTTTTCTAGCAGATGCAATTGTTACAATGTTATGGTCCTTGAAGGTGAGATCCTCCGACATAATCACTCCCAGGTCTTTGACGTTGGTGTTTCGCTCTATTTTGTGGCCAGAATTTGTTTTGTACTCTGATGAAGATTTAATTTCCTCATGTTTACCATATCTGAGTAATTGAAATTTCTCATCGTTGAACTTCATATTGTTTTCCGCAGCCCACTGAAAGATTTGGTTGATGTCCGCCTGGAGCCTTGCAGTGTCTGCAATGGAAGACACTGTCATGCAGATTCGGGTGTCATCTGCAAAGGAAGACACGGTGCTGTGGCTGACATCCTTGTCTATGTCGGATATGAGGATGAGGAACAAGATGGGAGCTAGTACTGTGCCTTGTGGAACAGAGCTTTTCACCGTAGCTGCCTCGGACTTTACTCTGTTGACGACTACTCTCTGTGTTCTGTTAGTGAGGAAATTATAGATCCATCGACCGACTTTTCCTGTTATTCCTTTAGCACGCATTTTGTGCGCTATTACGCCATGGTCACACTTGTCGAAGGTTTTTGCAAAGTCTGTATATATTACATCTGCATTCTTTTTGTCTTCTAGTGCATTTAGGACCTTGTCGTAGTGATCCAATAGTTGAGACAGACAGGAGCGACCTGTTCTAAACCCATGTTGCCCTGGGTTATGTAACTGATGGGTTTCTAGATGGGTGGTGATCTTGCTTCTTAGGACCTTTTCAAAGATTTTTATGATATGGGATGTTAGTGCTATTGGTCTGTAGTTCTTTGCTGTTGCTTTACTGCCCCCTTTGTGGAGTGGGGCTATGTCTGTTGTTTTTAGTAACTGAGGGACGACCCCCGTGTCCATGCTCCCTCTCCATAGGATGGAAAAGGCTCGTGATAGGGGCTTCTTGCAGTTCTTGATGAACACAGAGTTCCATGAGTCTGGCCCTGGGGCAGTGCATGGGCATGTCATTTATCGCCTGTTCGAAGTCATTTGGCGTCAGGATAACATCGGATAGGCTTGTGTTAATCAAATTTTGTGGCTCTCTCATAAAAAAATCATTTTGATCTTCGACTCTCAGTCTGGTTAGCGGCTTGCTAAAAACTGAGTCATATTGGGACTTGAGTAGCTCACTCATTTCCTTGCTGTCATCTGTGTAGGACCCATCTTGTTTAAGTAGGGGCCCAATACTGGACGTTGTTCTCGATTTTGATTTGGCATAGGAGAAGAAATACTTTGGGTTTCTTTCGATTTCATTTATGGCTTTTAGTTCTTCCCGCGATTCCTGACTCCTAAAGGATTCTTTTAGCTTAAGTTCGATGCTTGCTATTTCTCTGACCAGTGTCTCCCTACGCATTTCAGATATATTGACCTCTTTTAGCCGCTCTGTTATTCTTTTCCGTCGCCTGTAAAGGGAGCGCCTGTCTCTTTCTATTTTACATCTACTCCTCCTTTTTCTTAGAGGAATAAGCCTTGTGCATACATCGAGTGCCACCGAGTTAATCTGTTCTAGGCATAAGTTGGGGTCTGTGTTGCTTAGTGTATCTGCCCAGCTTATATCGGTTAGGACTTGGTTTACTTGGTCCCACTTTATGTTTTTGTTATTGAAGTTGAATTTGGTGAATGCTTCCTCGTGACTAGTCTCATTTTGTCGGTCTGGGGCTCCACGCATACATGTCTGAACCTCAATTATGTTGTGATCTGAGTATATTGTTTTTGATATGGTGACATTTCTTATCAGATCATCATTGTTAGTGAAGATGAGGTCTAGTGTATTCTCCAGTCTAGTAGGCTCTATTATTTGCTGGTTTAAATTGAATTTTGTGCAGAGATTTAAAAGCTCGTGTGAGTGTGAGTTTTCATCAGAGCTGCCTCCTGGTGTTATTACTGCAACAATATTATTTGCTATATTCCTCCATTTTAGGTGCCTTAAGTTGAAATCCCCCAAGAGCAAGATGTTGGGTGCAGGAGCTGGAAGATTTTCCAGACAGTGGTCAATTTTTAACAGCTGTTCCTGGAATTGCTGGGATGTTGCATCCGGAGGCTTGTAGACTACCATAATGACTAGGTTTTGGTTCTCGACCTTTACTGCTAAAACTTCCACAACATCATTTGAGGCATTAAGCAGTTCTGTGCAAACAAGTGACTCTGCAATGTACAGGCCAACCCCCCCCCCTTTTGCCTGTTCACTCTGTCACATCTGTATAGGTTGTAACCTGGGATCCATATTTCGTTGTCCAAGTGATCCTTTATGTGGGTCTCAGTGAAAGCCGCGAACATTGCCTTTGCCTCTGCAAGCAGTCCACGGATGAAAGGTATTTTGTTGTTTGTTGCTGGCTTTAGACCCTGTATATTTGCAAAGAAGAATGTTATCGGACTGGTGGTATTGTTGGTACTGGGGGGGGGGGATTTTTTTTCCGGCATTAGTATCTGTATCTGTTGGTTTGGAGTGGAGGCCATCGACTGTGGTTCCACTCCAGGAATGACTGGATTTGGTGTACGATTTCTGCCATTTTCTGCCAGTTTTTTTTCCTTCCTGGCACTAAAAAGCCTCTCCCTCTTGAGTGGCTGTGGCTACCCAGGTTTTTCCATGGCCTGGATGTTTTGTATCTTTTTGTCCCCTTTAGATGGTATGCCTGGCAATTTAAGTTATAGCACAGTCTTTCCTGTACTGAAGAGGTACACATTTCAGGGTGAAAAAGCTTACAGGAAGGGAGTTTGCATTTTCCTGTTGTCATATGGGCATGACATTTTCTAGGGTGGTCATAGTTGCATGTCCCATCTGTTTTTCCAGATTTCCCATGCCAGCAGATACCAAGTGCATAGTATGTGCACAGGCTTTATTACCAGAATTGTAATATTATAATAAAGTGCAAGAGTTTGCAACAAGACTAGTCCCGGAGCTAAGGGGCATGTCCTACGATGAGAGGTTAAGGGAAATCGACGTGATGAATTTGGATGACAGGAGAGATAGAGGGAATAGGATAATGACATAAAATACTGAGAGGAATCGACAAGGTTGACAGACAGGATATTCCAGAAATGGGACACTGCAACAACGGGACACAATTGGAAGTTGAAGACTCACATGAATCAGATGTTAGGAAGTATTTCTTCAGCCACAGAGTTGTCAGGAAGTGGAATAATGTAGAGTGATGTAGAGGCAGGATCCACACATAGCTTTAAGAAGAGGTATAGTAAAGCTCATAGAGCAGGAAGAGTGGCTTAGTTGCGATCAGTGAAGAGGCGGGGCCAGGAGCTGTGAATCAAACCCTGTAACCACAACTAGGCGAGTACACGCGCACACACACACGCACAGACTGCGTTTACATTTCGTTCAGACTCAAAAACGCCTCGCCCGAACGGCTTCAAATTTTCAAGGCTGGTGTACGGTAACTTGGGAAACAAATCTAGGAACAATTGGGGTGTGTAAGTATCCTATGACCAAATTTGTTGAATTCGTTCCCAGCATCCTGGAATTGCTAGGATTTTTTTTTTTAAATTATCTGTAACATAACTTCCAGTGTTAAGAAAGCTGCTTCTTGCTTAACTCGACCATTGTGGTGAGTGATATTCAAGAATCTACACTGAATGAACCTCTCTTAATTTTGTGTAATGTGATTTTTTTTATCACGTTAGATATAAGATTCTTCCTTTTAGTCAGTGTGACTGCTCTCATTCAGAAATTTGAGTATTTCAAAGGTTGTCAGGTGGCATTGGCACTAATAAATCTTATTCATGAGCAACAGGTCGTAGGGCAGATGGAAGGTTTGGATACGTAATTACTTTTTTGTGTATCCTTGTATATTACAAGAACAAAACTAGCAGTCATCACAGATTATTTTGGTTCTCTCCAGGTCACTGGAACGCCTTAGTTCTTCAGCACATTTAAAACATACTTTATGGGTAACCCATGATTCGTCCTGGTCTTCAACTTTCACTCCAAAGTATGTGTAGTAAACTTTTTTGACGAGGTGTCTAATATTTCTCTGCAGCTTCTTAATTACAAATTCACCACAAATATAAGAGGACAGTTAAGATAACCCTTGTGTAGCCATCGTCACAGCATCCACACCTCTACTCTGAAACAAAACAAATGCAACAAACACCTGTACTAAAACAAAACACAAATGCAATACACTTTTCATACAGAGACAAGACTTGAGCTGTCAGCTGTCATCCCGAAGTGCCCTGTGACTCTTCCCTTTCCCTCCCTCGCCTTTCCCCATTCCAACATTCATGTTAAGACTTGTTATATAACAAGAATAGTGACAACACTACTTTGTAGGTGAGTGAACGAAGACTGCACGTGATAAATCTGAGAATCAAGTTATCAAATTAGCACATAGAAACTGATAAGAAACAGTCTTAAGAAAAGAAATTGATGTAGGATTGTATTAGACAGTTTTGCCGCACTCTGAACAGTTGCATCACGTGCAGAGACGGAACCAAGGTTATGCAATACGGAGATGCCTTCCCCGGATACCACAACAAACGAAATACCATGTAGCTGATGCTTTACACTGTCTTTCTTTCTTGGGCCATGTACAGAGCTTACCTGTTGGGGATTTAAGAGTTAGAAGACAGACAATATCAGTACAGGTGTCCCAAGTAGGCAAGTTGAAAAGTTCGAAGCAGGAGTTATGTTAACGTTGCCGGTAAAGTTTGGGGAGACGAGATTCCCACCTAACATTTGATATTTCACTAATTGTTAGCAGTGTGAGTTGAAGGTCTGGTTACAACAGTGATCAAACCTTCAACTCGCCACTGCTATGAGGATTTGGAACGATTCCATAATCTTCAACAGTTCACAGGCACTTCAGCTCTATTCTTATCCCCTCTCCTCTCCCATCACTTCAAGGGGGGCTCCTTGGCACAGTGAAGAGGCTCTTGGTCTGAGGAACTAGACCTTTTGGTCCCCTTCCTCAGACCGAACGTAATTAATCCCCAATCCCGCCTTTCCTCCCCTCTCCCCACCCTCCCCTTGTTTCCCGTCCCATTTGTAGTCTCTGGGGTCCTCCCTCGGGCATTAGTTTCTAGGTAGGGGAAAGTGTGCCGGGGTTCATCCCACTCCGTGGAGTCCCTCGGGGGTGGTGTGGTTCTCCGTGGAATCTGAATTGTCTGAAGGTGCCCTGCTCCCTTTCCAAATTTATGAGAAGTGAATGGGGTGCCCTTAGGATAATGGGTGTATCTCCAGAAGCTGCCTGTTGGTTCTGGGAGGTGGCAGCCGAAGGCGGTGTGCTTTATGGTGGGTTTCCAATCTCCCTTTCTTTTGTCCGCGGAGGTGGCTCAATAGATGGGAGGCTACTATCCCGGAGTGCTGGTTTACTGGCGTAAAGGGTATGGTATGGCATGGGTTCTACGCTGCATCTTCACTGCCCGTGGGCTCGAGGCCCTCTTGGATGAGGGGGTGAACTTCCGGTCCTTCTGTGCCTCCTAGTGACTGTTCCTCCACCGTCCCTCTTTTTTCTTTCTTTCCTCCTTTTTTTCTAAAAATAAGAAAGGAGATATCATGGAAGCATCACTTTTATTATGGAGTCTTCACCTAACGAAACCCTTCTCCCAGACCCCTTTCTGATCCCACACTCTGTTCTGACCCGGCTTCATTATTTGTCCATTCTCTTGACTCTTCTCATACCCCAGTACCTTCTGCTGGTGATGCTTAGTCACATGCTTCAGGTACTGTGGCATCACCCGTTTCTGTACATGCCACTACTTCTAGCACACCTTTCACAATGTGTCCAGCTTCCCCGAATATGGTGCGACGGTTTTCAGATCGCCCGCTTCCCTCGGGTCAGACTGCCTGCGGTACTACTCCTAAGCGTCCATGACAACCTACTGATGACAGTTCGTTGATGATCGCTCAAAAACAACCTACACGACAATCACTACCTTTGCGTACTGGGCTAACGAGTGCGCAATGGACAAAATTCTTTTCTTTACAAACAACGTCTCAAACAGATTATCTGCCTAATCGTGGAACTGTTAACTCTTTCAAGGCACGTTGGCCAAAATATATCTTTTCATGCTCTTCGAAGTGGTGCGCGTGTCATAACTGGACAAAATTCAGAGCAAGCGCATGCTCTCTTCCACATCACTCCCATTGATAACTTACTGGTCATCATCTGTAAACACGCTACTCTTAATTCTTGCAGTGGTACTGTGGTCTTACCATGTACCACTGCACAGAGTGATTTCTTGTCTTGTGGCGATGATATTTTGGAACAATTAGTCCTTCAAAACCTCCCTATTCTTAAGGTAGATACATACATCCTGCCTGCTCGTGGGCAGAGGCGCTTTCCTAGTAACATTGCTTGTTTAACCTTCGACTGACGTGAACTTCCATCCTCTGTCTATATTGTGGGCCATTGTTTAGAGGTCCGTCAAGTAGTTCTCACTCCCCAACAGTGTCGTAACTGCTGGCGTTTTGGGCACTCTGCTAAACACTGCAGATCTGCGGTGGAATACCCGATCTGTGGTGCAGTGAATCATTCCAATACATCTTGTAGTCTTCCCCCTTCTTGTCTCAATTGCAAGGAACCTCATCCTTCCTTTTCCTGCCTTTGCCAGGTCTGTCGTAATGAATGAGAGAGCTGTTACCTTAAAGAGCGTGAGGGCCTTACACTATGGCAGCCTCTCAGCTCCACCTTCAAGGAAAACTTCCTTGTGTCCCATATGCTCGGGTAGCCTGTAGACCTCCAACCTCGACAGTCCTCCCATCTCCTAATCCCTCTACATCCGTGTCTCCCGGGGTCACCCCAATTTCTAGTGCTTTTGCAGTTTTATCTGACACTCCTACCTCCGCACCACTTTCTACTACTACTACTACTACTACTTCATCTCGCTCGCTCACTTCTCAGTCTACTAGACCTCGCAGACCTACACTTTCTTCGCGTCCATTTCCTGTACAGAATCTATCTTCTACCTTGGAAACTAGTTCTCACCCCCTTTCCGGCTCTCATACAAAGGTGAAGGTTCACACCCCCTAATGTAGTTCCAGTTCCCTCTTCCCCTGTTTCCCCCCCCTCCCCCGTCTTCCATAGTTGCCCTCCAACCTCCTTCCTCTCCTGTTACACTGCAGGACTCTTCTACCCCAGCCAGCACATATCTCCAGGCTCATACTCCCCGCCCTCCTCAGACCTCTTTGGTTGCCTCCATAGTTACTCCGACCTTTACTTGCAATGCCTCTCTGACATCATGGCATCGTTGGCTTCCTTATCAACTGAGATGTTAGACGCTATCTCCAGCTATATAACGGAGACGACTTCCCCGGTGGAAACCAATGCACCTCCATCTACCCCTTCTATTTCACAGCCCATACAACAATCTATTCCTCTGCAATATTCTAAATTTTTCCTTGCTTAAACACTTACCGTTACCCCCACACATTAACTTTGCTGAACCTAAAAGCTCATAGGTTTTATCCTTTCTTAGTGTTGTCATTTTATTTTTTGTACATAATGTCTTTTTTATAATGGAATATTCGTGGCCTTAGGGGCAAGCGAGAACTCCAGTTGTTGCTTTCCCAGTTGTCCCCAGTATGTGTTGGGTTGCAAGAGCCCAAAATTCGTTCTGCTGTCATTCACCCCGTTTCGGGTTACTTGCTGATACATTCTTCCAATCCTTTACCTGGCGAATCTTTTAATGATAGTGCGCTTCTTGTATGCGTTGATATACTGTATCAACAAGTTTTTATTAGTTCCCCACTGCATTATACTGCAGCTCGTATTTATTTACACCGATGGTTTACAGTTTGCTCTCTTTATCTGTCTCCCTCCTGTGCATTCTGTATCTGATATCACGTATTTAATTTCATCTCTACCACTGCTCATATTATTGTTGGGTGATTTTAACGCTCACCATCACTTGTGGGGAGGGTCCCACTGCGACTCTCGTGGTGATCAGTTGGAGATTCTTCTCTCATCTCATCCTCCTCATGCTTTAAACATGGGTGCTCCTGCCCATTTTGACTCTCATACTCAGTCTCTCTCCTGCATTGATCTTTCTATATGTTCTTTCGTGTGGTCTGTTCTTCCAGATTTACACAGTAATAATCACTTTCTCATCCTTCTTATTTCTATGTATGCCCGACTGTTTCGTAGCCCTCGTCGGCAATTTGTTTGAGCAGATTAGGACTTATACTCCCATCTTACCACCTGTTGTGAGGACTCCCTTTCGTCCCCTATTGATGAACTGGCACACTACTTTTCGACTTTAGTCCTAACTGCAGCAACACGTTCTATGCCCCAAACCTCAGGTAGGCATTCTCAGGCATGAGTACCTTGGTGATCTCCTATATGCGCCCGTGCAGTGCTTTTAAAATGTGCTGCATGGGGCCATTATCGATATAATCGTACCATGGAGCGTCTGTTGGATTTCAAGTGGGCAAGGGCAGTTGCTCGCCACGTCATCCGTGATGCTAAATGCACTTGTTGGCGAGACTACGTGTCTACCATTAACTCGTCTTCCCCTGTGTGCGCAATTTGGAAAAGGTGCGAAAATTGTGTGGTAAGTACTCTCCGGACCCAGTTCCCGTTTTGCGGGTTGCTGGAGTTGACATCGTGGAACCCTTAGAAGTTGCCACAGCAGTCGGGAACTATCTTGTCCGTATCTCCCAAGGGCTTCACCTCTGTCCCTCATTTCTTGCGTCTAAACCTACCAAAGAGCAATTGCCCTTAGATTTCTCCTTCGATGGGTTGGAGCTGTATAACGAACCTTTTGTAATAAAGTTGGTAGAATTACCGACAATATGTAAAGTAAAAGGACACAAGTGCAACTTATGTGACATTTTATTGTGGCAACGTTTCGCTCTCCAGGAGCTTTATCAAGCCATTATTGTTTGTAATGGCTTGATAAAGCTCCTGGAGAGCGAAACGTTGCCACAATAAAATGTCACATTAGTTGCACTTGTGTCCTTTTACTTTACAACGTACCTTTTACTCTTCAGGAACTTGTGTCCACGCTTTCCATTTGCTGGCCGTCGGCACTGGGACCTGATGATATCCACATCAGTATGCTTCAACATCTCCATTCTAGGGCCCTTCCCATTCTTTTACGTCTTTTCAATCTAATTTGGAAATGAGGGGTTCTCCCTCAACACTGGAAACTGGCTATTGTAATAACGTTTCGCAAACCGGGGGCCTCTGGACTTGACACATCTCACTATCGTCCCATTGCCCTGACCAGTGTGATCTGCAAGGTGATGGAATGAGTGGTGAATAGACGTCTGATGTGGTTCTTAGAGACACACGATAGCCTTTCCCCTCGCCAATATGGCTTTCGCAAAGGCCGCTCTACTGTAGACCGTTTGCTTCACTAAGAATACGTATATTCGAAATGCCTTTGTTAACAACCACTCTGTCCTAGCGGTCTTTTTTTGATTTACAGAAGGCATATGACACCAAGCCCACTCCTTAGGCCTCCATGGTAATCTACCAAACTTCATCGCTGCTTTCTTGTCCGATAGACATTTTCGGGTCTGTATTGGCGCCTCACACTCCTCGGACTTTGTACTAGCCGAGGGAGTTCCACAAGGTTGCGTCCTCAGCACTACTATTTTTCTCTAAGCTATAAATGACCTTCCGTTCTTCCTTCGCATATTTGGTCGTCTCTTTATGTTGATGACTTCGCTATAGCTTACTCAGGCGCTGACTGTCGAATAGTAGCAGCCTCCCTTCAGGTTGTGGCAGACCGAGTTTCCCATTGGACCACTTCTCATGGCTTTAAATTTTCCAGTACGAAAACCTGGTTCATTACCTTCCTTGTCCGATTACCGTGATGCTCATTGCCTTCGCTATTATGTTCTATCTCATGACCTCCACAATCCTTCCCTATATAGAATGGTCACTGATGATCTTTATTTGTTCGTCGCCCCTGCTTACTCTGCCCCTTTTCTCTCCACCTCCATTCGCTCTTGTCTTCTCTTCAGTTACCACCTTTCTATGTTCATGTAGCATCTTACTTTTCCCTGCCCCCATGGGAAGTTCCAGCTGTTCGTGTCTGTTCTTTCCCACTGTCATGCGCGAAAGCCCAACTACCTATGGTGGCTTCCCGCTCTCTATTTCCTGACCACTTCCGCTCTCATTCTCATGCCATCGCAGTGTACACCGATGGTTCTAAGTCTTCTAATGGCGTCAGATTTGCAGCAGTGTTTCCGGACAGTGTCGTGCGAGGACATTTATTATCCTCGGCTAGCATTTTTACGGCTAAATTGTATTCCATTCTAGTAGCACTTATCCATATAGAATCTATGCCTGTGTCACTATTTGTGGTTGTTTCAGACTTCCTTAGTGCGTTACAGGCTATAGTTCTTCGTATCCAACTTTGGCTATGCCGTATCTCTAGCAAACACAAAGATATTGTTTCTTGCTGGGTCCCTAGTCATGTTGACATACAGGGCAATGAACAGGCAGACACTGCTGCACGGTCAGCATTACATGACCTCCCAGTTTCATATAGAGGTGTTCCATTCACAGACTATTTCCCTGAAATTGCTACTCACCTTCGCACCAGTTGGCAATAACGTTGGTCTGATCTGCTCCATAACAAACTTCAGTCTATTAAACCGAGTATAGGTTTCTGGTCATCTTCTTGTCATCGATGTTTAGGTTGGGAGACTACTCTCTCCTGTCTTTGCATCGGCCACACTCGTCTTACTCACGGGTATCAAGGAGAGGCGTCCTGTTCCTCTCTGTGAGAATTGTCAAGTTCCAGTATCTGTTAGTCACATTCTGTTGGAATGTCCACTCTATCAACGAGCACGCAGAATTTACCTCCAACGTCGCCTCCACTCCGCTGCCCTTTCTTTACTTTCCGTTCTCGCTGATGGACCCTCCTTTAATCCAGGCTCTCTCATTGATTTTTTTACAGCGACCAATTTACTACACAAACTCTGACGATGATGCCTCTAGCATTCTCCTCTGTTCTTTCTACCTTACTATCTAGTTACCCTCTACCCTAAATAACAAAAAAGGCACAATACCGTGACTGGAACGATACACAAATAACCCGCACATAAAAGAGAGAAGCTTACGACGACGTTTCGGTCCGACTTGGACCATTGACAAAGTCACACTTTGTCAATGGTCCAAGTCTGACCGAAACGTCGTCGTAAGCTTCTCTCTTTTATGTGCGGGTTATTTGTGTAACCCTCTACCCTGCACTATCCACTGCCCCCGCTGCACTCCATACCCTAATAATCACCCCTCCCTCTCTTGCCACCCATTTCCCCTGCATCCTTCCCTGCCCTGCTACGCTGTATAACCCTTGCGGTATAGCGCTTCTTTTGGCGGGGTGTCTCACCCTGGCGATGGTTTACCCACGGGCGGGGTGTCTCACCCCTGGCCCATGTTGTCTACAAGGCTTTTTGTCTCACCCCGGGGGGGTGTTGACTACTGGGGCGGGAGTTGCCCCTCATGACGATGTTGACTCTGAGGCGGGGTCTCTCACCCCTTTACCCATGTTTGTCTCCGGGCAGTGTGTCTTTCCCCCCGGGGGGGTGGTTTTCTACTAAAGGGAATTTTGTCTCACCCCATGACGGTTTTTGTCTACTAAGGCCTTTTTGTCTACCCCTGGGTGTTGTCTACTGAGGCAGTTTTCTCACCATGACGATGTTGTCTACTGAGGGGGTGTGGGCTTCCCCTGACCGATTTGGGTTTTCCCACTGAGGCGGGGTTCTTCCCCATGACGAAAGTTGCACGGGCGGTGTCTTACCCCGGCGTGTGTTGCCCCCGGAAAGGGGTGTTTTCCCCCCTGGTGTGTTGTCTGCCCCCGGCCCCCGGCCACCCCGCCCATGTGTTTCCCCCTGAGGCCGGGGTTTCTTCCCCCCTGACGATGTTTTCTACTGAGGCAGTGTGTCTCCCCCCCCATGGCGATGGTTGGCTACTAAAGGCCGGGGTGTTTCCCCCTTAAAGATGTTGTCTCTGAAATGTGTCTCCCATGACGATGGATTTCTGAGGGGGGTGTCTCCCCTTTACGGTTTTTGACTATGGGGGGGGTTTTTCCCCCCTGGGTGTTGTCTCTGAGGCGGGGTAAAAACCCCCAAAGATGTTTTCCACAAGGCGGTGTGTCTCACCCCCCTGAAAAGATGTTGTCCCACCCAAAAGGGGGGGTGTCTCACCCCCTGACGATGAAATTTCCCGAGGCAAATGTGTCTCACCCCCAGGGGATGTTTGTCTACTGAGGGGGTGGGGTCTTACCCCCGGGGCGATGTTGCACCGAAAAAAGGGGTGTCTTACCCCCCGGGGATGTTGTCCAAATGGGGGCGGGGTGTCTTCCCTTTTCTTTTGGTTGTCTGCCGGGCCCCGTGTGTGCCCCCCATGACGATGTTTTCTACTGGGAGGGGGTGTGTCTTCCCCCCGACGATTTTCTCTTGGGGGGGTGTCTTCCCCTTTACGTGGTTGTCTCGGGGGGGTGTGTCTTCCATGGATGGTTTTCTCTGAGGGCCCCGGGGTTTCTTCCCCGGGATGTTGTCTACGAGGAGGGTGTCTCACCCCCGCGATTTTTGTCTAGGGCGGGGTTTTCTTCCCCCTGACGATGTTGTCTACGGGCGGGGTGTTTCCCCCATGGCGTTTGTCTACCGGGGGGTGTCTTCCCATGACGGAAAAATTTTCACCGGGGGGTGGGGTTCCTCCCATGAAAGGTGTTGACTACGAGCGGGGGTTTCACCCCTGACGATGTTGTCTGGGGCGGGGGTCTTACCCTGGATGTTTTTGCCCAAAGGGGGGTGTGTTTCACCCGGGCAGTGTTTTCCCCCGGGCACTGTGTCCCCCTGACCCCATGTTGACTACTGGGGCGGGGTGTCTTTCCCCGCCCACAGTTTGCTGCTGAAAGGGGGGTGTCACCCCGGGGGGGTTTTGTCTACTGAGGGGGTGTCCCCCCCCATGGCGATGTTGTCTACCGGGGCCCCCCGTTTTTGCCACCCCCCTGACGATGTTGTCTGCGAGGCAAGGGGTTGTCTTCCCCGCGGTATTGGGTTTTCTACTGAGGCGGTTGTCTTTTTCCCCCTGACGATGTTTTCTCTGAGGCGGGGGTAAAGTTTTCCCCCCCGACGATGTTTACTCTGGGGCAGTGTTTACCCCTGGCGATGGTTGTCTACGGGGGAAATGATAACCCCACGGCCTTTGCTACCGGGGCCCCCGGTTTTTTGTCCTTCCCCCCGGGCGAGTTGCACCCCAAGGGCGGTGTTCTTTTACCCCCCTGGCATTTACCCAAGGGGGCGGTGTGTTTACCCCGCGACAAAGTTTCTGCAAGGGGCGGATGTTTACCCCCCCCGATTTGCTACCCGGGGGGGTGGTTTCCCTTTACGGGGGGCTAAATGAGGCGGTTAAAGCCCCAGGCGATTTTTGTCCTGGGGGGGTGTTCTCCCGCCCGAGTTGGGTGCAGGAAATTTTTTGATGCTTTCCCCCCCAAAAGTGGAGCTGCCAAACCCGAGGCCGGGGGTCTTTACCCCCTGACGATGTTGGCCCCTGAGGGGGTGTTCTTTCCCCATGACGGTTTTGGGGGTCTGGGGGCGGTGTTTTCTTCCCCCCGGGGGGGTGTTTACTACGGGTTTTATCTTCCACCCCCCCGATTTACACTGAAAACGGGGGTGCTTTCCCCCTTTCGATGTTGCTTCTGGGGGCGGTGTGCCTTTTGGGCGATGGGCCGGGCGGGTTTTGTCTTACCCCCTGAGTGTTGTCTAAATGAACGGTTTTGTCTTCCCCCTGACGATGTTGCTACCGAGGCAGTGTGTCACCACCCCCATGGGGGCGGTGTTTTCCTTTCGGGCTGTGCTTTCACCCCCATGCTTACCCCATGACGATGTTGTCTACTGAGGCAGTGTGTCTTACCCCATGACGATGTTGTCTACTGAGGCAGTGTGTCTTACCCCATGACGATGTTGTCTACTGAGGCAGTGTGTCTTACCCCATGACGATGTTGTCTACTGAGGCAGTGTGTCTTACCCCATGACGATGTTGTCTACTAAGGCAGTGTGTCTCACCCCATGACGATGTTGTCAACGGAGGCAGTGTGTCTCACCCCATGACGATGTTGTCTACTGAGGCAGTGTGTCTTACCCCATGACGATGTTGTCTACTGAGGCAGTGTGTCTTACCCCATGACGATGTTGTCTACTGAGGCAGTGTGTCTTACCCCATGACGATGTTGACTACTGAGGCAGTGTGTCTCACCCCATGAAGATATGAAATATTTCTCACGTGTCGTTCAAAGCGCTCTAAAGGCTTCAAGATTCTTCTTTTTGCTCCTCCTCCTCTTCCTCTTCCTCCTCCTCTTCCTTTTTCTCTTTTTCCACTTCCTCCTCTTCCTGCTCCTCTTCCTCATCTTCCTTTTTCCTCTTTTTCCACTTCCTCCTCTTCCTCCTCCTCCTCTTCCTCTTACTCCTCAGTCATCAGATTCCGCTCTCAGCTTCTTAGGTTTTTCTTCTTGTGAGAGTCGAGCTTGGAGGACGATAACTGAAGTGTGACTTAAGTGAGAGTGATGTTAGCAAGATGCTCTTAACATTAAGGTAAAAATATTAACATGAAGAATGAGAGAGATGTTAACAAAATAATTTTAACATCAAAGTAACAATACTAACAAGAACTGTTTAATAATGTTTAAAATACATGAAGACAAAACTTTTAATTCCGACCCAAAATTGTCAAACACTAAAGTGACCCACTGTACTGTGACCCACTGCTGCACTGTGACTCACTGTACTGTGACCCACTGCTTCATTGTGACTGCTGCACTGTGACTCACCACTGTACTGTGACCCACTGCTTCACTGTGACTGCTGCACTGTGACTCACCACTGTACTGTGACCCACTGCTTCATTGTGACTGCTGCACTGTGACTCACCACTGTACTGTGATCCATTGCTTCATTGTGACTGCTGCACTGTGACTCACCACTGTACTGTGACCCACTGCTTCATTGTGACTGCTGCACTGTGACTCACCACTGTACTGTGACCCACTGCTTCATTGTGACTGCTGCACTGTGACTCACCACTGTACTGTGACCCACTGCTGCATTGTGACTCACTGTTGCACTGTGACCCACCACTGTACTGTGACCCACTGCTGCACTGTGACCCAATAATGTACCGTGACCCATCACTGCACTGTGACCCACTGCTGCACTGTGACCCACCACTGTACTGTGACATACTACTATATTGTGACCTACCACTGTACTGTGACACAACAATGTACTGTGACCCACCATTGTAATGTGACCCACTGCTGCATTGTAACCCACTGCACTGTGACCCACTGCTGCACTGTGACCCACCAATCCACTGTGACTCACCATGTACTGTGACCCACCACTACTGTGACCCACTGCTGCACTGTGACCAATTGCTGCATTGTGACCCACTGCTGTACTGTGATCCACCACTGTATTGTGACACACTGCTGCACTGTAACTCACCACTGTACTTTGACCCACTGCTGAACTGTGACCCAAAATTGTACTGTGAACTACCGCTGTGCTGTGACCCACTGCTGTACTGTTATCAACTGCTGCACTGTGACCCACCACTGTACTGTGACCCACCACTGTACTGTGACCCACTAATACAATGTAACCCACCACTGTACTGTGACCCACTGCTGCACTGTAACCACCACTGTACTGTGACACTGCTGCACTGTAACCACCACTCTACTGTGACCCACTGCTGCACTCTGACCCACTGTTGTACTGTGACCCACTGGTGCACTCTAACCCACCACTGTACTGTGATCCACTGCTGAACTGTGACCTTTTCACTGTACTGCGAACTACCACTGTACTGTGACCCACCACTGTACTGTGACCCACTGCTGCAGTGTGACCCACCACTGCACTGATACACACCACTGTAATGTGATACGCCACTGTACTGTGACCCCCTGCTGCACTGCAACTCGCCACTGTACTGTGATCCACAACTGCACTGTGACCCACCACTTTACTGTGACCCACTGCTATACTGTGACCCACTGCTGCACTGTGACCAACTGTACTGTGACCCACTAATGTACTGTGATCCACTGCTGCACTGCGACCGACTGCTGCACTGTGACCTACCACTGTAGTGTGACCCACCACTGCACTGTGTCCCAGTAGTACTGTGACACATCACTGTACTGTGACCTGCCACTACTGTGACCCAACAGTGTACTGCGACACACCACTGAACTCTGACGCCACTACTATACTGTGACCCTCCACTGTACGGTGAACCCCTACTGTACTGTGACCTCCACTGTACTGTGATCCACCTCTACACTGTGACCTACTACTGTTCTGTGTCCCACCACTGTACTGTGACCACCACTGTACTGTGATCCACCTTTGTACTGTCACCTACTACTGTACTGTGTCCAACCACTGCACTATGACCCCCTACTGTATTGTGTCGCACTACTGTACTGTGACCCCACTATACTGTGACTCACTGTACTGTGAACACCACTGCTGTGACCCTCCTCTGCACTGTGACCCACCACTGTACTGTGACCACTGTACTGTGACCCATCACTGTTCTCTGACCCCCCTTTGCACTGTGACCCAACAGTGTACTGTGACCCATCAATACTGTGATCCACCATTGTGCTTTGAGCAATGTACTGTTTCCCACTACTGCATAGTGACCCACCACTGCACTATGACCTACCACTGTACTCTGACCCACCAATGTACCATGACCCACCAATGTACTCTCACCCACAACTGTACTGTGACTCATCACTGTACCATGACCCACCACTGTACTCTCACCCACCACTTTACTGTGACCCACCACTGCACTGTTAACCACCACTGTACTGTGACCCACCACTGTATCATGACCCGCCATTGTGCTCTCTTCCACCACTATACTCTCACCCACCACTGTACTGTAACTCACCACTGTACTGTCACTCACCACTGTACTGTAACCTACCACTGTATTCTCACCCACCACTGCAAGGTGACTCACCACTGCCAGGTTACCAACCACTACAAGGTGATGCACCACTACAAGGTGACTCTCTACTGGAAGGTGACCCACCACTGCAAGGTAACCCACCACTGCAAAGTGACCCACCACTGCTAAACTAATGTAAAAGACCTAGGAGTGATCATGTCAGACGATCTCACCTTCAAAGACCATAACATTGTATTAGCCGCATCTGCTAGAAAAATGACAAGATGGATAATGAGAACCTTCAAAACTAGTGATGCCAAGCCCATGATGACACCCTACAGGTCGCTGGTTCTACCTAGGCAGGGATATTACTGAGCACTAACAGTACTTTTCAAGGCACACCAAATTGCTGACCTAGAAAATGTACAGAGAACCTTCACGGCCACACATAACTGCGATAAAACACCTCAGTTACTGGGAGCGCTTGAAGTTCCTCAACCTGTACTCCCAAGAACGCAGGAGGGAGAGATACATGATTATGTACACCTGGAAAATCCTAGAGGTATTTGTACCAAACTTCCACACGAAAATCACTCCCCATGAAAGCAAAAGACTCGGCAGAATATGCAGTGTCCCCCCAATGAAAAGCAGGGGTGTCACTAGCACGAAAAGAGACAACAGGGACTCAAGACTGCTCAGCTGCCTCCCAGCATACATAAGGGGGATTACCAATAGTCCCCTGGTTGTTTCCAAGCAGGCACTGGACAGGCACCTAAAGTCAGTACCTGACCAACCGGGTTGTGGTTCGTACGTCGGTTTGCATGTTGCCAACAGTAACAGCCTGGTTGATCAGGCCCTGACCCACCATGAGGCCTGGTCACAGACCGGGCCCTTTCCAGGTAAACTACAAGGTGACCCATCACTGCAAGGTGACGCACGACTGCAAGGTGAGCCACCACTGCAAGGTGACCCACCACTGGAAAGTGACCCACCACTGCAAAGTGACCCACCACTGCAAGGTGACCAATCACTGCAAGGTGACCCACAACTACAAGGTGACCCACCATTACAAAGTGACCCACCACTACAAGGTGACCCACCACTGCAAGGTGACCTACCACTGGAAGGTGACCCACTATTGTAAGGTGACCCACCACTGGAAAGCGACCCACCACTGCAAGGTGACCCACCACTGGAAGGTGACCCACCACTGGAAGGTGACCCACCACTACAAGGTGACTCACCACTACAAGGTGACCCACAACTACAAGGTGACCCACCATTACAAGGTGACCCACCACTACAAGGTGACCCACCACTGCAAGGTGAACTACCACTGGAAGGTGACCCACTACTGCAAGGTGACCCACCACTGGAAAGTGACCCACCACTGCAAGGTGACCCACCACTGCAAGGTGACCCACCGCTGCAAGGTGACCCATCACTGGAAGGTGACCCACCACTGGAAGGTGACCCACCACTACAAGGTGACTCACCACTACAAGGTGACCCATCACTACAAGGTGACCCACTACTGCAAGGTGACCCACCATTGCAGGGTGACCCACCACTACAAGGTGACCCACCACTGCAAGGTGACACACCACTACAAGGTGACCCACCACTGCAAGGTGACCCACTGCAAGGTGACCCACCACTGCAAGGTGACCCATCACTGGAAGGTGACCCACCACTGGAAGGTGACCCACCACTACAAGGTGACTCACCACTACAAGGTGACCCATCACTACAAGGTGACCCACTACTGCAAGGTGACCCACCATTGCAGGGTGACCCATCACTACAAGGTGACCCACCACTACAAGGTGACCCATCACTACAAGGTGACCCACTACTGCAAGGTGACCCATCACTACAAGGTGACCCACCACTGCAAGGTGACCCACCACTGCAAGGTGACAGACCACTGCAAGGTGACCCACCACTGCAAGGTGACCCACCACTGCAAGGTGACCCATCACTTCAAGGTGACCCACTACTTCAAGGTGACCCATCACTACAAGGTGACCCACCACTACAAGGTGACCCACCACTGCAAGGTGACCCACCACTGCAAAGTGACCCATCACTACAAGGTGACCCACTACTGCAAGGTGACCCATCACTACAAGGTGAGCCACCACTGCAAGGTGACCCACTGCAAGGTGACCCACCACTGCAAGGTGACCCATCACTGGAAGGTGACCCACCACTGGAAGGTGACCCACCACTACAAGGTGACTCACCACTACAAGGTGACCCATCACTACAAGGTGACCCACTACTGCAAGGTGACCCACCATTGCAGGGTGACCCATCACTACAAGGTGACCCGCCACTACAAGGTGACCCATCACTACAAGGTGACCCACTACTGCAAGGTGACCCATCACTACAAGGTGACCCACCACTGCAAGGTGACCCACCACTGCAAGGTGACAGACCACTGCAAGGTGACCCACCACTGCAAGGTGACCCACCACTGCAAGGTGACCCACTACTTCAAGGTGACCCATCACTACAAGGTGACCCACCACTACAAGGTGACCCACCACTGCAAGGTGACCCACCACTGCAAGGTGACCCATCACTACAAGGTGACCCACTACTGCAAGGTGACCCATCACTACAAGGTGACCCACCACTGCAAGGTGACCCACCACTGCAAGGTGACCCACCACTGCAAGGTGACCCACCACTGCAAGGTGGCCCACTACTGCAAGGTGACAACCACTGCAAGGTGACCCATCACTACAAGGTGACCCACCACTACAAGGTGACCCACCACTGCAAGGTGACCCATCACTACAAGGTGACCCACCACTGCAAGGTGACCCACCACTGCAAGGTGACCCACCACTGCAAGGTGACCCACCACTGCAAGGTGACCCATCACTACAAGGTGACCCACCACTGCAAGGTGACCCACCACTGCAAGGTGACCCACCACTGCAAGGTGACCCATCACTACAAGGTGACCCACCACTGCAAGGTGACCCACCACTGCAAGGTGACCCACCACTGCAAGGTGACAGACCACTGCAAGGTGACCCACCACTGCAAGGTGACCCACCACTGCAAGGTGACCCATCACTTCAAGGTGACCTACTACTTCAAGGTAACCCATCACTACAAGGTGACCCACCACTACAAGGTGACCCACCACTGCAAGGTGACCCACCACTGCAAAGTGACCCATCACTACAAGGTGACCCACTACTGCAAGGTGACCCATCACTACAAGGTGACCCACCACTGCAAGGTGACCCACCACTGCAAGGTGACCCACCACTGCAAGGTGACCCACTGCAAGGTGACCCACCACTGCAAGGTGACCCACCACTGCAAGGTGACCCACCACTGCAAGGTGACCCACCACTGCAAGGTGACCCATCACTACAAGGTGACCCACCACTGCAAGGTGACCCACCACTGCAAGGTGACCCACCACTGCAAGGTGACCCACCACTGCAAGGTGACCCATCACTACAAGGTGACCCACCACTGCAAGGTGACCCACCACTGCAAGGTGACCCACCACTGCAAGGTGACAGACCACTGCAAGGTGACCCACCACTGCAAGGTGACCCACCACTGCAAGGTGACCCATCACTTCAAGGTGACCCACTACTTCAAGGTGACCCATCACTACAAGGTGACCCACCACTACAAGGTGACCCACCACTGCAAGGTGACCCACCACTGCAAAGTGACCCATCACTACAAGGTGACCCACTACTGCAAGGTGACCCATCACTACAAGGTGACCCACCACTGCAAGGTGACCCACCACTGCAAGGTGACCCACCACTGCAAGGTGACCCACTGCAAGGTGACCCACCACTGCAAGGTGACCCATCACTGGAAGGTGACCCACCACTGGAAGGTGACCCACCACTACAAGGTGACTCACCACTACAAGGTGACCCATCACTACAAGGTGACCCACTACTGCAAGGTGACCCACCATTGCAGGGTGACCCATCACTACAAGGTGACCCACCACTACAAGGTGACCCATCACTACAAGGTGACCCACTACTGCAAGGTGACCCATCACTACAAGGTGACCCACCACTGCAAGGTGACCCACCACTGCAAGGTGACAGACCACTGCAAGGTGACCCACCACTGCAAGGTGACCCACCACTGCAAGGTGACCTACTACTTCAATTTGACCCATCACTACAAGGTGACCCACCACTACAAGGTGACCCACCACTGCAAGGTGACCCACCACTGCAAGGTGACCCATCACTACAAGGTGACCCACTACTGCAAGGTGACCCATCACTACAAGGTGACCCACCACTGCAAGGTGACCCACCACTGCAAGGTGACCCACCACTGCAAGGTGACCCACCACTGCAAGGTGGCCCACTACTGCAAGGTGACAACCACTGCAAGGTGACCCATCACTACAAGGTGACCCACCACTACAAGGTGACCCATCACTACAAAGTGACCCACTACTGCAAGGTGACCCATCACTACAAGATGACCCGCCACTGCAAGGTGACCCACCACTGCAAGGTGACCCACCACTGCAAGGTGACCCACCACTGCAAGGTGACCCATCACTACAAGGTGACCCACCACTGCAAGGTGACCCACCACTGCAAGGTGACCCACCACTGCAAGGTGACCCACCACTGCAAGGTGACCCATCACTACAAGGTGACCCACCACTGCAAGGTGACCCACCACTGCAAGGTGACCCACCACTGCAAGGTGACCCACCACTGCAAGGTGACCCATCACTACAAGGTGACCCACCACTGCAAGGTGACCCACCACTGCAAGGTGACCCACCACTGCAAGGTGACCCACCACTGCAAGGTGACATAACTCTTAAATGGAACATAAATAGCTAACGCTATTTACAGGATCCAGAATCCTGGCTTTTGTGCTTTTCTGGTTGCCGGAAGTTACCCTTAAAACGTTCAGAAATAAGGTGGGAATCCGCTTGGACGGCAGTAGTGAGAGAGGCGCATCCCACAATTCTCTTGCTAAACGTGACATTTTATTGTAGCAACGTTTCGCTCTCTAAAGCTTTGTAAAGTTGTTACAGTTCCCGTGCTTAAGGTGGTGGTAGTAGTAACGGTATTAGTAGTAGGAGAAGCAGTGGCAGTAGAAATAGTAGTAGTAGTAACAGAAGCAGTAGTATAGTAGTAGGAGTATTAGTAGTAGTTGTAGTAGCAGTAGTAGTAGTAGTAGTAGTAGCAGCAGTAGTAGTAGTACCAGTAGAAGTAGTAGAAGTATTAATAAGAGTAGTATTAGCAGTAGTAGAAGTAGTAGTAGCAATAGTAATAGTAGCAGTAGTAGAAGTAGCAGTAGTAGTCGAGGTAGTGATAGTAGGAGTATCAGTAGTGAATGTAAGTTTCGGTTGCTAGTCCCATTCGCTAGTTAGGCGGCTGCGTGGGGAGACGTGAGTCGCAACTGACCAGTTACACTTGGGTGATTGGTAATGTGACATTATGGCATCAAGTCTGTGCAGACGTGTGAAAATTGTTGGAATTGAGCTGCTCCGTGGGGCCATCACTCCAGAGGTGTCGTAAATGTTACTGCCGAAAATTGTCTGAGACACACACAGTAGGGACAGCGAGGGCGCGAGACACGCCTTTCGAGCTTCGGGAATATGAGTGTTTTTGAGGGCTACCCAAGTGTTCTGCAAAGGTTGCTAAGTGTCAGGGTAGTGAACAATCCTAGAAGTGATTCAAGAAATCGTAATGACACGATTGCAAACAAACCATACCCCCAGCCGGGATTGAACCCTTCCTATGGTGTAGAAATATACCTAGTTGGATAAATCTTATTGTGGCTAGCTGGTCTAGTGGCTAACGCGACGGGCTGGAGTTTTGAGACTCTATGACCGCGGGTTCAATCCCGGCCGGGGGTATGGTTTCTAGAAGTGATTTTTAATCTGCCTGAGCCACATAAGTGTGGGGAGAGCCACAATTTTGTAAGTGATCTAGAAAATAAAAACGTTGTGGCGCAGAGTGGGCAGGCTAGTGTGGGTGGTAAGGCGACGTTGTCAAGTGTCACCCAAGAAAGATAATAAAGTGAAACAATCGTGTGACCAGTGAGAGAAATACAGTGAATAGGGTACATTATTAACGAGAAGAAATTGAGGAGGATCTACGCCAGGACGTCACATCGAGCTGGATCTACGCCAGGACGTCACATCGAGCTGAATCTACAGGCTGCTACAGCTGCGCTACAAGTACTGTATCCACCTATGAGTGGTTGTTTGGGTGTGGGGTTCCAGGTTCCAATTAACCGCCAAGCTGAATGTGAATGGTCTAACTCTCATAGCACGATAAAGAATAGGCACTCAAGTATTCAATAAGGAATAGCAATTGGTAATCCATTGAACAAGGCGATTAACTAACTATAAGCAGGTCAAGCATTGGCAACATTGTAAGTAGGTGAGCGTAAGTCTCAGGAGGGTGGGAGTCAGGTCACAAGAGGTTGTGGACACAAGCGACAACTGAGAATCCACATTACACTCCAAGCACAAGCCACCTACTTTTCAGACACATAATAAACCCACACATAATTCGACACACACACACACACACACACACACACACACACACACACACACACACGTATATATATATATATACACACACACACATACACAAACATACACACACACACACACACACACACACACACACACACATATACACACACACACATACACAAACACACACACACACACACACACACACAACAGTCAAGACAACAGTCAAGACAACAGTCAAGGACCAGGTGATAAGGCTGAGGAAAGAAGGTGGAGAACTCACAAGAAACGATCAAGAGGTATGTGAGGAGCTCAACACGAGATTTAAGGAAGTATTTACAGTAGAGACAGGAAGGACTCTGGGGGGACAGACCAGATGGGGACACCAGCAAGGAATACACCAACAAGTGTTGGACGACATACATACAGATGAGGAGGAGGTGAAGAAACTGCTAAGGGACATCGATACCTCAAAGGCAATGGGACCGGACAACATCTCCCCGTGGGTCCTTAGAGAGGGAGCAGATATGTTGTGCGTGCCACTTGCCACAATCTTCAACACATCCCTGGAAACTGGGCAACTACCTGAGGTATGGAAGACGGCAAATGTAGTTCCCATTTTTAAAAAAGGAGACAGAAAAGAGGCACTAAACTATAGACCTGTGTCATTGACGTGTATAGTATGCAAAATTATGGAGAAGATTGTCAGGAGGAGAGTGGTGGAGCACCTGGAACGGAACAGGAGTGTAAATGCCAACCAGCACGGATTCACGGAAGGCAAATCCTGTGTCACAAACCTTCTGGAGTTTTACGATAAAATAACAGAAGTAAGACAAGAGAGAGAGGGGTGGGTTGATTGCATCTTCTTGGACTGCAAGAAGGCCTTTGACACAGTTCCTGACAAGAGATTAGTGCAGAAGCTAGAGCATCAGGCGCATATAACAGGAAGGGCACTGCAATGGATCAGAGAATACCTGACAGGGAGGCAACAACGAGTCATGGTACGTAATGATGTATCACAGTGGGCACCTGTGACGAGCGGGGTCCCACAGGGGTCGGTCCTAGGACCAGTGCTATTTTTGGTATATGTGAACGACATGACGGAAGGGTTGGATTCAGAAGTGTCCCTGTTTGCAGATGATGTGAAGTTAATGAGGAGAATTAAATCTGATGAAGACCAGGCAGGACTTCAAAGAGACCTGGACAGACTGGACACCTGGTCCAGCAAATGGCTTCTCGAATTTAATCCTGCCAAATGCAAAGTCATGAAGATAGGGGAAGGGCACAGAAGACCACAGACAGAGTATAGGCTAGGTGGCCAAAGACTGCAAACCTCACTCAAGGAGAAAGATCTTGGGGTGAGTATAACACCGAGCATGTCTCCAGAAGCACACATCAATCAGATAACTGCTGCAGCATATGGGCGCCTGGCAAACCTGAGAACAGCATTCCGATACCTTAGTAAGGAATCATTCAAGACACTGTACACCGTGTATGTCAGGCCCATACTGGGTATCGCACCTTTT
>NC_091305.1:38262031-38278466 GCF_038502225.1 Cherax quadricarinatus
CATTTCTTTAATAAAGATTCCCATGTGTTGCATAAGTGTCTCAATTCTTCAACTTGTCGGTTTTCAAAACCATTCATCACATCAGTCATAAAGTTGTCAGGAAGTGGAATAATCTGGAGAGTGGTGTAGTGGAGGCAGGATCCACATATAGCTTTAAGAAGAGGTACAATAATTTTCAGAGAGCAGGGAGAGAGTGGGTCTAGTAGTGACCAGCGAAGAGGCAGGACCAGGAGCTATGACTCGATTCCTGCAACCACAAATAGGTGAGTAAATAGGTCAGTATACCCATCTGAGTTTTCTATTTCTTAATAGTTCTTGTTCTTAATTATTTTCCTTTTATTTCTGTGGAGAAGTGGAAAGGAATTCTTCCTCTGTAAGCCTTGAGAGTCATAAGAGGTGACTAAAATGCTTGGAGCAAGGGGCTAGTAACCAGTGACGGTTCGTAATGCCAGTAATGCCTATACTATTGTACCACATCAAACTTCTATTTTTAATAATTTTTAACCCTTTCAGGGTCCAAGGCCCAAATCTGGAGTCACGCACCAGTGTCCAAGAATTTTAAAAAAAAAAAATTTGTTATTTTTTCTTATGAAATCGTAGAGAATCTTTTTGTGAAGGTAATAAAACAAAAAGTACGAAATTTGGTGGAAAATTGACGAAATTATGCTCTCGCGAATTTTGATGTGTCAGCGATATTTACGAATCGGCGATTTTGCCGACTTTGACTCCCATTTTAGGCCAATTACATTATTCCAATCAACCAAATTCTTAGCTATTTCACTAGTATTACTTCTATTCTATCGATTGAGCACAAGAAATCGCCAAGTCAACTGTTTCAACTACAAAATAAAGTGATCGGAAATTGTTAATTTGGCCAATTTAACACAAAGTTCAAAATATTCCAATTTCAAAATAGGGTCCAGAATAAACAATGTAGGCATTCCTGGCACTAAACTAACATTTCCTCTGTTCATTAGTTATGTTTTGAGGCTTTACAAATAAATTCCATTTTGATTTTTTATTCACATAATGAATTTTTATTCACACCAAAAAATAGAAGATTTACTGTTATGCAATACTGTAATAATTGTATAAATATCATCACCATATTTGTGAATGTATATTAGACCCACCAGCTGACGTGTATTAGACGTGTGAGGTCGTTTGTTTACTCTTGAATATCGGCAAAAATTTAACATTTCCGCTACTTTGAGCTCAGTTTCAAGCCATTTCCAGTGCTAAAACCAATCAAAATCATCTCTATTTCTGTAATATGTCTTCCATTCTATCAAATGAGACCAAGAAATCGCAAATACAACTATAAAAAACATACGAAAAAACACTGCAAAGTTGCTGTTTTAATCGAAAAATCATGATTTCATTTTTTTTCTCTCATTATACACAGTGTGCTGCAGGATCTGTTTTATGTGGTGCACACATACCACATAGATGTATTCTCTCATATCTAGGCCCAAATGTACCACTCACAGTTTATCAGAGTGAGCTGAGCTCATGGCGTAGATCTACGGTTTGGACCCTGAACGTAAAGCCGTAGATCTACGGGACGGACCCTGAAAGGGTTAAAGTGCAGGCATTGTACTTCCCATTTCCAGGACTCAAGTCCGACTATATGAAAATAACCGGTTTCCCTGAATCCCTTCACTAAATATTACCCTGCTCACACTCCAACAGATCGTCAGGTCCCAAGTACCATTCGTCTCCATTCACTCCTATCTAACACGCTCACGCACGCTTGCTGGAAGTCCAAGCCCCTTGCCCACAAAACCTCCTTTACCCCCTCTCTCCAACCCTTTCGAGGACGACCCCTACCCCGCCTTCCTTCCCCTATAGATTTATATGCTTTCCATGTCATTCTACTTTGATCCATTCTCTCTAAATGACCAAACCACCTCAACAACCCCTCTTCTGCCCTCTGACTAATACTTTTATTAACTCCACACCTTCTCCTAATTTCCACACTCCGAATTTTCTGCATAATATTTACACCACACATTGCCCTTAAACAGGACATCTCCACTGCCTCCAACCGTCTCCTCGCTGCTGCATTTACCACCCAAGCTTCACACCCATATAAGAGTGTTGGTACTACTATACTTTCATACATTCCCTTCTTTGCCTCCATAGATAACGTTTTTTGACTCCACATATACCTCAACGCACCACTCACCTTTTTTCCCTCATCAATTCTATGATTAACCTCATCCTTCATAAATCCATCCGCCGACACGTCAACTCCCAAGTATCTGAAAACATTCACTTCTTCCATACTCCTCCTCCCCAATTTGATATCCAATTTTTCTTTATCTAAATCATTTGACACCCTCATCACCTTACTCTTTTCTATGTTCACTTTCAACTTTCTACCTTTACACACATTCCCAAACTCATCCACTAACCTTTGCAATTTTTCTTTAGAATCTCCCATAAGCACAGTATCATCAGCAAAAAGTAACTGTGTCAATTCCCATTTTGAATTTGATTCCCCATAATTTAATCCCACCCCTCTCCCGAACACCCTAGCATTTACTTCCTTTACAACCCCATCTATAAATATATTAAACAACCATGGTGACATTACACATCCCTGTCTAAGACCTACTTTTACCGGGAAGTAGTCTCCCTCTCTTCTACACACCCTAACCTGAGCCTCACTATCCTCATAAAAACTCTTTACAGCATTTAATAACTTACCACCTATTCCATATACTTGCAACATCTGCCACATTGCTCCTCTATCCACTCTATCATATGCCTTTTCTAAATCCATAAATGCAATAAAAACTTCCCTACCTTTATCTAAATACTGTTCACATATATGCTTCAATGTAAACACTTGATCTACACATCCCCTACCCACTCTGAAACCTCCTTGCTCATCCGCAATCCTACATTCTGTCTTACCTCTAATTCTTTCAATTATAACCCTACCGTACACTTTTCCTGGTATACTCAGTAAACTTATTCCTCTATAATTTTTACAGTCTCTTTTGTCCCCTTTCCCTTTATATAAAGGGACTATACATGCTCTCTGCCAATCCCTAGGTACCTTCCCCTCTTTCATACATTTATTAAACAAAAGTACCAACCACTCCAACACTATATCCCCCCCTGCTTTTAACATTTCTGTCATGATCCCATCAGTTCCAGCTGCTTTACCCCCTTTCATTCTACGTAATGCCTCACGTACCTCCCCCACACTTACATTCTGCTCTTCTTCACTCCTAAAAGATGGTATACCTCCCTGACCAGTGCATGAAATTACTGCCTCTCTTTCTTCCTTAACATTTAAAAGTTCCTCAAAATATTCTCGCCATCTACCTAATACCTCCATCTCCCCATCTACTAACTCCCCTACTCTGTTTTTAACTGACAAATCCATACTTTCCCTAGGCTTTCTTAACTTGTTTAACTCACTCCAAAATTTTTTCTTATTTTCATTTCACATCCAAGAAGGTGTTATATATGAGAGTTGTCTTTTAACTCACTTATATTTTCATAGACAAATAAATGATATTTGAAAAATGCTTCAGTGAAAATTAACAAGAGGAATTCCTGAGCACTTGTGTAAACACACATCCTCAGGGAAACTAGAGCTAGAGATCAGGGAAAACATTTTCTAGGTTACCAAATGAAATAAAACTACCATGTGATCTGTTTGGGAAGATGATTTTATTGATGAATGAAATGGGTATGGAACGCTTGGATATCTTTATTGCCGAAATGTTTTGCCTGCACAAAAGGCTTCCTCAGTTGAATACAAGTGAATGCTAGAGATAGTGGGATAGCTTTAACCACTACAGTGGACCCCCGACATACAATGTCCTCAGCCTACATAAAAACCGACCTACAATGCATTTCAGCGTAAAAATTTGACCCCGACGTACGGTGAAAAACTTGATCTACAGCATTCGTCCCACATGCGTCCCCACGTGTCTGTCCGGCTGAGCGCGCCTCAGCTGGCCTGCCTTCAGTTAGTGTGCCAATGTTTACAAGCTAGAGCGGTCACTCGCATGCATACATTCGGAACATTTTGTATTATTCCAGCGTTTTTAGTACTTTCAACTGCTAAATAAGCCACCATGGGCCCAAAGAAAGCTTCTAATGCCAAGCCTGTGGTAAAAAGGGTGAGAAATACTATCAAAACACTATCGTACCATGGTCAACTGCTGCTGCTGTAGCAGTCAGCTGCTGCTGCACCACAGTCAGCTGCTGCTGCTGCTGTAGCACTGTCAGCTGTTGCTGCACCATGGTCAGCTGCTGCTGCTGCTGTAGCACCATCAGCTGCTGCTGCACCATGGTCAGCTGCTGCTGCTGTAGTTTCGTCATCTGCTGCTGCTGCTGTAGCACCGTCAGCTGCTGCTGCACCATGGTCAGCTGCTGCTGCACCACGGTCAGCTGCTGCTGCTGCTGTAGCACCGTCAGCTGCTGCTACACCATGGTCAGCTGCTGCTGCACCATGGTCAGCTGCTGCTGCACCACGGTCAGCTGCTGCTGCTGCTGTAGCACCATCAGCTGCTGCTGCACCATGGTCAGCTGCTGTTGCTGCTGTAGCACTGTCAGCTGCTGCTGCACCACTGTCAGCTGTACTACTCGAAGATGTGGAGAGACTGTTGTTGGTGTGGCTTATCAAGAATACCGAGAAACAATTAACCCCAGAGGGTTAGCCACCCAGGATAACCCAAGAAAGTCAGTGTGTCATCGAGGACTGTCTAACTTATTTCCATTATGGTCCTTAATCTTGTCTCCCAGGATGCGACCCACACCAGTTGACTAACACCCAGGTGAACAGGAAAAAATGCCTGGAACTAGTGCTCATATTGGTGAATTTAAGGCCAGCAAAGGTTGGT
This sequence comes from Cherax quadricarinatus, assembly GCF_038502225.1. Lineage (NCBI taxonomy): Eukaryota > Metazoa > Arthropoda > Malacostraca > Decapoda > Parastacidae > Cherax > Cherax quadricarinatus. The sequence continues at coordinate 38,266,900 of NC_091305.1, forward strand.
TTGAGAGATTTAAGAATCATAGTGGCATACACAGTGTGATACAGCCTGTTCTGGAAGAAAATGCCAGACAGGACCTACATTGCTCAGGAGGAAAAGGGACTCCCAGGACACAAACAGTGTCTCATCAGTCATCGCTACATCTTCAATAAAGGTAAGTGTCATGTATTCTTCATTTAGTAGAGTAGTACATGCACAATATATATTGTGCATGTACTACTCTACTATTGTACATGTATCCTTCTTTTTGTGTGTAGGAAAATGTATATTTCATGTGGTAAAATTTTTTTTTTCATACTTTTGGGTGTCTTGAATGGATTAATTTAATTTCCATTATTTCTTATGGGGAAAATTAATTCAACCTACAGTCATTTCGTCTTACGATGGGCTCTCGGGAACGGATTAATATCGTAGGTCGGGGGTCCACTGTATTTCTGTATCCAGCATCTGCCTGTATTCAGCTAAAGAAGCCTGTTGTGGGGTAAAATATTTGGGCTATTAAGATATTGAAGTGTTGCATGTGTGTCTTAATCAGTACTCTATATTTATACCTGTACCATTCCAGTGGATTCCACACACTGAATCACAATAACTGACCTGTAAGCAGGCTGTATGTAAGCCATAATAACTGACCTGTATGTACACTGTAATAACTGACCTGTATGTATGCTGTAATAATAATATTTCCTCAGTAATGTTCTACCACCAGAGATGAATTTGAGTACTTTATAAACCCACAAAATAAGTTCAAGAAGGTGGAACAGTGAACATTAGTATAAATGAATTAATCAGAGCTTATTAGTGAACAAAACTCAATGTTGTCTCTCACATCTCTAATACTTAGACAATATTGTGTATTTATAGTAATTGAGTAAATACTTTATAGACTATGTACATAGTGCAGGAACATATATTTGCAGTATATATAAGCATCTGTGACTGTGTTAGGTAGGAGTGAGTGGAAACAAGTGGTTTTTATGACACGGTGCTCTGTTAAAGTGGGAGCAGGGTAATATTTATGATGGGATTCAAGGAAACCAATTAGCTGGACTTGAGTCCTGGATGTGGGAAGCACAGTGTCTACACTCTGGAGGGGGTGGGGATATTTACAGTTTTATGTGTAGTATCGGCACCCTTCTGGCAAGACAGTGATGGCTTGTGATGGTGAGAGTGCTGCTGCTTTTTTTGGTCACCCTACCTCGGTGAGAGAGCCAGTTTGTTAAAAAAAAAAAATATATCCACAGGATCCAAATATTTATGAGACCCTAAAGATCCAATCCAAGTTAAATACAACACTTAAAACCAGTAAATGTCTTGGCATATGAGAACGAACATTAAGCAGCAACATTGGCTGTCAAACACATTAAGACGGACATATATACATCTTAACATCAAAGCAAAGTCCCAATTACAATTCTAGGTAGTGTAATTTCCACGTTCCCTGACTGACAGTGCACAGCTAGCCATCACTGTGGAACTGTCAAGAGCCAGGCTCTGGACAGCAGGTATATTTTATAACATTCCACAAGTCATATGGACCCTACATAAGATTATTGTGAAATAAAGCCTACAATAACATATCTACACACACTGACTCACCACCAGTGATGTATAAGGATATACAAAACTATGTTGGAACTCCTAGAAGCAAAGAGAAGTGAGGAGGAGGAGGAGGAGCCACTGCCTCTGCCACACTTGACCAGTGACAAAATTTGACCAACAGAGAGAGGCAGCCCAGCTCTCTAGATGATTTCTAGAAATTTCAGAGAAGCTGGTGTGGGTGAACGATAATCACAAAAACATCATTCACTCATATATGAAAGTATAGTTAAATGGTGTCAAACAACAGTGATTAATGATGCACAAATGTGACCCAGGTGAGACGGACTACACCCTCTACTGGTCTTAACCCCTTTTGAAAATGTGTGGAAAATTCTAAAATGCAGATTGTATCTGTAAACCTGGTCAGTTGTCATGCCCTCAAGCCTGTCAGTTGTCATGTCTTCAAGCCTGACCAGTTGTCATGTCCTCAAGCCTGGTCAATCGTCATGTCTTCAAGCCTGACCAGTTGTCATGTCCTCAAGCCTGGTCAATCGTCATGTCTTCGAGCCTGGCCAGTTGTCATGTCCTCACCTCCCTCAAAAAAATTAACAACAGCAGACTGTCGGAAAATACATGATCTGTCAACACTTTTTGCAAAATTGCAGAATATTTTCAGTGTATGCAGTGGAAAGCAGCATATTTTTAGTATACGCAGTGTAAAAATCAGTTTGCAGGGTGGAGTACATGTAGTGAAAAATGGCAGATGTGTTTTTTTTTTTTTTGAGTCACTTTACCTTGATGATAATCACTTCTAATAAGACAGCTGTTGAATAAATAATGCTGAATGAGCTTTCTTTGTTCACTAACTGTACTTTGAAAGATCATGGCTATTTCATTAAATACCTGTAAGTAAATGACATTACCTGAAAGTGTAATAAAATTTATATTTTTTTATTTCTGTTGTTTATTTCAGATTTTACCTGGGTCACTGGCAGGAAGGTATTGGCAAGTTGTTTAGCTTCGGTGGCCTGGGTGTGTGGACCATCATTGATGTTATACTCATCGCTATCCGTTACTTGGGACCAGCTGATGGTTCATTGTATATATGAACCTAGCAACTGTATGTTGTAGTCTAGGTGAGTGTTGTGCTGAACTCAGCAGGTGATGCATGCTGAACCTAGCAGCAGCTGCATATGTGATGAGCTCAGCAGGTGGTGCATGATGAACCTAGCAGCAACTGCAGCTCAGCTCATCAAGTCCCCCAAAACCATATACCTCCACTCCTATCTAACTCGTTTACACATGCCTGCTGGATGTCCAAGCCCCCTACACACAAAACCTTTACCCTCTCCCTCCTACCTTTCCTATGGTGACTCCTATCTCACCCTTCTTTCTCTAAGTCAACCTATTTTTCTCGATCCTCTCAATGTCCAAACCATCTCAACCTCTCTTAAGCCCTCTGGATAATACCTCCTAATCTCCAGTTACAAATTCCCTGCATAACATTCACATCACACATTGCCCTCAGACACAACATCTCCAACCACTGCCTCTAGCCTCCTCCAAACTTCAACATTCACCACCCATGCTTCACACCCATATAAGAGTGTTGGTACCACTCTACTCTCATGCATACCCTTTTTTGCCACCATGGATAATGTTCTTTGTCTCCACAGGTGGGGGAGGGAAGACAAAACCGCTCCCAAATATCTAAACACATTCACTTCTTCCATACTCCCTCCCTCCAATCTGATATCCAATCTTTCATTGCCTAAATCATTTGTTATCCTCGTCACTTTGCTCTTTCCTATGCTCACTTTTAGTTTCCTTGTTCTACATACCTTCCTAAATTTGTCCACCAACCTTTGCATCTTCTTTTCAGAGTCTTCCCAAAGCAAAGTGTCATTATCAAAAAGCAGCTGTGTTAACTCCCACTTTGTGTTAGGTTCTGCATATTTTAATCCCACACCTCTCCCCAACACTTCACCATTCTCTTCTTTTACAGTCTCATGTATAGATATATTTCACAACCATGGTGACTTCACACAGCCTTATTTTTGCTGGGAAACAGTCTCCCTCTCTCCTATATACTCTGAGCCTCACTAGCCTCGTAAAAACTCTTAACTTTAAGTACCCTACCACCTATTCCATACACTTGCAGTATCTGCAACATTGCTGCCTTATCCACCCTATCATATGCCATTTCTAAATCCATAAATGCAACAAAAATTTCCTTATCTTTATCTAAGTATTATCACTTAAATGCCTCAATGTAAACACTTGATCTACACATCCCCCTACCCTAAAACCTCTTTGTTTGTCAGCGATTGTACTCTCTATCTTACTCTTAATTCTTTCAATAATAACTCTACCATACACTTTACCTGGCTTATTTCTCTATAATTTTTACTCTCTTTTTTTGTGCACTTTTCCTTTACATAAAGGAATTATGCATGCTCTCTGCACCAACCACTCCAAAACTGTATCCCCACTTGCTTTTAACATTTCTATCTTGATCCCATCAGTTCAGTTTGCTTTACTCCCTCATGCACATCTCGTACACTCATGTCTGGCTCCTCCTCACTCCTAAAAGATGTTATACCTCTCTGGCCAATGCATGAAATCATAGCTTTTCTTTCTTCATCAACATTTAACAACTGCAAATATTCTCACCATCTTCAATACACCTCCAACTCCCCATCTGATAACTCTCCTCTTCTGTTTTTAACTGTCAAATCCATTTGTTCCTTAGGCTTTCTCAACTATTAATCTCATTTCAAAACTTTTCTTATTCTCAGCAAAATTTGTTAGCAGAACCTCACCCAATATCTCATTTGCTCTCCTCTCACACTCCCTCACCATTCTCTTAACCTCTCTTTTATTCTCCATATGCTTCACCCTTCTTAAATCACTTCTGCTTTATAATAACCTCTCATACAGAGCTATGGTGTCAAACTCTCTACAGAGCTATTTCACTGAGCTATGGTGTTGAACTCTTATAAGGTCATGGTAGTAGTAGTAGTAGTAGTAGTAGTAGTAGTAGAGTTATTATTATTATTATTATTACAGCCTCTCCTCACTTAACGATGGAGTTCTGTTCCTAAGACCACGTTTGTAAACGAATTCGTCGCTAAGCAAGGAGCATACTATAATGATAGTGGGTTTGTGTCAACCATCTTTGATATTGTTTTAATGTCACCTTTGCACCATTTATAACGTTTTTAGTACATTTTTCAATGTTTATACAGTAGTATACTGTATATTGCAATAAACAGAATAGAGGAAATCAACTCTAATGTACATAGGTATGCATACTGGTCAGAGAGCCCGTCGTAAGTCCGAGTCATCGGTAAACAAGTATGTCGTTAATTGAGGAGAGGCTGTTTTGGCCTTTTCTCACCAAGGCTCGTTTACTCAAACAGTAGATAATAGTTCTGTTATTTTGGAATTTTTAATAAGAGCATTAAATGCACAATTAACCTGCACATAGGAAACTTACGACGACATTTTGGTCCTACTTGGATCATTAACTAGTTGGACTGAAACGTCATCATAATTTTAGGTGAACATTAAAATGGTATAAAATACCGACAGATTGTTAGGTAAGACACATATGCAACAGTTAGGTATCTTTATTTCGAAACGTTTCGCCTACACAGTAGGCTTCTTCAGTCGAGTACAGAAAAGTTGATAGAAGCAGAAGATACTTGAAGACGATGTAATCAGTCCATCACCCTTAAAGTTTTGAGGTGGTCAGTCCCTCAGTCTGGAGAAGAGCATTGTTCCGTTGTCTGAAACAATATGAAGTTGAAGTGACAGGATGGAGCTTTATATAGTGCCTGGAGGTGAGACGTAGGTTGCTTTGGGAGGGCAGGTCCCTCTCAAACTCAGCCGTTCTCACTAGTAGAGGTTGTCGAAGTAGATGGTCTGTACCAAGATACCCTTGTGTTGCAGTGTCTGACAGAATGAACATTAAAATGGTATAAAATACCGACAGATTGTTAGGTAAGACACATATGCAACAGTTAGGTATCTTTATTTCGAAACGTTTCGCCTACACAGTAGGCTTCTTCAGTCGAGTACAGAAAAGTTGATAGAAGCAGAAGATACTTGAAGACGATGTAATCAGTCCATCACCCTTAAAGTTTTGAGGTGGTCAGTCCCTCAGTCTGGAGAAGAGCATTGTTCCGTTGTCTGAAACAATATGAAGTTGAAGTGACAGGATGGAGCTTTATATAGTGCCTGGAGGTGAGACGTAGGTTGCTTTGGGAGGGCAGGTCCCTCTCAAACTTCTGTACTCGACTGAAGAAGCCTACTGTGTAGGCGAAACGTTTCGAAATAAAGATACCTAACTGTTGCATATGTGTCTTACCTAACAATCTGTCGGTATTTTATACCATTTTAATGTTCATTCTGTCAGACACTGCAACACAAGGGTATCTTGGTACAGACCATCTACTTCGACAACCTCTACTGGTGAGAACGGCTGAGTTTGAGAGGGACCTGCCCTCCCAAAGCAACCTACGTCTCACCTCCAGGCACTATATAAAGCTCCATCCTGTCACTTCAACTTCATATTGTTTCAGACAACGGAACAATGCTCTTCTCCAGACTGAGGGACTGACCACCTCAAAACTTTAAGGGTGATGGACTGATTACATCGTCTTCAAGTATCTTCTGCTTCTATCAACTTTTCTGTACTCGACTGAAGAAGCCTACTGTGTAGGCGAAACGTTTCGAAATAAAGATACCTAACTGTTGCATATGTGTCTTACCTAACAATAATTTTAGGTCTCCTATGTGCAGGTGTATTGTTCCAGTCATGGTATTGTGCCTTTTTATTCTTTAAGAGCACTAAACCTGTGTGGATCAGCATTGAGTGTGTGATTTGATGTGTGCTGAACTGATGGTTGGATCAGCTTGTTTGATAAGCAAATTGGCTCAGCTGGTTGGATCAGCTGGTTAGATCAGCTGGTGTGTTTTTATCTTCCATTTTCATTCTGCACATAACTCTGAGTCTTTATCATTTGTTAATGCTAATGACAGGCAGCTCTCTTACGAAGCTCCTCTTTATACAGTTAGCTCTCTTATAAAGCTCCTCTTTATACAGTCAGCACTCTTATGAAGTTCCTCTTTATACAATTAGCTCTCTTATAAAGCTCCTCTTTATACAGTAAGCTCTCTTATGAAGCTCCTCTTCATACAGTCAGTTCTCTTATGAAGCTCCTCTTTATACAGTTAGCTCTCTTATTAAGATCTTGTATATAGTCAGCTTTTATAAAGATCTATATACAGTCAGTCCTCTTATGAAGCTCCTGTATATACAGTCAACTTGCATTTATATTTATATTATTTATATTAGCTTGCATTTATATTATAGTGGGTATTACTCTGAACACATTTATTTAGTAAAAAAATCACGTCTTAGCTCATAAAATATGGTACGTATTTTTTACTTATATATTCAAGTGATATCTGATAGCAGATGATAGCCTGACATATTTTTGCACACGTATTGTAAAGAATTTCTGATTACTCCGGTACAACCATCAACTCTAGTGCTAAAAGTCTCAAACATCCACCTCAGTAAACAATTCACAGCCTTCCATCTCAACCTAGTAGGACGGCAGCATTTTTCTCTGCTGTTCAGAATCATTAACGTATACCAACAACTAGTATAAAGTAAGAAATATTATTTCTGTAACATTCTAGCCTTAAACAATGCATTAAACATAATACATCACAACGTTGAGCTACAATTACAATATCATTTTTACTTTTTTACAGTTTGGAGACCTAAACAAAAAAAAAAGTTTCATTTCCATTTGTGAAGGTCCGAGGAACATAACCCAATTTTTCGCTTAAGTTCTTCAGTTTAACTCAGTTTCATCTTTCACTGAGTTTTCAGAAGCATAACTGTTGTGTTAATTGACAGCCAACTGTAGTGTGATTTTTTCAAATTCTTCTGGAAAGAGCATACAGAATTGAACAAAAGTCTCATATATAGAAGAGCCTAATAAGAAAATCGACAGTAGCGGGATTTTTTTTGTAAGTGTGATTGAAAAAGGTGCATCAAAACTTGAATAGCGGGCGGAAAGGCTTTTATAGTTTGCGATGTTCAATTCTGGATGCAGCTTTTAATTGTATTTACAAAAAGAAAAAATTCACACTGTTGAGGAATTTTATGAAAGATGACTAATTAATTTATTGTAATTTTTTTTTTTTATAACAAGTCGGCCATCTCCCACCAAGGCAGGGTGACCCAAAAAGGAAGAAATTCCCCATAAAGAAAATACTTTCATCATCATTCAACACTTTCACTTCACTCACCCATAATCACTGTTTTTGCAGAGGTGCTCAGAATACAACAGTTTAGAAGTATATACGTATAAAGATACGGGCTGGAGTTTTGAGACTCTATGACCACGGGTTCAATCCCGGCCGGGGGTATGGTTTGTTTGCAATCGTGTCATTACGATTTCTTGAGTCATGTTGACGGCAGTGAAGGGACTTGAGCTAGAGTTCGTCACGGCCACGCTAGCTGGAGATTCGTCTGTAAAAACTTGCATTTGTGGTCACAGAGGTGCCTGTGCTAACCTTCCTATGGTGTAGAAATATACCTAGTTGGATGAATCTTATTGTGGCTAGCTGGTCTAGTGGCTAACGCGACGGGCTGGAGTTTTGAGACTCTATGACCGCGGGTTCAATCCCGGCCGGGGGTATGGTTTGTTTGCAATCGTGTCATTACGATTTCTTGAGTCATGTTGACGGCAGTGAAGGGACTTGAGCTAGAGATCGTCACGGCCACGCTAGCTGGAGATTCGTCTGTAAAAACTTGCATTTGTGGTCACAGAGGTGCCTGTGCTAACCTTCCTATGGTGTAGAAATATACCTAGTTGGATGAATCTTATTGTGGCTAGCTGGTCTAGTGGCTAACGCGACGGGCTGGAGTTTTGAGACTCTATGACCGCGGGTTCAATCCCGGCTGGGGGTATGGTTTATTCCTCCAAACTGCCAATATCCTAAACCCCTCCTTTAAAGTGCTGGCATTGTACTTCCCATCCAGGACTCAAGTCCAGCTATATAAAATAACTGGTTTCCCTGAATCCCTTCACTAAATATTACCCTGCTCCCACTCCAACAGGTCATCAGGTCCCAAATACCATTCATCTCCATTCACTCTTATCTAACACGGTCACGCATGCTTGCTGGAAGTCCAATCCCCTCACCCACAAAACCTCCTTTACCCCCTCCCTCCAAACTTTTTGAGGATGACCCCTACCCCGCCTTCCTTCCCCTACAGATTTATATGCTCTCCATGTCATTCTACTTTGATTCATTCTCTCTAAATAACCAAACCACCTCAACAACCCCTCTTCAACCCCTCTTCACCCCTTTTCCTGCAATAATTACTAAAAAGAATAAGAAGAACATTTATTTATATAATAATAATCTTCAGATGCACTTACAACAACAGATGAAAGATTTACATAATTCAGTCTCCACATCTTCTTTCAACAAACCAGCTGCATCCCACAAAGGTAGGGTGGCCCAAAAAGAAAAACGAAAGTTTATCTTTTTAAATTTAGTAATTTATACAGGAGAAGGGGTTACTAGTCCCTTAGTCTCCATATATAAGTGCAAATATATACACAATTCAGTGTAGACATGAAAAAAAAGTATAAATTTTTACACAATTCAGTGCATACACACATAAAAGTACAGTATACATGAGTAATTTTATTTATCCCATGTATTCCAAGGCCACATTTAGCTAACCATTAATTTTTACACATTTTCTGGTGTCATGTAATGTGTTAAAATAAAAATTTCTTATTTCAGGGTGAATGTTTGACTATTATTATTTATTTTACACATTTCAGTGTCCATATTTTACTATATTAATTTTTCAGACTTTCTACACCATTCATCAGAGAACTTTGTAAATATATTGAAGAAAATAAACTGGATTTCATTCCAAGAGGAAAGGAATTAAGTCTCAGGTCTAAAAAGGAAGAAAGAAAGGAAGAAAGAGGAATTCAATTTAGGAAGAAAGAAACAAGACTTTTTCTTAGGGAGAAGTGAATAAGACAAATTTCTAAAAGGAATATGGAATAAATCTCCATTTTCCTATTCTTAGTAGACTGAATTTGATGCAGTTGGTTTAGTAAACTGACAAGCTGAAAAACTGGACACTTTTGCAACATTTGAAAATGTTTATTGTGGACAATGAAGATTCCCAAATATTACGAAAGTGTCTAATGCTTTAGAATGTGAATTGACACTATTTTAGCTTTATAGTGTTTGCTCATTGAAATAATGGAGGGATTTGGAAGTGTTTCTAGCATGTAATAGACTTACCCTTTCTAAGACTGTTTTTTTTTACTCGTGACTTTTGCTGTAACCTTCATAGATTTTTAAATGAACTCTTAGGAATGCATTGTCATTATTCTTATGAGTGATTGGCAAGCACTCTCTCCCAAGTCTAGAACTACACTGCTTTATATCTCAACTCCACAGTCCTCCCAGGAAGATTGGCAAGCACCCTCTACCTAGTCTAGAACTACATTGCTTTGTATCTCAGCTCCTTACACCCTCTTTAGGAAGGAGTTATGGCTTTCTGATTTATTACTTGAGGATAAAGAGTTTCCCTATTGGCTAAAGACAGTGTCAGCAATTTCATGTGTCCTGATTATGCCTCTAGAAACATTAGATGTGGGCACTGTGCAGGGCCCCAGAATGCTAAAAGGCTGGGATAATAATGTTTGGACCAACCTACCTTGGTGGGAGATGAATAATGTTGTAAAAAAAGTTTTGTGATTGGAGTAGTGAAACTCCAGACTTACAAACACTAGAGCTGTGATGATCTGTACTTACATATTAGATCCCCCCCCAAAAAAAAACATTGGTCAAAGAGCTGTTTTTTGGATGTCTATCTGCAGTTACTAAGATGGTGAAACACCAGGAAGCCTGCATGTTCCTGACTTGAAATAATGGTAAAACAGTATCTTTGTAAGTTAAAACAACAGGAACACAATATTTTGTAACAATTTACCTCTTGTACAAGACTTATCATATATATATATATATATATATATATATATATATATATATATATATATATATATATATATATATATATTTCAGCTTATTTAAATGGCAATGTATATATGAAGTAGGACCCTCATATCCATGGGGGATACATTCCAAGGACCTGCCGAGGATATTGAAACTGTGGATAGTAGCAAACCCTAAATATAAGTCCTATACAGACCTATTATAAAGTTTAATTGATAAATTATGCACAGTAAGTGGAGAATTATCACTTTTTCACTGATGGGAAGCACTTCACAGCTTCTATTAGGCTTTGAAGTACTGCCAACTTTTCTACCTTTGCACTTTGAGGCCATTATTATACAAAATTAAGAGGTATTTTTGGGTCACAGTAAACCTTGGATAACTGAAACCATGGATGCTGAATCAGTGGATACGGAGGTTCTACTGTATGTGTGTGTGTGTGTATACAGTAGACCGTCGTATAACACGGTTTTGTTTGGCACGTTTTGGTTATAGCACTATTGAAGAATTGCGGCAGATTTTTGCATAACAAAGTAAAATTAACTTAACACAGTTCAGTTTGCGGGAGGGGAAAAAATTTTGAGCGCGTCGCCCGCGGGATACACGTTGCTTGGCTATGGGTTAGGCCTTTGAGTCAGCGGGGGAGACCTACTGCCACTTTCCGCCACCCACACCACCCTTGTCCTAGTCTTCGGTTCATAAGTGTGTAGTGCGTACCATCCTCTGCTGGAAGTTTATGTCTTTTAATTGCCGTATCTTAAATCTGCCAAGCAATCATGGCACCCAGTAGGCATACAAGTGTTGCTGAAAGTGGCAAGAACAGGTGTAAGTGTTTAAGTTGTAGAATTAACAAAGAAAATAGAGATATTAGACAAGAGATAGCCTGTGGCCATAATGAAGCGTCACTTTGTCTACATAAAAAAATGAGGTAAATATGAATTTGTGTGATG
>NC_091305.1:38278566-38311066 GCF_038502225.1 Cherax quadricarinatus
GGAATACAGAGACAGACAGTATAATAACCCATGTGACATGTCAAGATATCTTATTAATGAAAGTAAGATACCAGATATACTAAGCAAATTTCCTAAATTTGCTTGTAACAGATAAGTGAACTATAGATATGTAGATATAAATCCATATGTATTCCTGTTAACCCTTTGGGGCCTAGTTCCTAGGCCTTTTGTGTATCCATATGCTCTCGCGCTACCGTCCATAGGATGGATATGGGGTGCACAATAAACTAGCCACTTCGGTGGCAAAATCTAAAAAAAATCTACCACACGACCGATTAAATTTGTGTACCCTATACCCACTTCCTTCATCAGTCACTTAATTATTAAGTAATTAATTCAATTAATTTTTTCACTGATTGCATCCGGTTCAGGAAGGACCAGCGGGCAGATATGGAAAATTTTCTAGGGTGTTACCTGTGTGTACCTCAACATTATATGCATACAAGTAATCTCATTGGGAGACAACAGCCATATTGTTTACCGTAGTCACCCCGTGTAGACATGTGAGAAAACTTAACCACCCCTGGTCCCTGCAGGTGGTCCCTTCGACCCTCACAATCTTATCCATATCTATTTGAGACCAGTATAAATTGGATAGCACCCACAAGTACGGCGCTACTAATTAATTGTGAACTGTATAGATTATATTAGTTTAACTGAATGAAGGGGGGGGGGGTAGGTTACACATGGATATATCCATCAAGGAAAAACACTTGTACATAATCCCACCACTTACCAGATATTCTCTGGTGGTCACTTGATGCAGCTGGATCACCCATAACCTATCCAATTACAACATACCTAACTGGCCAGTATCAGTCTGCTATAACTAGAAGGGTTACTTAACTGTGGGTGATTAATGCTCCTTATTTCCTCCATTCACCATCTCATTTCGATGTTCTGCTACACCAACACGGTTCTCATTCCAGCAGGACGAGGTATCCGTTGGTTTGTCCTGGTTTAGAAGTCGTGACTCCATAAAAACTTCACTATTACAATTCACAAGACGATTTATATGTCTCATAATTATTATACACATTGGAGGCCACTCCATTAAGATCTGAGACCCATGAGTGATGATTAAATCACGGGTATTTTCCGCGGGACACACTCCATGGCGATGCGCCAGTCACAACCGGTCCTACCATTATTCACTAATTTTACCACTTTATTACGGTGGTCCCGTAAATCACGTTCCCTCACTCTTCACCAGGAACAGTTACGACACTTCTTATTATGAAGTGAGGCCTATATTAATCGTTAGGCCGCCGTGAACGCCAATTTCCTGGTCCCATGTTTTCACAACCTCTTAACTACATTCAAAATACTCCCGCTCCCTCATGCCCTGTCTCGACCTTCTCCCCGCACATCCGCGCAGGTGCAGGGGGAACCCTGTTGGTTCTATTCCATTTTCAAATACATTTTTGACCAAAATCAACACATTAAACACCTATTAGGCACTATAGCTTCGGAAAATTAAAATATTTTCCACAGGCCCCATAGTATATGCAGGGATTTTAAACTAGTGATCACACTTGACATAAACTCAGAGAGATGTTTTTGGGTCTGCCCAAACGAGATACACCTGTATGAGGAAGTGACATCTATATTAAAAGACAAGAACACCAATAAAACATCATTCTTGAAAGACATGTCAGCATGGTATAACAACTGGGAAAAAAAGATGGGTGGACAGTGCTCCTGAGGGTGCTAGTACTGTCCTGGAGGACAGTGCTGAGTGTGCTAGTGTTGTCCTGGAGGACAGCACTGAGGGTGCTAGTGCTGTCCTGGAGGACAGTGCTGAATGTGCTAGTGTTGTCCTGGAGGAAAGTGCTCCTGAGAGTCCTAGTGCTGTCCTGGAGGACAGTGCTGAGGGTGCTAGTGTTGTTCTGGATAAAAGTGCTCCAGAGGGTCCTAGTGATGTCTTAGGAAATAGAGCTCTTGAGGGTACTAGTGTTGTACTGGAGGACATTGAAGACAACCTTATTCTGTCCAGAGAGGTTCAAAATAGAGATACTGCTGGAGATGGATCAAAATGGGATGATGCCTCAGAGAATAGTGTCGACACACTCCCAGCAAAACCTGGTGGAAGCACTGATGTCCATACAGGGGTAAAAGATATTGAGGAAACAGGAAAAATAAATGCACCAGCAGTGAACGCAGCTACAATAAATCCTAGCAAACAGAAGTACACTCTATGTAAATACTATGCTTGGGTAACTGCAGGCACGGTATATCTGGTAAAACAGGTGGGACATGCACCTTTGACCATCCCAAAAAATGTCGCACCCACATGACTACAGGAGAGTGCAACTTCCCTTCTTGCAACTTATTTCACCTAGAAATGTGTCTCTCATCAATCCATGAAAGAAAATGCTACAATACATACTGCCAGGCATATCATCTCAAGGGGACTAGAAGACACAGACCAGCCAGACTATGGGAAACAAAAGAGAGGAACCTCAACCTCTCCAGAGACAGAGGTTTTTTAGGGCCAGAAGGGAAAAAGACTGGCAAGAAATGACAATAATCCCACACCACCTGAAAACACTTCTGGAGCAGAGGCACGGACATTGGCCTCTACCCCAGAACAACAGATATTAGAGTCAGCAAATAAAACCCCCCTAAATTCCACCAATACGACATTTGTCTTTGCAAACATGCATAATAATAATAATATCTTTATTTACTACAAGTACATGTACAAGGTATACAGTCCTAGCTGTCAAAAGCCGTCAAAAAAAAAAAACAGCAAAATTCCTCACATCAAGGGACTGCTAATGGAGTCAAATGCAATATTTACAGCATTCACAGAGACCCACATAAAGGATCAGAAGATAGAAGCATTGGGAGTGTTTCTTTGCACCTGTTGTCAATGTTCCCCATCAGTAAAATGGGTACCTGGGTGTTAGTGGACTGGTGTGAGTCGTATCCTGGGACACTGACCTAATTCGCGGGAAATGCTCAGCATAACAAGCAGCTTTCTATATAGTAGTATGTCATTGATGCCAGCTATGGTCTGTATACCTTGTATATGTACGTAGTATGTAAAGATATTATATTATTATTAGTTTGACCTACGTCATCTGGTGGTGGTGATTTAACCTCCCTGAGATGCTGGTAACCCCAGTGGAAATCAAGGATCCAAATGGAAATAGAGGACCTCAATGGAAATCAATGTCCCAATGAAAAACAAGGATTCAATGGAAATTAAGGACCCCAATGAAAATCAAGGACTTCAATTCAATGGAAATCAAGGGCCCCGATGAAAATGAAGGACCCCAATGGAAATAAGTAACTTTGACTTAAGAGTTCCGGTACTTAAATAAACTTAACGCAGCTGCAGCCTGCGGCTCCTCCTGCATGCTCTACTGATGACGGATGAACTGACTGGCTGTCAGTTTCCCTCAGTCTCAAGTGAGTAAAGTTCTGTTAAAGTTCTTTTCGTATCATTGTTCGCTAACTGCTGACTGACAGCCCAGGACTGTGACCTACTCAGTTTTTCAAGGCTGGTGTATCTTATGTAGGGATCTGGAGTCAAGAATCTCAGTCTGTCTCAGTCTTTCAGTATACCTCAATCTTTCTCACTCTGACGGTGACGACAACGAAATGGACTAAATATGACAAAAGAGGGACCGGCATTCAAGTACCAGACTTGCTGCCAGACGTGAACCAGACATGAGACGTTTTCCACTACAATGAAATAACTGACCTCCATATCAACTGCACCAGTGTTTAACGGGAAGACAACATGGCAGAAAACCTGATCAACTAAATCTCCAAGGAAATGACAGGTCTGTAGGACTTTTTTCTTCAGTGCCAAACGAGGGAAAGAATTGAGCATTTAAACATGGCTGACCGGCATCCAAACAGCCGCTACTGCCAGACGTACAACTAGCGAAGTGAAATTCTCATCTTTACTGACGTTCATCTGTTGACAGTAGCATCATATCTGTACCACCATCATATCACCTGTACCAGTGCTAACGAGAGGGAAACACAGGAGACATCGTCAAATCAGCAGTACAAAACTCCAAAGTTATAGGTCGGAAATCCCTCAGAGCCAGTCGTGAGAAAGAAGTGAATAGTTAAATAGTCAAGGTTAATGTTTTAGTAGCTGACCTATATTCAGCTGACCAGTGTACAGTGAGAGAATCATAGCAGAAAACGCCAAATATATCTATAAACTCAAGGAAAGTCAGGTTGTAGGTGGCGTTACTCCCCTCAGTGTTTTAAAAATGGCTGAGTCAGCAGAACAGGTCAGGAGACAACAACACTACACAACCCCCGATAAATGGAATTGAGGGGGATTTGGAAGGATAAAACCATGGATTAAACCTTTCTGATCTACCAGAATGGAAAGGAGTTAGAAGTTAATTGAGGAAGCCAGACTGTGAAGTGAGATGGGAAGGGGAGTGTGTAATAAGGGGTTAACTGTAAGGGTTTTGTGAAGTTAAGGGAAAAGTGAGCAGTGAAGAGGGTCTTGAAGAGGAAATTTTACTAGTAATTCAGTGGTGATTGTTAAAGCAGATACTAAGTGTACTAGGGACTGGAAAAGAGAAATAAATATTATTGTATATGAGTAAAAGAGCGAAGAGTGAAAATGGCAGGCATTAGGGGGTACAGGCTGCCATAATTATATTTATATTTCTTCTTCAATTCCATGAAGAAAGAAATCAGTCATGGGGGTTGGAAAAGGTGAATGGAGTAACAGCGCCCTGGACAGTAAAAGCCCAACAGTTGCCATCCTACCAGAAAAGTAAATGTCACTATCGCCGCAAGGTATGGCAACACCGCATACCCAAACAAAAACAGTGGCACACAGCTCTTATTGTAGCGCTCTTAAGTGGTGATATCCAAATTAATCCAGGACCTCAAACTATTGTGCAGAGGCAAAACAGACAGATAAATGACGGCGATAATGACGGTCTAGTAGCTAGGGATGATAACCTTAACTCCATATGTAATGCAAACATAGGTCAATGTGAGACAATACAGCCATTATTATCTCAAACACTACCAAACAGGTGCATGCACTGTACTAAAGTACGCATGAAAAACAGAAAAGGCACCTTATGTAAAATGTGTAAGGGGTGGGTGCATGATGGATGTATGTACAATTATAACAACGGTGCCAGAATTCATTTTGTGTGTAACAAATGCACTTTGGCACAGTTACCCTTTAGCAGTGATGACATTGATTTACCTAAATTTAATACAAATGACCCATTGCCATATATTGATGATTATGATTGTTTTATGAAAACAGGCCTTCACTTTATTCATGTCAATGCAAGATCACTTCTTCCTAAATTGGCAGAGATTAGGATTCTAGCTAACAAAATTAGGGCGGCAGTTATAACCATCTCTGAATCTTGGTTGGATGATACGGTGACTGACGACGAGGTCAAAATAGAAGGTTACAATATAAAACGCTTAGATAGGAACAGAAAGGGTGGTGGAGTATGTGCCTACATTAGAAATGACTTAGCTTACAACCCAAGACCTGATTTAAATAACAATAAACTGGAGATTCTATGGTTTGAAGTGCTGCTTCCTAAGACCAAACCCATCTTAGTAGGAACTAGTTACCGCCCTCCTACCCAGGACCAGTTCTTAGAAGACTTTTCCAGAGTCTTGTCCGGAGTTGAAAACAATTGCGAGACAATAATACTGGGCGACTTCAATATCTGTTTTCAACAGCAAAATAACGGGCTATGCAAAAGGTATAAGCAAATTCTAGGATTAAATAGTTACACTCAACTAATTAATACTCCAACCCGGATCACACAGTTCTCAGCCACCCTAATTGACCACATACTTTGTAACCGCTCTGAGAACATTAGTCAGTCAGGCGTCATTACCACAGGTCTTAGTGATCATTTCATCATTTACTGCACCAGGAAAATCACTAGGGATAGGATAGGCCTACACAGGACAATAAAAATGAGGTCAACTAGAAACTACAGTAAAGAAACACTGGTAAATAGGCTACACAATTGTGACTGGACAGAGATAACAAGTTGCACGGACGTAAACGATGCCTGGGAAAATTTCAAAACAATGTTCACTACCATCCTTGATAATATTGCACCAGTTAAAGAGGTTAGGATTAAACGAAGAACTGAACCCTGGATGAATACTGAGATATTAGATAATATGAAATTCAGAGACCAGCTGCTAAAAAGATTTAAAGCAAACAGACAGGATATTGCAGCACTAAATGAATTCCAAAGGGTGAGGAACAGAGTACAGAGACTTATAAAAGGAGCAAAGGCAAAGCACTACTGCCAGAAAGCTCTGGCAACAACTAAAACATTTGGGGGATAGCCATAAGCCAGTAGATAGGTCTAACATAGTACTCACTATCGATAATGAGGTATGCCATGAAACATCTAAGGTGGCAAATTGCTTTAATTCATACTACACATCTGTTGCATCAACACTAGTAAGTAAACTACCAGCTGCATCAAATACCTTTAACACAGACTCTGATAAGTTTCAAACATACTATACCAATAAAGGGGTAACCCCAAACAGTTGACAACTAGTAAGTGTATCTCATGACTTTATTCAAAAAGAACTAAGCAGGTTAAACCCAACTAAGAGCACAGGCCCTGATAACATCCCGTCTAAGTTCCTAAAAGATGGTGCTTCTGAACTGTCAATCCCTATTGCTCACATAATAAATCTATCAATCACCACTAATACCGTACCGGAGGGGTTCAAGGAGGCCAGAGTTACTCCTATCTTCAAGAAAAATAGTAGGTCTGATGTAAGCAACTATAGGCCTGTTAGTATACTCAGTATAATATCTAAAATTCTAGAGAGGGCGGTGTATTCTCAAGTAGTTAAGTACCTTAATGACAACAACATTCTCCATAGCTATCAATCGGGCTTTAGAAGATCCTACTCAACTGACACCTCCCTTATTAATCTGATGGATTACCTGAGAACTGAAATGTCAAAGGGGAACCTCATAGGTATGGTAACCTTAGACCTGCAAAAGGCCTTCGATACTGTCAACCACAATATATTATGTAATAAACTTCAAGCTATCGGTATAGGTTCTGTAGACTGGTTTAAGTCCTACCTTGGCAACAGGAGACAAATAGTCAAAATCAACAAAACAGAATCAGAACCCCTGCCGATAACATGTGGAGTTCCCCAAGGTAGTATTCTGGGTCCCTTATTATTCTTATGTTATGTCAATGATATGCCTATCAGTGTCAAGTGCAAACTCCTACTGTATGCAGATGACAGTGCTCTGTTAGTGTCAGGTAAAGACCCACAAGATATTGCTAATGTTTTAACACTGGAACTGGAGTCCTGCAGCAAATGGTTAGTAGACAACAAACTATCATTACACCTAGGGAAAACTGAAGCCATTCTCTTTGGCACGAAACATAAACTGAGAAGGGTAAATAACTTTAATGTTCAATGTAATGGGGAGCCCATCACTTTGGTTTCATCAGTAAAATATTTGGGAATCCCCTTTGACCCATGCATGTCAGGAGAATTGATAGGAAACAGTGTAGTAAAGAAAGCGAATGCCAGACTGAAGTTCCTGTATAGACAAGCACAGTGTCTACCTACTGAGGCTCGCAGGACCCTTTGTCTAGCCCTTATACAATGCTATATGGATTACGCTTGCTCTTCTTGGTACTCTGCCTTGACAAAAAAACTGAAAGATAGACTGCAAATCACCCAGAACAAAATCGTAAGATTCATCCTGGGGCTGGGACCAAGAGAACATGTAGGCCAGGATGAATTACAGCAGTTGGATATGCTGAATGTTGAAGACAGAGTAAAACAACTGAAGCTAAATCATGTTTATAAAATTGCTCACAAACAGTGTCCAGAATATCTTGCTGTCAATTTTGTCAAGGTTGGGAACCAAAGCAATCATAGTACTAGGGGGAGAGAGCACAACTTTGTAGTACCCACAGTCATTGGCCAGGCTTCAAACACCTTTTATTGTACAGCAATAAAGGAATGGAACAGACTACCCGCACATGTCAAAGCCAGTCATAGCATGAACCAGTTCAAGAAGAGTGCCAAGAGGTGTCTGATGAATGTAGCTACAGAAAGGGAGGGGAATGATTTTCTATTTTTTATCTAACATACGTGTAAATTTGACCTTATTCCTAGTAATGACCCTCGTATTGTAGATAGTCTTAATGACCCTCGTGTAGTAGATAGTCTTTTTAGTATGATAATAAGATGTTATCTTTATTATAGAATAATAAGAAAATATTATAACCTTTATATTATAATAATAAGGTAAAAGGACCCCAATGGAAATAAGTCACTCTGTCTGACTTTTTTGGGTTATCCTAGGTTCTCTACACATATGCTGCTATGTATGATAATTCTATGTAACTGTATTTGTGTATACCTGAATAAACTTACTTACTTACTTACTTATGGTGTCCCGTAGCTTGATTGCCAGCGCACTCAGCTCACACATTGAGGTGCGGGAGTCGATCCCCGGTACGGCTGGAAATATTAGGACGTGTTCCCTAAAGACACCTGCTGTCTATGTTCAGTTATCAATAAAACAGGTTCCTGGGTGTTAGTTATCTTACACCTACCCTCCAATATTTACCTATCAGTAACAATGGGTACCTGGGTGTTAGTGGACTGGTGTGGGTTGCATCCTGGGACAAAATTGACCTAATTTGCGGGAAATGCTCAGCATAACAAGTGGCTTTCTATATAGTAGTATGTCACTGATGTCAGCTATGGTCTGTATACCTTGTACTTGTACTTGTAGTAAATGAAGTTATTATTATTATTATTATTATTATTATTATTATTATTATTATTATTATTATTATTATTACTTGAAAAAATAAAGATTTATTATTATTATTATTATTATTATTATTATTATTATTATTATTATTATTATTATTATTATTATTATTATTATTATTATTATTATTATCTCTGCCTCAGTCTCTTCCAGTTTCTCTCGGTCTCAGTTTCTCCCAGTCTCTCAAATTCTTTCAATCTCCAAGTTCCCCTCAGTTTCTCAGTTTCCCCTCAGTCTCTCAGTTCCCCTCACTTTCTCAGCTTCCCCTCAGTCTCTCAGTTTCACCTCAGTCTCTAAGTTTCCATTCAATCTCTCAGTTTCCCCTCTGTCTCTCAGCTTCCCCTCAGTCTCTCACTTTCCCCTCAGTCTCTCAGTTTCACCTCAGGCTCTCAGGTTCCCCTCAGTCTCTCAGTTCCCCTCAGTTTCTCAGTTTCCCCTCAGTCTCTCAGTTCCATTCAGTTTCTCAGTTTCCCCTCAGTCTCTTAGTTTCTCAGTTTCCCCTCAGTCTCTCAGTTGCCCTCAGTTTCTCAATTTCCCCTCAGTCTCTCAGTTCCCCTCAGTCTCTCAGTTTCACTTCAATCTCTCAGTCTCTCAGTTCCCCTCAGTCTCTCAGTTCCCCTCAGTTTCCCCTCAGTCTCTCAGTTTCCCCTCAGTCTCTCAGTTGCCCTCAGTTTCTCAATTTTCCCTCAGTCTCTCAGTTCCCCTCAGTCTCTCAGTTTCACTTCAATCTCTCAGTCTCTCAGTTCCCCTCAGTCTCTCAGTTACCCTCAGTCTCTCAGTTTCCCCTCAGTCTCTCAGTTCCCCTCAGTCTTTCAGTTTCCTCTCAGTCTCAGTTTCCCCTCAGTCTCTCAGTTCCCCTCAGTTTCTGTCAGTCAAGGTAAGCTGAGTAAGGTATAAGTTTTGAGGTCCCTTAACAACCCTAACAACAACAACAGCAACACCTGCCAGAGAACTTCTTAACTCAACCAAGAAGACGAAGAGGAGGAAGAAGGGGAGAAGAGGACGAAGATAAAGAAGACGAAGAAGAATAGTAAAAATAAGTAGAGTGTAGCAACTTAATAGAGACAAAAAAAGCTGCACTAGGAGCGTGGAGAGGAGCTTGAAGCTTTGCAACATTCCTGAGTGAAGTGAGAATAAGAAAGAAGATAAAGAGGAAGAAGAGGAGGAGGAGGAAGAGTAAAGAAGAGAGTCGATCAGTGTGTAGTGAGATGTAGCAGTGTTGTGTCACCATGAATGACAGAGCAGGTCTAGTTAGGCTCTCCTGCCTTCTCTTGTCTCTCATATTCACTCGTAAGTATATTACACTTGCTTCCCTCAGGGCTTTGCTTCCAGGGATGTGGAGCTGTACTCTCATAACAGTTGACTCACTTTCAGGTTGCTGCTTTCAAGCTGCTCAGCGGTTCTTGATCCTGGGAGATGGAGCTTCTTTGGTCTTCTGATCAATCCTAATTACCTTAAACTGCGTGGCCCCTGTGGGTTTAGTGTTTCAACAAGAATATAAATATATATTTGTTCCTCTTTCTTTATTTACACAATATTTTACAAGGTTAGGTTAAGATTTCATGTCATTATTTACAGACCAAGAGTTGTTACCTGCCTCACCTCATTTTAAAGAATTTATATTATGAGACATATATATAAGGAATAGGATGAAGTTGGAGCCCTCTATGGGCCAGGAGCACTGCAGCAGGCCTACTGGCCCATGCTAGGCAGGGCCTAGTCACCTACTGGCCCAAGCCAGTCAGGTCCAACTCCCACCCCATCATGTATTTTTTGAAACTACACAACATTTTAGCTTCAACGATGGTACTCAGCAGTTTGTTCCACTCATCCACAACTCTGTTACCAAACTAGTGCTTTCCTATATCCTTTCTAAGTCTACATTTTTCCAACTTGAAACTATTGCTGTGAGTCCTGTCTTGGGAATATAGTTTTGGAGTGGTTGGTGTTATTATTTAATAAATGTATGTAAGAGGGTAAGGTACCTAGGGACTGGCAGAGAGCATGCATAGTTCCTTTGTATAAAGGCAAAGGGGATAAAAAAAAGAGTGCAAAAACTATTGGGGAATAAGTCTGTTGAGTATACCTGGTAAAGTGTATGGTAGAGTTATTATTGAAAGAATTAAGAGTAAGATGGAGAGTAGGATAGCAGATGAACAAGGAGGCTTTAGGAAAGGTAGGGGGTGTGTGGACCAGGTGTTTACAGTGGAACATATGGGTGAACAGTATTTAGATAAGTGTAAGGAAGTTTTGTGGCATTTTTTGATTTCGAAAAGGCATATGACAGGATGTATAGGGGGGCAATGTGGCAGATATTGCAGGTGTATGGTATAGGAGATAGGTTAAAAGCAGTGAAGAGTTTTTACGAGGATAGTGAGGCTCAAGTTAGAGTATGTAGGAAAGAGGTAGATTATTTCCCAGTAAAAGTAGGCCTTAGACAAGGATGTGTGATGTCGCCGTGGTTGTTCAATATATTTATAGATGGGGTTGTAAGAGAAGTAAATGCGAGAGTCTTGGGAAGAGGTGTGGAGCTGAAAGATAAAGAATCAAACACAAAGTGGGAGTTGTCACAGTTGCTCATTGCTGATGACACTGTGCTTTTGGGAGATTCTGAAGAGAAGTTGCAGAGGTTGGTGGATGAATTTGGTGGGGTATGTAAGAGAAGAAAATTAAAAGTGAATATAGGAAAGAGTAAGGTTATGAGGATAACAAAAAGATTAGGTGATGAAAGACTGGATATCATGTTGGAGGGAGAGAGTATGGAGGAGGTGAATGTATTCAGATATTTAGGAGTGGACGTGTCAGCAGATGGGTCTATGAAGGAGGAGGTGATTCATAGAATTGATGAGGGGAAAAGGGTGAGTGGTGCACTTAGGAGTCTGTGCAGACAAAGAACTTTGTGGAACCAAAGAGGGGAATGTATGAGAGTATAGTTTTACCAACACTCTTGTATGGGTGTGAAGCATAGGTGATGAATGTTGCAACGAGAAGGCTGGAGGCAGTTGAGATGTCATGTCTGAGGGGAATGTGTGGCGTGAATATAATGCATAGAATTTTTAGTTTGGAAATTAGGAGAAGGTGTGGGATTACCAAAACTATTGTCCAGAGGGCTGAGGAGGGGTTGTTGAGGTGGTTCGGACATGTACAGAGAATAGAACAAAACAGAATGACTTCGAGAGTGTATAAATCTGTAGTGGAGGGAAGGTGGGGTAGGGGTCAGCCTAGAAAGGGTTGGAGGGAGGGGGTAAAGGAGGTTTTGTGTGTGAGGGGCTTGGACTTCCAGCAAGTGTGCGTGAGTGTTTTTGATAGGAGTGAATAGAGACAAATGGTTTTTAATACTTGACGTGCTGTTGGAGTGTGAGCAAAGTAACATTTATGAAGGGATTCAGGGAAACTGGCAGGCCGGACTTGAGTCCTGGAGATGGGAAGTACAGTGTCTACACTCTGGGAGGGGTGTTAATGTTGCAGTTTTATAACTGTAGTGTAATGCACCCCTCTGGAAAGACAGTGATGGAGTGAATGATGGTGAAAGTTTTTCTTTTTCGGGCCGCCCTGCCTTGGTGGGAATCGGGTGATGTGTTAAATAATAAAAAAAAAGTTTACATCTCCTTCATTTATTCTTGCTTTCCATTTATACACCTCAATCATATCCTCCCTAATTCTACGCCTTTCTAGAGAGTGCAGATTCAGGGCCCTCAGTCTATCCTCATAGGGAAGATTTCTGATACATGGGATCAGCTTTGTCATCCTCCTCTGTACGTTTTCCAGTGCATTTATATACATTCTGTAATATGGTGACCAGAACTGTACAGCATAATCTAAATGAGTCCTGACTAACTATATATAAAGTTGAAGAATAACCTGAGGACTCCTGTTATTTATACTTCTTGACATGAACCCAAGAATACTGTTTGCTTTGACTCGACTCAAGAAATCGTAATGACACGATTGCAAATAAACCATACCCCCGGCCGGGATTGAACCCGCGGTCATAGAGTCTCAAAACTCCAGCCCGTCGCGTTAGCCACTAGACCAGCTAGCCACAATAAGATTCATCCAACTAGGTATATTTCTACACCATAGGAAAGTTAGCACAGGCACCTCTGTGACCACAAATGCAAGTTTTTACAGACGAATCTCCAGCTAGCGTGGCCGTGACGAACTCTAGCTCAAGTCCCTTCACTGCCGTCAACATGACTCAAGAAATCGTAATGACACGATTGCAAATAAACCATACCCCCGGCCGGGATTGAACCCGCGGTCATAGAGTCTCAAAACTCCAGCCCGTCGCGTTAGCCACTAGACCAGCTAGCCACAATAAGATTCATCCAACTAGGTATATTTCTACACCATAGGAAAGTTAGCACAGGCACCTCTGTGACCACAAATGCAAGTTTTTACAGACGAATCTCCAGCTAGCGTGGCCGTGACGTGTCATTACGATTTCTTGAGTCATGTTGACGGCAGTGAAGGGACTTGAGCTAGAGTTCGTCACGGCCACGCTAGCTGGAGATTCGTCTGTAAAAACTTGCATTTGTGGTCACAGAGGTGCCTGTGCTAACTTTCCTATGGTGTAGAAATATACCTAGTTGGATGAATCTTATTGTGGCTGGCTGGTCTAGTGGCTAACATGACGGGCTAGAGTTTTGAGACTCTATGACCGCGGGTTCAATCCCGGCCGGGGGTATGGTTTATTTGCAATCGTGTCATTACGATTTCTTGAGTCATGTTGACGGCAGTGAAGGGACTTGAGCTAGAGTTCGTCACGGCCACGCTAGCTGGAGATTCGTCTGTAAAAACTTGCATTTGTGGTCACAGAGGTGCCTGTGCTAACTTTCCTATGGTGTAGAAATATACCTAGTTGGATGAATCTTATTGTGGCTAGCTGGTCTAGTGGCTAACGCGACGGGCTGGAGTTTTGAGACTCTATGACCGCGGGTTCAATCCCGGCCGGGGGTATGGTTTATTTGCAATCGTGTCATTACGATTTCTTGAGTCATGTTGACGGCAGTGAAGGGACTTGAGCTAGAGTTCGTCACGGCCACGCTAGCTGGAGATTCGTCTGTAAAAACTTGCATTTGTGGTCACAGAGGTGCCTGTGCTAACTTTCCTATGGTGTAGAAATATACCTAGTTGGATGAATCTTATTGTGGCTAGCTGGTCTAGTGGCTAACGCGACGGGCTGGAGTTTTGAGACTCTATGACCGCGGGTTCAATCCCGGCCGGGGGTATGGTTTATTTGCAATCGTGTCATTACGATTTCTTGAGTCATGTTGATGGCAGTGAAGGGACTTGAGCTAGAGTTCGTCACGGTCACGCTAGCTGGAGATTCGTCTGTAAAAACTTGCATTTGTGGTCACAGAGGTGCCTGTGCTAACTTTCCTATGGTGTAGAAATATACATAGTTGGATGAATCTTATTGTGGCTAGCTGGTCTAGTGGCTAACGCGACGGGCTGGAGTTTTGAGACTCTATGACCGCGGGTTCAATCACGGCCGGGGGTATGGTTTATGGACTGTTTGCTTTATTGCGAACAGGAATCGTGGGAAGAACTAAAAGTCATAAATGAAATCGAAAGAAACCCAAAGTATTTCTTTTCTTTTGCCAAATCAAAGTCGAGAACAACATCCATTATTGGGCCCCTACTTAAACAAGATGGGTCCTACACAGATGACAGCAAGGGAATGAGTGAGCTATTCAAGTCTCAGTATGACTCAGTTTTTAGCAAGCTGCTAACCAGACTGAGAGTCGAAGATCAAAATGAATTTTTTGAGAGAGCCACAGAATTTGGTAAACACAAGCCTATCTGATGTTATCCTGATGCTAAATGACTTCGAACAGGTCATAAATGACATACCCATGCACTCTGCCCCAGGGCCAGACTCGTGGAACTCCGTTTTCATCAAGAACTGCAAGAAGCCCCTATCACGAGCTTTTACCATCCTATGGAGAGGGAGCATGGACACGGGGGTTGTCCCACAATTACTAAAAACAACAGACATAGCCTCACTTCACAAAGGGGGCAGTAAAGCAATAGCAAAGAACTACAGACCAATAGCACTAACATCCCATATAAAAATCTTTGAAAGGGTCCCATCTAGATACCCATCAATTACACAACCCATGGCAACATGGGTTTAGAGCAGTTCACTCGTCTTTCCCAACTACTGGATCACTACGACAAGGTCCTAGATGCACTAGAAGACAAAAAGAATGCAGATGTAATATATACAGACTTTGCAAAAGCCTTCAACAAGTGTCACCATGGCATAATAGTGCACAAAATGCGTGCCAAAGGAATAGCAGGAAAAGTTTGTAGATGGGTCTATAATTTCCTCACAAACAGAACACAAAGAGTAGTAGTCAACAGAGTAAAGTCTGAGGTGGCTACAGTGAAAAGCTCTGTTCCTCAAGGCACAGTACTAGCTCCCATCTTGTTTCTCATCCTCATATCTGACATAGACAAGGATGTCAGCCACAGCACCGTGTCTTCCTTTGCAGATGACACCTGAATCTGCATGACAGTGCCTTCCATTGCAGACACTGCAAGGCCCCAGGCAGACATCAACCAAATCTTTCAGTGGGCTGCAGAAAACAATATGAAGTTCAACGATGAGAAATTTCAATTACTCCGATAATGTAAACATGAGGAAATTAAAACTTCATCAGAGTACAAAACAAATTCTGGCCACAAAATAGAGCGAAAAACCAATGTCAAAGACCTGGGAGTGATCATGTTGGAGGATCTCACCTTCAAGGACCATAACATTGTATCAATCGCATCTGCTAGAAAAATGACAGGATGGATAATGAGAACCTTCGAAACTAGGGATGCCAAGCCTATGATGACACTCTTCAGGTCACTTGTTCTATCTAGGCTGGAATATTGCACACTAACAGCACCTTTCAAGGCAGGTGAAATTGCTGACCTAGAAAATGTACAGAGAACCTTCATGGCGCACATAACGGAGATAAAACACCTCAATTACTGGAAGCACTTGAAGTTCCTGAACCTGTACTCCCTGGAATGCAGGCGGGAGAGATACATGATTATATACACCTGGAAAATCCTAGAGGGACTACTACCGAACTTGCACACAAAAATAGCTCACAACGAAAGCAAAAGACTCGGCAGATGATGCAACATCCCCCCAATGAAAAGCAGGTTAAGAGACCATACAATAAGTGTTAGGGACCCGAGACTGTTCAACTGCCTCCCAGCATACATAAAGGGGATTACCAATAGACCCCTGGCTGTCTTCAAGCAGGCACTGGAGAAGCACCTAAAGTCGGTACCTGACCAGCCGGGCTGTGGCTCGTGCGTTGGATTGCATGCAGCCAGCAGTAACAGCCTGGTTGATCAAGCTCTGATTCACCATGAGGCCTGGTCACAGACCGGGCTGTGGGGGTGTTGACCCCCTGAACTCTCTCCAGGTAAACTGTTATTTGGGCTTTAGAATACTGCAATTAAAACTCCTAAATCTTTTTTGTGATCAGTGATATTAAGAGCTACATTATTTAGTTTATGAGTGTCATGGTTATTTTTCTTTCCAACACTTAGAACTTTGCATTTGTCTATATTAAACTGCATCTGCCATTTCTCTGACTGTTGCCTTAGTCTATTTAGATCTTCCTGCAGAACTCTACTGTCCTCATCAGAATTAATTTGACGGGCTATTTTGGTGTTATCAGTAAACTTTCTTGTTTAATAATGTTGGTAGAATTACTGGCAATATGTTAGGTAAAGGGACACAAGTGCAACTGGTGTTACATTTTATTGTGGCAATGTTTCAGTCTCCAGGAGCTTTGTCAATCTGTTTACATCCTCTGTGAGCTCCACGTCTCTCCGTTATGTCTGGAACTTTCCAAAATTTCAAGTGTTTTAAAGTTATTGCATATTTTGTACACATACAACCTCTCCTCACTTAGCAATGGAGTTGTGTTCCTAATACCACATCGGTAAAAGAATTAGTCGTAGTGGGTTTATGTCACTCATCTTTGATATTGCACCATTTATAACATTTTTAGTATATTTTTTAAATGTTTACACAATAGTGTACTGTATATTGTAGTAAATAGAATAGAGGAAATGAGCTCTAATATACATTATTTAGGTATGCATACTGGTCAGAGAGCCTGTTGTAAGTTCGAGTCATTGGTAAATGAGTATGTCGCTAAGTGAGGAGAGGTTGTACACATACTTGGATAATTATACTTATGTGTATCTGTACCTAAATAAACTTTCATACTATGCTGGCATGCAGGTACACATTAAAATCAGTAAGAGTGTGTCATTAGTGTTGAAAATGCCATAATAATAATACATAATGATAATCATTCTAGGGTGCTTTAAATATCATATATTATGTTAATATAGACATTTCCATTAATTCATCTACAATATTTTTTTAAAATTATATAAGAAACACGTTACACATCATAAACATAATACATGCATAAAAATGGGAGTAGTGCTGTTTGTTTATTCTGGTGCACCAACATGAAAACAACTTGTACACAATGTAAAGTGTTTGTATTGTGGTAAAAGCTTCACAGACATGTGTGAAATGGACGTGTATGAGCCGTAAGTGGACAGGAATTAATACGTATTCATGTTTGTTTACATTCTCTGCATCTCTCTTGTTTACTCATTCACTCTTGTTTACAGTGACATCTGAGCGAGCTACAAAAAATATCAAACTGGATGACGACCAGCAAACTTTCAATGCAGACAAAACCTACTTCATGCTTTTTGGAAACAGAGCATTAAATATCTAGCTAAATATATCGATAAATGATTCACCCATTACAAGACACACTGAGGGCAAATTTCTTTGACTTTAATCTAAAATTTCAGCCCCACATCCTGTATATAGCTAAGAAAGTTTCCAAAACAGTATCTTTTCCAAGATACGATACTATGTACCCCAAATGGTGCTCCTCACTTTATATCACTCTCTAATATACCCTTACCTCTCCTGTGGTATTTGTGCTTGGGGATCTACCATGGCTAATTACTTTAAACCTTTAATAACCCAATAAAAAGTGGCAGTACAGGTGATCACAAACTCCTGTGCCAGACAACACACCCCACCACTCTTCAGAAGCTTGAACTTACTTAACCCTTTGAGGGTTTCGGCCGTACTAGTACGGCTTACGACCCAGGGTTTTTGACATACTAGTACGCCTAAATTCTAGCACCCTCAGATCTAGTGGGAGAAAGCTGGTAGGCATACATATGAAAGAATGGATCTGTGGTCAGTGTGCGCAGTATAAAAAAAATCCTGCAGCACACAGTGCATAATGAGAAAAAAAAAACTTTGACGGTGTTTTTGGAATAAAACAACGACTTTGCACTGTATTTTCGTATGGTATTTATTGTTGTATTCTAGTTTTCTTGGTCTCATTTTATAGAATGGAAGACATATTACAGAAATTGAGATGATTTTGACTGGTTTTACAATGAAAAGTACCTTGAAATTGAGCTCAAAGTAGCAGAAATATTCGATTTTTACTGAAGTTCAAAAGTAAACAAATCATGCCAAGCGTCCAATACACGTCAACTGGTGAGTCTAATATTCTTTCACAAGTGCGCTGATGTTATTTATACCATTTCTACACTAATGCAGCAGTCTGCATAACAGTAAATCTTCTATTTTTTGTAAGAATAAAAATTGAAAGTGGAAAGCCAAAGAAATGTAAGAGGGGCCTGGGGATGTGACTAACGAACAGAGGAAAAGTTATTTTAGTGCCAGGAATGTCTTTCTTGTTTATTCTGGACCCTATTTGGAAATTGGCATCTTTTGAAATTTGTGTGAAATTGACAAAATTGGTAAATTCTGACCACTGTATTGGATAGTTGAAATCAGTAAATGGGTGGTTTCTTGTACTCATTCAATAGAAAAAATGGAGTTCTAGAGAAATAGTTATGATTTTTGTCGACTAGTACACTGGAATTGGCTGAAAATTGGGCTCAAAGTGGGCAAAATCACCGATGCGTAAATATCGTCGAGACCGCTAACTTCGTGAGAGCATAATTCCATAAGTTTTCCATCAAATTTCATACTTTTGGTGTCATTATGATCGGGAAAAGATTCTCTATCTTTTCATAAGAATAAATAATTTTTTTTTTAAATTTGGCTGACCCTGAGAACAAGTCTCGGAGAGGGCCTGTCGACCCTCAAAGGGTTAATATTAAGACAAAATATACACAGTTATTATTGTGCCTACTATATACAGTGGACCCCCGGTTAACAATATTTTTTCACTCCAGAAGTATGTTCAGGTACCAGTACTGACCGAATTTGTTCCCATAAGGAATATTGTGAAGTAGATTAGTCCATTTCAGACCCCCAAACATACACGTACAAACGCACTTACATAAATACACTTACATAATTGGTTGCATTGGGAGGTGATCGTTAAGCGGGGGTCCACTGTATACACAGAACAATAAACTCCAATATCAACCCTCCACTCAAATTTCTCCTAGACAGCTTCAACAGAACACACAGGAATAACACAAGGCACAAAAACTTTTTTACATCCATCGTGTCCGTCTCACACTGCAAAAATGTAGTGCATATAAAGGGCTTGAAGATCTGGAACTCTCTGCTCAAAACAGCAAGAGGTCCCCTGCCCACTAATTAGTTTAGGACTATACTCAAAAATCATCTCATATCTCAGTAACAACCATACCCACAATATGCTAAACTTTAAGCAAATTTAAAGCAACTCTCCCAAATATTTTATTATCCCCTAACTATTAAACCATTATTACAATCTTAAAAATGTATGTCTGTATCATTAATTGTACTACCTCATATTAATAATTGGATAAAATATTAAATATTTGTAATTATCACTCTCCACTTGTCTAGACTTAAGTAGTCTTTAAGTATTGTTAAGTCTGCCTGAAATTTCTCGGCATAATAGTAGCTTTCTTTGTATCAATCAAGTTATGAAATGGAAACACTCATTGTAACCTTAGTAAAGAAGTAAAATCTGATTTGATTTGATTTGATTTGAAGGGTAGTTGTTAGAAATGATT
Organism: Cherax quadricarinatus; assembly: GCF_038502225.1. NCBI lineage: Eukaryota > Metazoa > Arthropoda > Malacostraca > Decapoda > Parastacidae > Cherax > Cherax quadricarinatus. Next base: position 38,298,455 of record NC_091305.1, read on the forward strand.
AAACTTGGTGAACAAGGTATGTTGATGATAATAATATTGATAACAAAATAAGTAATAAATACTCTAGGGGGCTTTAAATGTTTTATATTTTGTGTAGGTGTGGTAGCCAGGCGAGCTAAAACACCTAACTTCCTACAATAAATACTACTTACCTCTCACCTTACATTAAGACTACAAATATTTTAAGGTAAGTAATGAGTGTACTGTATGTGTATTTTACGTTTTTGTTGTTTTTAATGCCTAGTTCTATTGTTAACTTAATATATGATAGTGTAAATATGTTACGAAATATTTGTATGCATTTATAAATTAAAAAAAAGTGTGATTCACTTTTTGGCAATTTTCGCTTTATGGCAGTAGCCTGGAACCTAACCTGCTGTAGAAGGGGGGCCCTACTGTATGTAGATACTAGTCTTTTTTATCATTTACTAGCATAAAGTATACGCAAATCTATTTCAAAAAATTAAAATTTATTAGAACTTACGTATACAAACACTTAGAGATTGTATGTGGCACCATTCATAGTCGAGAAAAATATAAACAAGTGTAAAGATGAAATATTAAATCATAATTGCATAAAATTAACTGTAGTACCTACTGTACAGCTGTTATAATTTCATAGCTGCCTTCTGTTGGTATTGCATTGAGCTCAAGTGTTGCAAGTACATTCACTTAAAATGACGTGTGATGCTAAGAATCTCTGTTTGAGCAGTTCGTCTCTTCAGTAAATTAGTACATCTTCTTTCTTTTAACACTTTGGCCGTATCCCACTGAGGCGGGGTAGCCCAAAAGGAAAAACGAAAGCGTCTCCTTTTACATTTAGTAATATATACAGGAGAAGGGGTTAGTAGCCCCTTGCTCCCGGCATTTTAGTTGCCTCTTACAACACGCATGGCTTATGGAGGAAGAATTCTGTTCCACTTCCCCATGGAGATAAGAGGAAATAAACAAGAACAAGAACTAGAAAGAAAATGGAAGAAAACCCAGAGGGGTGTGTATATATATGCTTGTACATGTATGTGTAGTGTGACCTAAGTGTAAGAAGAAGTAGCAAGACATACCTGTAATCTTGCATATTTATGAGACAGACAGAAGACACCAGCAATCCTACTATCATGTAAAACAATTACAGGCTTTCGTTTTACACTCACTTGGCAGGACAGTAGTACCTCCCTGGGTGGTTGCTGTCTACCAACCTACTACCTAGAAAATTAGTACATACCACAGTAAAAGTGATCTCTCATGGTTCTTGTGTATTTTTCATCATGTTTATTGCAATATCGTAAACCTTGAATAACAACATGGGAGCCATACCAAGTGCCAATAGTAATGCTGGAAGTAACACCATGGGAACCATAGAAAGTGGTACTAGTGATGCTGGAAGTAACACCATGGGAGTCATACAAAGTGCCACTAGTGATGCTGGAAGTAACACCATGGGAGCCATACCAAGTGCCACTAGTGATGCTGGAAGTAACACCATGGGAACCATAGAAAGTGGTACTAGTGATGCTGGAAGTAACACCATGGGAGTCATACAAAGTGCCACTAGTGATGCTAGAAGTAACACCATGGGAACCATAGAAAGTGGTACTAGTGATGCTGGAAGTAACACCATGGAAGCCATACAAAGTGCTACTAGTGATGCTGGAAATAACACCATGGGAGCCATACCAAGTGCCACTAGTAATGCTGGAAGTAACACCATGGGAACCATAGAAAGTGGTACTAGTGATGCTGGAAGTAACACCATGGGAGTCATACAAAGTGCCACTAGTGATGCTGGAAGTAACACCATGGGAACCATAGAAAGTGGTACTAGTGATGCTGGGAGTAACACCATGGGAGTCATACCAAGTGCCACTAGTGATGCTGGAAGTAACACCATGGGAACCATAGAAAGTGCTACTAGTGATGCTGGAAGTAACACCATGGGAACCATACAAAGTGGTACTAGTGATGCTAGAAGTGCTCCCAAGAAGCAGAGAAAAGTCATGACATACAAGAAAAGGTTGAATTGCTTGATGTGTACCATAGATTGAGGTGTGCAGCTGCAGTTGCCTGCCACTTCAAGATAAATGAATCCAGAGTAAGGATCATTGTAAACAAGAAATCATATTGGTACTTCTTCATTATCAATGCATACCTGTATATTATTTATGAATTTCTTTTTCACATTATCTTTTCATTTTTGATGTCTAGTGTTAGTAATACGTATAACATCTACCGTGTTTTATATCACATGAGACAGTACTGATGTAAATATATGACATAAACTTACAGTATTGATAAATGCTGTACAGTACTGTAAATGTATTTTCTCTTACTTAACATTTTCTTTTCTCTAGTTTACTTTATTATAATAATACAGTATATAATACACTGTGTTTCATGCTCTCATATACTGTGTTTCATGCTCTCATATACTGTGTTTCATGCTCTCATATACTGTGTTTCATGCTCTCATATACTGTGTTTCATGCTCTCATACACTGTGTTTCATGCTCTCATACACTGTGTTTCATGCTCTCATACACTGTTTCATGCTCTCACACACTGTTTCATGCTCTCATACACTGTTTCATGCTCTCATACACTGTGTTTCATGCTCTCATACACTGTGTTTCATGCTCTCATACACTGTGTTTCATGCTCTCATACACTGTGTTTCATGCTCTCATACACTGTGTTTCATGCTCTCATACACTGTGTTTCATGCTCTCATACACTGTTTCATGCTCTCATACACTGTATTTCATGCTCTCATACACTATCGTAAAGGCACACGTGATCGTGGTTGGCTGGGCTTATGGGTTGAACGTCGTAAGCCTCACAGAGAACACCCACACTGCCGCCTGGCTTAAAATAAACCCACGAAATACTACAACACCACAAGGATGAAAAAGAGCACTCAGAATGCTTGGAGCTTGAATCACAAGCGATGAAGACTACTCAAGTGGCTTGCTCGAGTACTGGGGTAAGACACCTGGGTTAGTTGCTAGCTGGCTTATCTTAACCCTTCACACAGAATAGCTTGATAACTTCACACGATGAGAACAGCAGGGGTGGAAGCTGGCTTGGCAGGCAAAATAATTGGATGGAGTAGGCTAGGCTGGACTGGACTCGGTTGTTCTGACTCCCCCACCACAGACTGGAAACTGGCTTATTTTGCAAACTCGGGTCAACCCCTCGTGAGTGATGCAAAAAAAGCAGGAAACACTAATACAAAGAGACTGACCAGTGAATAATGTAGAAGCTGGTAGAGTAGCTGGCTTGAGGTAGCTGGATGGGTGAATCTCGGTAGTCGATAGGCCTACTGGTGACACGAAATGGCCGTCTTGCTGGTCGAAATTTTATCTCCAGAAATCGCTGTAATCGTCAGAATTACAGGCCCTCCGATGCCACCATTTATCGTAAAGGGTTCTTTAATGGAGATATCGTAGGTTGAAAGTAGACACACTTGTAGGATGGTAAATGTATTGTCAGACTGAGATGAGGGATGGAGCCCCAGCTGCCTTGCCTGTCTACGCCTGGATCGTCTGCCGCCGAGTGAGGCCGGGACAGAGGAATGGGCCTCCTCGTGTGCATCCCGTGACGTCACACAAAGCCACAGGCCTACGAGGGGTCTCGTGTCTAAAGCACATGGATGATACTAATATGCTATGCTATATAATACAGGGAATACAGGGATCAGCAACTATGCTGACAACACTGTGTTTCATGCTCTCATACACTGTGTTTCATGCTCTCATACACTGTATTTCATGCTCTCATACACTGTGTTTCATGCTCTCATACACTGTATTTCATGCTCTCATACACTGTGTTTCATGCTCTCATACACTGTTTCATGCTCTCATACACTGTGTTTCATGCTCTCATATGCTGTGTTTCATGCTCTCATACACTGTATTTCATGCTCTCATACACTGTATTTCATGCTCTCATACACTGTGTTTCATGCTCTCATACACTGTGTTTCATGCTCTCATACACTGTGTTTCATGCTCTCATACACTGTATTTCATGCTCTCATACACTGTGTTTCATGCTCTCATACACTGTATTTCATGCTCTCATACACTGTGTTTCATGCTCTCATACACTGTGTTTCATGCTCTCATACACTGTATTTCATGCTCTCATACACTGTGTTTCATGCTCTCATACACAGTATTTCATGCTCTCATACACTGTGTTTCATGCTCTCATACACTGTGTTTCATGCTCTCATACACTGTGTTTCATGCTCTCATACACTGTTTCATGCTCTCATACACTGTATTTCATGCTCTCATACACTGTGTTTCATGCTCTCATACACTGTGTTTCATGCTCTCATACACTGTGTTTCATGCTCTCATATACTGTGTTTCATGCTCTTATACACTGTGTTTCATGCTCTCATACACTGTGTTTCATGCTCTCATACACTGTGTTTCATGCTCTCATACACTGTGTTTCATGCTCTCATACACTGTGTTTCATGCTCTCATATACTGTGTTTCATGCTCTCATACACTGTGTTTCATGCTCTCATACACTGTTTCATGCTCTCATACACTGTGTTTCATGCTCTCATACACTGTGTTTCATGCTCTCATACACTGTGTTTCATGCTCTTATACACTGTATTTCATGCTCTCATATACTGTGTTTCATGCTCTCATACGCTGTGTTTCATGCTCTCATGCACTGACTCACACTCATCCACTGGCTCACACACACACTCATCCACTGGCTCACACATACACTCATCCACTGGCTCACACACACTCGTCCACTGGCTCACATACACTCATCCACTGGCTCACACACACTCATCCACTGGCTCACATACACTCATCCACTGGCTCACACACACTCATCCACTGGCTCACATACACTCATCCACTGGCTCACACACACACACTCATCCACTGGCTCACTTACTCTCATACACTGGCTCTCACATACTCATCCACTGGCTCACACACACTCATCCACTGGCTCACACACACTCATCCACTGGCTCACACACACACACTCATCCACTGGCTCACACATACTTATCCACTAGCCTGTAAGACAATGGAGTCACCTTGAGACTCACTGTGGGACATTTAGAGATTTTGCCACCGAAGTGGCTAGTTTATTGTGCACCCCATATCCATCCTGTGGACGGTAGCACGAGAGCACATGGATACACAAAAGGCCTAGGAACTAGGCCCCAAAGGGTTAACAGGAATACATATGGATTTATATCTACATATCTATAGTTCACTTATCTGTTACAAGCAAATTTAGGAAATTTGCTTAGTATATCTGGTATCTTATTTTCATTAATAAGATATCTTGACATGTCACATAGGTTATTATACTGTCTGTCTCTGTATTCCTCAATAAGTGGACAATTAAGCACATAGTGTTCAAGAGAGTGACCATATGCCTGATCACATAATTTACATTTAGTTTGATCATCATCTGTGTGTCTCCCAAACTGCCAGAAGTACTTGTAACCAAGCCTAAGCCTGGCCACTACAACATCAGTCAGTCTGTTCACATTGCAAGTTGCTCCATAAACATACTTATCTACGTTCATGTTATCATAGTGGGTTATAGATCTACTCAGGCTTCTAACTGCATTCCTATAACAATCATTTTCATTATTTACTTCTCTCCTAATATTAATCCTAATGCTAGACACAGTTATACCAAAGTTATATTCTACATTCTCCTTCTCGATACTCTTCTTGGCTAACATATCAACTTTATCATGAAGGAGTAATCCAATGTGTGATGGGATCCATAGCAATTGTACATTAATTCCTTTGTCCCTAATTTTTGAGTATCTATACCTGGCTTCCCCAATGAGCATGTTGTTGGAGTCATTATATGAGCCAAGAGCCTTCAATGATGACATAGAATCAGTAATGATGATAGAGTCAAGCTCAGTGTCATAGGTTAGCTTTAGCGCCATTAGGATTGCAAACAATTCAGTTTGCAGTGTAGACGCCCAGTTGTTAATTCTTATGCCTAACTCAACAAATTTATTATCGTTCTTAACTAGGGAGGTGGCAACAAGAGCAGATGCAGCCCTGCCAGAAGACTCCTGTTTAGATCCATCAGTGTATATAACTTGTGATAACTTGTTACTACCAGCTAGGTGAGAAATTTCTTCTTGAGCAGTTGCTCTAACAAGAGATTTAAGGAAGGGATTACTAGCAATGAGCTTCTTGGGAGGGACTTGTAGGTATGTGATATTAAATGAACACATCTTCCATGGAGGGGTGAAATGCTCTTGTTGCCTACAGTGATACAGTTCATGCAGGTTATAAAACTTAATGCAATTGCACGTTTTCACAATCCATTTAGATCTGTGTGTATTTACCTCTAGACACTTGGTAAGATTCACTGTGACAGTGTCTGGTTCGTTTCTCAACATTCTAATACCGAGTACAGTGTTAATTTCAACAGTCCTATCACTGATACTAGAAATACCAAGCTCCTTCCTCATGTTAAGAACTTTTGTAGATCTGGGACAGCCAAGAATAATCCTGAGAGCTTCATTTTGCATTAACTCCAAGGGTCGGAGAGAACTTTCTCTAGCTAATATCAACATGGGAGCAGCATAATCAATTAAGGACCTAACATAGGCTATGTACATCATTCTCACGATTCTCACATTTGCACCATAGTTGGGATTGTAGCCAGCAACAGCTTTGAGAGCATTTAGCCTAGCTTTACATTTCTTGTTTAGTTGTGGTATAGTGGATTTGTTAAAGGGTACATCTACACCAAGATATCTGTAAGTTTTAACGTAGCTAATGATTTCACGCTGCAAATAGATGGGTGGGGGATGTCGTTTGCTTGTTAATATCTTAGTTTTAGAGGAAGATATTATGAGGCCTAGTCGATTACAAATTGCTTGAACTTCATTAAGAATGGTATTCATCTTCTTATGCCCTGTTGTATGGATCATGATATCATCAGCATAGCTTATACCTATATGTTTAGGTGAGGCAGGTAGAGCATTTAGGAGAGCATTAATCAGAATATTAAATAGCATGGGACTAAGAACTCCTCCCTGCGGTGTACCTAAAGACATTTCTTTAGAATCACTTCTGAAGCCTTGGTAAAGGACAGAGGATACTCTATTTGACAGGTATCCTATTATCCAGCAGAGTAAGCTACCACCAATATTCATTTTGGCTAGTTCATGTAGTATAACGGTTCTGTTCGCAATATCAAATGCAGATTTTAGATCAAGAAAAGTGGTAAAACTAGTAGAGGTGTGTGCAGTGAGAAAGGTGGAAATACAGTTCTGCACACTTTTACCTTTCATGAACCCATAGAGGTAGGGGGAAAGTTGATCTCTGATTCTGTAGTACAGTCTGTTAAGCATCATTCTTTCAAAAGTTTTACAAAGACAACTAGTTAAGGAGATCGGCCTAAATGTATCAGGCTGTTGGGGCTTAGGGATAGGCACAATGAGACTATTGGTCCAGGAAGTAGGAAGAACGCCCTCAATGTAACTGAGATTATACAGTGCCAACAAAGGGTTATCAGGCACGTGCCTTAGAGTTCTGAGAATATCATAGGTTATACCATCCTCTCCAGGAGCAGTTGCTCGAACTTTGGTTAATGCATTATCTAATTCATACTCGGTAAAGAGGCAATCACTCTCATCAATATTTTGGCTCATAAAATTAATCAGTTTCAACATTTCTTCAGAAGTACTCTCTAAATTTTTTCTAATATGAGATGGAAGGCTTTCATGCCTGGATGTTTTGGACCAGTCATTTATGAGGTCATTTGCTTTTTCAAGAGGAAAGGGATGAGCAACATTGCCAGTCTTTTTCCTGGTTATTTTATTTATACCTTTCCAAGCCGAACTCAAAGGGGTGGACCTATTTAATCCACTAACAAACTGTTCCCATTCCTGTTGCCTAAGTTCTTCCTTTCTATTCCTTGCATTTGTTAGTGCAGCTTGGAACGTTCTGAGCAGGTCTGGGGTTCTACATTCACGGTATGCTTTACCAATCCTCCTAGCTGCATATGTTAGATTGCGCAGCTGTGGATCATTATAGTATTTACATTGGTTTTTATTGTTATTTATAGTGGAGGGTTTTTGTTTCCTATTCCTGCCCACTTGATCTGTGAGAACACTCTCAATAGTGGTAATTAAATCATCATTAAATTTTTGTGTGCCAATGGGCTCGTAATTCTTATACCATTGATCCAAGTGGTTAATAAAGTTGTCTCTGTGTTCTGGTTTGAGAATAAGTTTCCTCCTTCTGTATTTAGCTCCTTGATTGCTGGAGATGTGATCAAGATTGACAGTTGTTAGTCTTGGGAAGTGATCAGATAGAAGATCATCAACTATGACAGAGTCATGCATCGTATATGATGTATTAAATCCAAGACACAGATCTAGTATGCCACCATATATGTGAGTAGGCTCAGTAGTGCCCACAATTCGAACATTATCATGCTCATTTAGCAATCTCACTAGTTTAGTTCCATTGGTGTTTGTTATAGACCCACCAATATTCTTATGTCTGGCATTAACCCTTTCAGGGTCCAAGGCCCAAATCTGGAGTCACGCACCAGTGTCCAAGAATTTAAAAAAAAAAAATTTGTTATTTTTTCTTATGAAATCGTAGAGAATCTTTTTGTGAAGGTAATAAAACAAAAAGTACGAAATTTGGTGGAAAATTGACGAAATTATGCTCTCGCGAATTTTGATGTGTCAGCGATATTTACGAATCGGCGATTTTGCCGACTTTGACTCCCATTTTAGGCCAATTACATTATTCCAATCAACCAAATTCTTAGCTATTTCACTAGTATTACTTCTATTCTATCGATTGAGCACAAGAAATCGCCAAGTCAACTGTTTCAACTACAAAATAAAGTGATCGGAAATTGTTAATTTGGCCAATTTAACACAAAGTTCAAAATATTCCAATTTCAAAATAGGGTCCAGAATGAACAAGGTAGGCATTCCTGGCACTAAACTAACATTTCCTCTGTTCATTAGTTATATTTTGAGGCTTTACAAATAAATTCCATTTTGATTTTTTATTCACATAATGAATTTTTATTCACACCAAAAAATAGAAGATTTACTGTTATGCAATACTGTAATAATTGTATAAATATCATCACCATATTTGTGAATGTATATTAGACCCACCAGCTGGCGTGTATTAGACGTGTGAAGTCGTTTGTTTACTCTTGAATATCGGCAAAAATTTAACATTTCTGCTACTTTGAGCTCAGTTTCAAGCCATTTCCAGTGCTAAAACCAATCAAAATCATCTCTATTTCTGTAATATGTCTTCCATTCTATCAAATGAGACCAAGAAATCGCAAATACAACTATAAAAAACATTCGAAAAAACACTGCAAAGTTGCTGTTTTAATCGAAAAATCATGATTTCATTTTTTTCTCTCATTATACACAGTGTGCTGCAGGATCTGTTTTATGTGGTGCACACATACCACATAGATGTATTCTCTCATATCTAGGCCCAAATGTACCACTCACAGTTTATCAGAGTGAGCTGAGCTCATGGCGTAGATCTACGGTTTGGACCCTGAACGTAAAGCCGTAGATCTACGGGACGGACCCTGAAAGGGTTAAAATCTCCAAGAATGATGGTAGGTTCACTATTGATGCGATCTGGTAAAGCATCAGGTCGAAGCTGGTTCGCTGGGGCATAGAGATTAAAAATGTTTATGGAAAAATCGCCTGCATATACTTTGACACCATGATACTGCATGTTAACTCGACTCTGCAAGGAAAGGAGTGAATGTGGCAAGCTCTTTCTGACATACATCACACAACAGTTGGTTGACCTTAGGTTATAAGCTGCATATCCAGGCAAGTTTGGTGGAGGTGCACCATCTTTCAATCTACATTCCTGCAAACAGATGACATCAATATTCTTGGTTGCACTAATATGATGTAAGTCAGGCAACCGCTTCCTGATGGAAGCAATGTTCCATGAAAAGATTTGTAATGTATCCATTGTAGTGAGTTATTACAATCTCTTGCTCATAAGATGGTAAAACTATTATGCTTTGACTACAGTGTGCAGATACTTAAGAGCAAATAGCATAGTTTGTATGTCTTTATCTTCAGGACCTTTATTTTTAAGCATTTTTCGGCATTTTGGCAGCCAGTGATAAGGCAATTTTTGAAGGCAAGAGTTATGGGCTTCTTTCTCACAAATTGCTGGAAGCTGAACGGAGATTGCTGCACTTTTGACATCATAACCATGCTCAAGAGCATCATCCTGATTACATATATTTATTAAACTTGTCAGGATCTGTTCAAGATGCTACTGTGGGACAGAGGGGAGAGAACACAATGCGTCACATAATTTACGCTACGTGTACTCCACCATGTCAAATGATTTTTTTGTGTCATGTTCAGGAAAAATATGCTGCAGTTTTGTAACCATGTTGTAAGAAAAGCATTTTAACAGATGACATGTTATCTGACTGTCTACTGTATTTATATTATTACTCATTAGCAAAACATGTTTGGTAATACTTTAAATGTGTAACATGTACGAATGTGATAAAACAAAAATTGTGGCGTCTGCTAACCTGGCATCACTGTTTCAGGCTGTGTGTCAGACACTCCAGAAAGGGAAGCCAAGTCTGCATTAATGGAGAACAACAAAAATACAACATCACCGGGTAATAACCTCACCGGAGCCACACCATCCACCTCCAGACCACCAACAATGCCGGAAAATTGCTCGGTATTTACAAGGTTTTGTGTGATATGATTAATTCAATACAAATACAAATACTTTTTTTTTTTTTATTCGCCGGTACTCTCCCGGCCCGGGTCTTTTCCAAGTAGTGGTGACCCGGCCTTGGCTCCCTATCTGGGAGTATCTCGAGACCTATGTCTCCCATGGGAGGAGGTACAAGTACCCCCTCATCTTTGGGACCAACTGTCCCCAGGCTTAGCCACAGTCCCCTCCCTCACGGGGCTCGTAGGGAGAAGCTAGGCCTCTGGTCTGCCATCTGCCCCGCCCCAAAGGGGCTCGTGGGGATGTCAGTCTTGTGAGCTGCAGGTGATAGCAAGCTCAGGCCATTTTTTTATTTTAAAAAAGAGCACATTTTTCTAAGTGTTATAGGATAAAAAAAAATTAGGGTCAGTACTTACCGAGATATGAGGCTGCAAAGTTGGCACTTGGCGATCACCTGGCGGCAACATAGAGCGCTGCCGCTTGCAGAAGTGTTGCGGATATATCTTTTTTTCTATTTTTCGTATTCTTTCTTTCAACACACTGGCCGTATCCCACCGAGGCGGGGTGGCCCAAAAGAAAAAACGAAAGTTTCTCCTTTTACATTTAGTAATATATACAGGAGAAGGGGTTACTAGCCCCTTGCTCCTGGCATTTTAGTCGCCTCTTACAACACGCATGGCTTACGGAGGAAGAATTCAGTTCCACTTCCCCATGGAGGTAAGAAGAAATAAACAAGAACAAGAACTAGAAAGAAAATAGAAGAAAACCCAGAGGGGTGTGTATATATATGCTTGTACATGTATGTGTAGTGTGACCTAAGTGTAAGTAGAAGTAGCAAGACATACCTGAAATCTTGCATGTGTATGAGACAATAAAAAGACACCAGCAATCCTACCATCATGTAAAACAATTACAGGCTTTCATTTTACACTCACTTGGCAGGACGGTAGTACCTCCCTGGGCGGTTGCTGTCTACCAACCTACTACCTAGGATTTTTCATATTATTTTATATAATTTTTATGTTCTGATAATTACAATTTATAGTAGTTCTTGTCATTTCATAACCAGTCATTGTTCTGATACTAATATTAGATACTGAAATTGTACTCACATTGTCACAAACACATTGACAGGTGGTTAGGTAATACACATATGCAACAGTTAGGTATCTTTATATCGAAACGTTTCACCTACACAGTAGGCTTCTTCAGTCGAGTACAGAAAGTAGGCGGGAGTAGTAGAGATGCGAAGACGATGTAATCAGTCCATCACCCTTGAAGTTGTAGATTTGAGGTTGTCAGTCCCTCAGCCTGGAGAAGTTCTGTTCCAAAGTCTGGAACTAACTGAAGATCAAGTGACAGTGTTGAGACTTAAATACTGTGGGAAGGAGAGGTGCAGAGTAGTAGTAGTGAGAATGTAGCCACTGAGAGGACAGGTCCCTTGCAGATCAAACAGTTCTCACTTGAAAAAGTTGTCCAAGGTGTTTTCTCTTCTGTACCAAGATGCCATTGTGTTGCAGTGTCTGACAGAGTGATTTAATAATCACATTGACAGGTGGACATTTACACCTGCCTTGGCCATTTACTATTGTCTTGGCATATATACAAAGTATTTGTAGGTCCCAGCAATATTTTGGATATGTGGAAGTATATAAGGAGGAGGAGGAGGAGGAGGATTAGGAGGAGGAGGAGGAGGATTAGGAGGAGGAGGAGGATTAGGAGGAGGAGGAGGAGGAGGAGGAGGATTAGGAGGAGGAGGATTAGGAGGAGGAGGAGGAGGAGGATTAGGAGGAGGAGGAGGAGGATTAGGAGGACGAGGAGGAGGAGGAGGATTAGGAGGAGGAGGAGAAGGAGGATT